>NC_072490.1:20495312-20800156 GCF_027574615.1 Eptesicus fuscus
TTCTCCGGAAAAAGTCTGATTGATAATTTGTACTATGTTATTAGTATCATCCTTTTGCCTTCTTAATAAAAAAGAATAGCTTATGATCTGTTGTTTCCCTATTTTCATATGAATTTTTCCTCACTCTTACTGTTGTTATTGTATGATATTAAAATCATGTGAATTTTAATTCAATGAATATTCAGTACTTCTGTAAGAAACAGTTTAGCATATGTTTTACTAGAATGTTTGCAAGTCTAATTTTGTTGATTTTTAATGGTTTCCTAAGTTAGGCTTTTTGTTTATGTTTTAACTTGGGCTAGGGAATATTTATCTTTAATTTTCATCTTATTTTAAGTAACACTAACTAGCTATATTCATGGTTTAAAAAGACATTGAGAAGTAAATGTTTTAGAATCAGTTGCTCAAAGTCAGCATTGCTCTTAGCTGTGTCTGTAATATATGTTATATGCAGTAAAAGTATTTTTTCCCTCTCTAAGCTAACTCATATCTCTTAAAATGATAGCATTTTTAGAGCAGAACTAGAGTAATGATAGAACATTATGGTAAAATATTTATTGATTTCATAAAGTATTTAGAATAAATACCTGATTAAATAAACATTTAATATGTCCTTTGTATAAGCCACAAAGACACTCTTTTTCTTATATTTTGTGGTATTTTTAATACTTTATAAAATACAGAACAATAATTTAGAGGTATATAAAGCACAATTTTAACATTTAGAGTGCAAAGTATAAAGAAAACTGAGTAGAATATGAAATTATAAGATAACATGGATTTGATTACAAATCATGCCTTTCTATTAAAAGAATTAATTAGAAAAACTTAATATTTCTTCTATGAATGGACTTACCATACAACGTCCATTCATTTTATCAAAGGCATGATAAAATATTTCTATTTTATTGATATTTTTAGAGAGGGTGGAAGGACAATGCAAGAGAGACACATCAATTTGTTGTCTCCCATATGCACACAGACTGGGGATCAAACCCACAACCTAGCTAGGTATGTTCCCTGACCAGGAATTGAACTTGGCAACCTTTGGTGCATGGGACAATACTCTAACCAACTGAGCCATACCAGCCAGGGCTATGTATTTCTATTTTTGAGTGAAGTAGGACAATAAAGAAAAGTTGCTGTTTTCATTTGATACCAATATTTAGATATTATTAGTTCTTGTTTTAACCGCTGAAGCAAAACAAGGGTAAATGTCAGCAATTGATGAGAAAGTGGCCCATGGAAAAACATTAACCATGCAACACTGAGTGAGTGAGATTTGGTTTTGAAAAGTTGAGCAAGGAGCTCAAACTAGTTCACTGATACATACACGGTCTTGGATCTTCACCTGAGAGGAGCTGATCAGTTTTGTCAAGGTGCACTTTGCCATTATGTGGATTTAATAATTAATGTAAATATTCTACTGCACCTACTCTTGTCTCTATTTATTAGCAGTCAGCAGACTGAAATTTATCCTGAAGAGTAGTCAAAATAGTTCATCTCTTCTTATCCAGAGAAGTTAGTCAATTGGTTTGCCGCAAGGAACTTGTTTTCTTAGCCTGCCATATGATTTTTATACTTTTAAACAGTAGCCACAGTATATGACCTAATGCCTAATTTTGAAAATCAGACTTAGAAGCCATGTTTGTATATTCATAAAACACTCAGATTGGTTGAAAATTCATTATACTTTATTAAAGAGCAGTATGAAATGACAGATGTCTATTTTAAATGAATTATTCAGGAGAGTTTCCTCTCTCCATTTTCTTTCACTGTGGAGATCTTTAGTTATGTTGTAATTATATTAACACCTTACATGCTGGCAGAAAATTTGATGTAGATTTTGAGAAGTGACTAATTTGTCATGGAATCAGGTTATTAAAATGTTGACCATGCCATCTCCTCTAACTTGAAACATGTTGCCAATGTTTTAAATTAAAAAAAAAAACACACAAAAAAAATAAAATTAGAACCTCAGTGGAAATGAAGAGTCTTGCAAAGAGTGGGAGTTGACATCGTCCTGTCTTATGAAGAGATGTCTTCTCTATAAAAGGCTTCTGGATTTTAGTTCACAGAAGAATGGCTTCAGTATCTGGAGGTGGAAGAAAGGAATATGTTACCTGGATATACATATGACATCTATAGTTATACCTCCAGCTGAAATCACTTCGTCAACTTCATACTTGAGTAGCAACTACTCACTCAGTATCTTCACTTGTTTAGCTAATAGATACCTCAAACCTAAAATGTTCAAAACTTAAGGCCAAACCTACTCTACAGACAGCATTTCTCTGATAATGGCAACTCATCTTTCTATTTCATCGCATAAAAATATTAGAATCATCCTTTCTTCCATTCTCATACCCTATATCCAATACTACACGAATCATGTTAGTTATACCCCCAAAATATATCCAGTGTCTGCCCACTTTTCACTGTCTTCATGCTACTCCACTGGTCCAAGCCACCATCATCTCTCATCTGGATTTTTGCTCTCTCTTCTTCTACTTCTTTCACTCATCATTTAAAAACTGGGATTTGAGATCAGGGTGCTGGCTTTGATCGACAGGTGAAATCCTTAGAATGGCTACACAACCCTAAGAAATGTGGCCTCCAGTGCCTTTCTGACCTCATCTCCTCCCACCACCACCACCACCACCACTCTCTCTCCTCTGTAGCCACATTGGCCTCCTTGGCCAGGCCCAGACTAAGGTGGTGAAGTGAGGCACTGGAGTTCAAAATTTAGATTTGCTAAAAAATTCAGTATGCAGGACAAGTAATAAATGCAATAAAAAGATAATATTGGCAAACTTTGACCCACAGGCTGGCTGCCTATTTTTGTATATAATTTTTTATTGGAATCAGGTGAGTGAGTCAGGGTTGCACAAGTGCAGGGTCAGATCCGGTCTCATTTTAAAATTTTGATATTTTATTCACCATGGATTTTGTTTATTGCTTTGACTAATTTTTTTAAGACCTGAATTAAAATAGCATTTATCTCGAATACTGAGTTTCTTAGTATCTCCTTAAATTTTTCTCCCAAGGCAAGTACTTCCCTCATCACAACTAATTCTGGCCCTGCCCTCGCTATACCTTGAATGAACCAGGCTCATTCCTATCTCTGAGTCTTTGCTCTGACTCTCCTCTCCAACTGGAATCCTCTTCTCTCATATTTGTACATGAGTTGTTTCTTGAGCTTTACTCAGATGTGACCATCTCGTTTTGCTTCCTACAAATATTATATTTAGGATTTCAATCTCTATCATTTCTACCCTTCTTACCTGATCGTTTTTCTCCTAAGAAAGAATTATCTTCTAATATACTATATAATTTACTTATTTATTATGTTTATTATCGATTGCCAATTAGTATGTAAGCTCTATCAGGTCAAAGACTTTGGCCTAATGGTTCACTGTTTTATCTAAGTAATGAGAACAGTGTTTCATATATAGTGCTTAATATTGATGCACTTAATGAGTGCACATATTAATGACTAAATGAATATGTGTGTGTGTGTGTGTGTGTATGTATGTATGTATATCCAAGCTTTATTTTACCTGAACATTATATCCAAGCTTTATTTTATAAACTATATCCAAGCTTTATTTTACCTGAACATTATGATATTTTAGCTCTCCCCCAATTTGTCTTCCTCCTCTTTCCTACTCAAACCATAAAAGCCCCATGCCCCATGACAGAAAAGGAGACATTCTTAGAAGAGATTGAAGAAACAGCCTTTGCCCCATTTGGGTCTTCCTCCCATGAGCTCATTTCATTTTCTATATCATAGTATTTTGTGGGATAGGGGCAGGGAAATGCAGGACCACATACAGGCATGATTAGTGGCATCATTTCAGTTTTTCCTTCATGCATGTTGGCTCATGTGGAACCGTGAACGCATGTGAAAGTGACTAGTTAGAGGCATATCATGGATTACGAGAGTTTCTAGTTTTATAATCAAAGTTCTCTATAAGTGTGTCTCTGTTGTATAAAAAGTCAAGCTGAAAGAAAAAATGAAAGTGGATATATCTTTCCTTTTCTAATTTTCCCTTTATTCTTATTCGAATACTTTGAATTGTTTGAAGCTCCACAGTAATTATTCTTCATGCCTAACAAAATAGAACAGATAGAGACGTACTTTTTTTTCTATTGCATTAACTCTGACAGTTGCCAAGTGATGAGATCTTCATACATATTGCACAAGACCAGGTTTCTTTAATAACTTAATGCAATAATAAGAAACTTCCTAATAACCAGAACTGGGTATTTTCTAAGATTTTGTTCAACTGAAGAGATGAGGATCAAAGCTGTGGAATGATGTAGAGAACTCTTCATCTATTAGGTATTCTAGAAGGTCACTATTAGTAGTTAAATGAATAAAAAGAAAAAAAAGACTAGCAACTTTAACTGATAATTCATTCCTACAGAAACAGGATTTTTTTAGAGGCTGGATCAATGATAGGTGCTAACATTTCCACGTTCTTGACATCACAAAGAATTCTAGGCAAATTGTTACATCCAAGTTGCCTTGTCCTTTAGGTGATTTAGCCTGAAGTAGTGGAGTCCTAGGTACTAAAAAGACATTGTTTGAAATTAGTCTACACATCAGTCTTCTGATCTCAATTTCCTTATGTGGAAAAGAGAGTTGAGGCTGATTTTAAATACCTGGACCCTCTTTCCATGGGACTCCAATCTCCCCTGGGGGGGAAGTTGCTCAAAAGTAAACAAATGGCATCTAAATATTTCTTCTTCCATAATATTAGAGGGCATCAGGGGTGTCTTTCATAAACTATGGCTTCAAAGGCCATCCATCACTGGAACAGTTTTCTCATAGATTAAAGACTAGATTTGCATTCTAAATTAGTTCTTCCAGCAGCTGCCGTTAGGTAACTTGGCTGTCAGTTAAGAGTTTGCATTTGATCATCTGCCAGTAAAAATCATAAAATTCAACTTGGCAACAGAATTTGGAGAAAGCGGTCTTTGCAGCCCAGCTGTGCTTATCTGAGGTGAGCATGCAAAAGCACCGCTCCAGCTCCCTCCTTCTCTGGTCAGGATGTGAGTGATTACCTGCTGAGTAAGTTGAGTTTGGTTCTAATTTCTGTGGATATGGGAGGGTGGGGGAGAGAAGATTGTATTTAGCCTAGTATAGTAAACATCTTAGAGTGTGGATGGAGCAAGCTGTTCGAATCTTTGGATGATCCCTTAATAAATCACCAAGACCACTGTTTCGGGTTAGCACCTAATCCACAGTACAGGTTCACATGAGAAAGGAGTTCTTGTCCAGATTACTATTTGTTCCAGGTCATGATACAGAAAGACTTACATCAGGCTAATCCTGTCTCGACACTTATTAGTGGTGTGATATTGAGCAAGTTTTCACCTGTGAATCTCAGATGTGACTTGTACAGTGAAGATGATGATACTACCATATAAAATGTCTGTGAGGATTAAAGGGAGTATTATAGCAAAGCAGTAGGTGCATAGGTACTAGACTTAATTTTCGTTTCTTTTTATATTCAATATTGGCACACAAATGCTAGTTTTTTCATGCTTGGTATCTTTCCAGAATCACCATTTACGTGTCTGTGTTAAGGACTGCTAGATGTGCAATGCTTCTATCTTTCTTTATCAATTAGATAATTGAGTGTTATTTTGGCACTTGCCAATGTATTCCATTTTTTTGGTCATTTCTTTCAGTAAATCTTTGGACATACATAATCATTCAGTTATTTTTTAAAATATAGACAAGTAATATAAGTTAATTCTGGGAACAATTTATACCTTGACCCCATAACTGACAGGTTGATTCTGGGTTTTCCCTCTCTTCTCTCTAACTAAAACCACAACAACTTGTATAATATTAAATGCAGTTTTGACCTAACATTTTTAGAAAATAGTATCCAGTGAATTGCTGGTCAGATATCAGTCAGACCATTGGCATTCAGAGTCGTATAGATGCATAATAAATGCACAGCTATGGTTATAAATAAATTTATGTACCATTGACAGGTTCATGAAAGTTTTGCTTCTATAAGATTAGTAGAGAATGACAGGCGTTCAGATGCTTAGTGCACCAAACTGTTTCTCAAAGAGAACTGGCCTTTAGTCTCAAATACGAGACAGTTCAAAACACAGGTATTTTCCAACTGATAAGCCATCGCGTAGTACTTGTGGTTTCCTAAGAGGGGGAAAAGTTTCTAGTGTCAGCAATTCATGCGACAGGCATGATGAAGTGACTTCCTGTGCTCCCTGTGAGTGGTGAAGTGCTTATTTGCCAGTCCATTGGGAAGATTTAGAGCTGCGGCCTCCTGGGCGAGGACCACTGGAGGTTTGGTAGTACATCAGTAATGTCAGGGACCTGTGATGGCGTGTGGCCTTGTTTGTCACTGTAGCTTTATGCATAACTTACCAATTTACAGCAGTGATTATATCCATCTTCATGGAATACAGGCTTAGGCTCTGAGTCCCAAGATCTTTAACCCTGGCTTTTCTGGGTCTGTGTGAGGCCGTTGTACAACCTCTTCAAAATCAGAGGTTAGTGATATTGTGGAGTGGCAGATAATGAATTGTATAGGTTGTTTATCTCTGTGAAATGCTTTGATTTACTGCCTTAAGTGTGTTTTTGAATACACAGTACGTAGAGGAGATTCTGGCCATCATAGGCATTCAACAAGCGTTGAATGAACTCAATATATGCTGAAATAAATGCATGCTGAAATGATTATATGCTGGTGAAAGATAAACAGAAATGTGAAGAAGAAAATGACCCTGGAAGTTGCTGAATATGTTTCTACTAGGAATATTTGTTCAGAATATTATACTATCAACAACAGACAGATATAATCTTTGTACAAATGTTTCCTGCATTTGTTTCAGATATGGGTGTAAATTATTTTATTTTACAAGTAATTTTCATTAGGCTTTCAAAATTCACATGGGAGCTATAGCCATAGGAAAGCCAAAAATGTTCCATTTTTTAAAATATCTTAAAATCCAATGATCAGAAATCCATACATAGTTAAATATGATGTTGAGCAGATTGAAATTTTTGCCACATGTGCTATTTTTTACTCTGTTCTGCTTTCCACACACATCTTTACATGCATCCCCTACTCTACTGCTGACATAGTAGATGAGCATATGAAATTGCTGGTTTTCTAGGTCAAAAATGGTCAAATGCTGGCAATTTATTTTTAAATACTTTTGTTATTGATTTCAGAGAAGAAGGGAGAGGAAGAGAGAGAGAAACATCAATGAGGAAAGAGAATCATTGATTGGCTGCCTTCTGCACTCCCCCTATTAGGGATTGAGCCTGCAACCTGGGCATATGCCCTGACCAGGAATTGAACCCTTACCTCTGGTTCATAGGTTGGTGTTCAACCACTAGGGCACACTGGCCAGGCAAATGCTGGCAATTTAATATGATTTATACATAGGTGCATAGAAGTATGTTTTGGTTAATCTAACAGCAAGCCCATAGGAGAAATACCCTTCATCTCCCAAGGCAAATTGCTCTTCTTGGCTCTTTTTAAAAAATTATATATATATATATATATATATATATATATATATATATATATATATATGTCTTGAAACTGTCTAAAAGTTTCATAACTGGCAACAAGATGTTTGTTTGTATCATAATAATAACAGTGTTCTGAGAAATAATAGATATATAATGAATTGATAACTTAATGTTGTTAAATTCACTCTCTCCTATAATCCTTATGGATGCCAAGTTCACCAAGGACAGAGCTTGAGTACATGGTATGGATTTTAACAACATTTGATGCGAGGATGATTGAACAAACAATCAAGCATTGTTACTTCTACTTTGCCAATGAGAAGCTCGAACTTTAAAAGGCTATATAAATCCCCTTTACCGGCAGGTGGGTGGAGCTAGGATTATAACCTCTTCTTCTGACCACGAAGTCCATGCATTTCATTAAATATAGTGTTTCCCGGTAGCCACTGCAACAAGGAAGATACATCTTTTGGCAGTCTGAACTGTGATTTTGTTTCCTATTTTCTTGAGAGATTTTAGAAAAATGGGACACAGATCTGGATTATAGAGAAAATGAGAGGGTGAGAGTTGAAACTGTGATGGAAGTCAAGTCAGCATTTAATTAACAAATAAAAACAAACAAAAAAAGTTGTTTGTGGCCCCACCAACCTCTAAAAAAATAAATCTCAAGCATGTCTTTTCAGGTACTTTCACAGGAATTCAAATATTCCAGGAAGAAAGGGAATGTTTCTGAAACACAGCATCTCTTGCTTCCTGTTTCTTTAACATGTACTGTGATCGTGGCATGTAACATTTTAACTGAAAGGTACCTCGAGAACATCCCTTTCCCCCATCCCTTCCCCTGGGTCTTAAGGGTCCCAGATAAAGTGCTCAGTAGCCATCTGGAGAGGGAGCCACTAGGATCTGTGGAAAGGAAGACCAAGAAACTGAGGATGAAAGACTTTTCTCACCTCCTTCCCCTCCTAGTTTACAGCAGAGCAGCTCCTCTTTATTCTGTATTTACATACAGATAAGAATGCTTTCACTGCAAGAATTTTCAAGAACATAGCTATGCCCATAATGTTAGGTTAGGAAGACCTAGCTCCTTCCCAGGGAAGGAAATCATATGTTAGATGACTATGCATGTTCACAAATGTACCTATCCTATTTAATCTTCCATCAATCCACGAAGTCATCCATTCGTCCTTTTGGTTGGGAATTGAGGATTTCTTCCTTCCTGAGCCCCTCTCCATTTCCTCTTTTACTGTCCTTTGGGTCTGTGAACCCCTGGCAAGTTGCTCTCCTTGCACTTTCCCCAGAGCTGTCAGTCATCCCCTTCCCCTTTGTGTTCTTATAGATGTCATTGTAGTAGAAGTGGGCAACTTTAGATCCTGCCTCCTCTGGGCTCTGGAGGGGTACACTTAGACTTTCCAAGTTCCTTAGAATGAAATACCCATAAAACAAACTCCCCCCCCCCCTACCCCCAAACGCTAAGGGTCCGTTTTAGCATAACTCTTATAGGTTATTCTGAAAACCTTCTTGACATTGTTCTATCTTACTAAGACTGCTATTATTTTCTTTCCCTCCTTAGTGTAACTTAGATCTGATTGCGCACAGTTACTGAGGCTCCTGAAAGGGGATGAGTCTGATAGCTGAATGGAGAAAATGCTATTTCTTCCACAAGAGGCTTCTAATGTGATAGAGAGCAAGTCATTCATAGACCAGGATGGACACACCAGAACTTCTCACTCAAATGTAGTCTTTGTTCAAGGCACTTAAATTTTGCTTCTCTAATTTGACCATCACAAAGTAAAAAACAGCTTTTTTCTATAATAATTTTGCAAATGAAAAAACTGAGGTTCAGAGAATAGTAAATTGGTTTAAGGTCATACAGTCAATGATTGGAAAGTCAAAATTTAAACAAAGGACCATTAAATTCCATCTTAGTTTCATTCCATTTTATTTACAATAAGGCTTACACCTTAGCTCCTAGACCTGGTGCCATGATCTCCTGGGTTGTATTAAGATTTGTACAAAGATTTATTCACTTTCTGCACTTACACACCTATTGCAAGGCAATGTTTCTTATCTTCTTCACTTGAAGATAGTGAAAATTGAATGAAAAAAAATGAATGAATGTTTACAAAAGGGACTTGAGATCTATAGATGTAAGATTGAAAAAAGAATCACAATATTACCTCTGTGTCTACTGAAAAGATTTTTTTAAAGGCATAAGTAAATTATGTTATTTTTTAAGCTTTCTAAGTGTGTGATGAGAAAGGACAGCTAGGAAAAATGAAGAAACATAAAGAGCTGTAGGTTCCAAGCATTCCTAGAATAAAAGTAGTGCTTATTTTTGAAGTGCATGATGTTAAAATCATGGGGAGTTTCATCAATCATTTGTAGGTCTCTTTAGGAAGGAGCAGGGTCTTTTGATTATTCTGTCAAAGTCAAATAGGATCTCAGAAATCAAAATCCTAGCATGTTGTAAGTAGACATTACTAGTTTTGAAGAGAGACTGAAAAAGCCCTTCAGTCCTGGTCCCACCTTTGATTTCCAGTAGAGTTAACATTTGGGGAAACTATGAATGCCAACCATATTGATTTATTAAGAATTGACAAGGAGTCTGGCCATTGTGGCTTAGTGGTTGATATGAACCAAGAGTTCAAGGTTTGATTCCCAGTCAGGGCACATGCCTGGGTTGTGAGCTTAATGCCCAGTAGGGGTAATGGAGGATGCAGCCAATCAGTGACTCTCATCATCGATGTTTTTCTCCCTCTCCTCTCACTTCCTCTCTGAAAAAAAAATTATATAAGAATTGACAAGAAATTATATAGAACAGGTGGTTTGGGACTACCCAGATCTATGATTCAGACTCTTCCTAGATATTTCTTTACTCCAGGCAATACAAAGAAATACCCAAAGAGGCCCAAAGGAAGATACGTTGTGTTCTTGCTTCTCTTAAAATCGTGGAACATGGAGCTTTTCAGAGCACTTTGGTGCTTCATTTAGGCAAAGATTAGCTAAAAAATAATGTGGACTTAATTGTACCTATCTGCTCACACACCCTCTCTTTTTTCCCCTGGCTTGGAACTTTATATTTATCTAGATTTAAGGCATTGTAATATGGTTGATGCATTCATTAAGTTATGTAACCCTGGCTGTCCTGTAAACCACTCAAAAGGTGTATCATGACTCTAATAATATATATTTAAATTTTGCTTATATAATAGCCAAAATATGTGTCCTCCATTCATTGGCAGATCTCCTCCAAGTGGTGATTCAGGAATCCAGGCCTTCCCATCTTGAGGTCTTAAATCTTTAATGTAGTCTTAAATCTTTAGCTTCCAAGTGGCTATGCTTACCAAATCAAACAGGTTGAGGGAAAAGAGCCAGGAAAACTGTGCATGGGAAGTTTTAGTTAACCAAGGTGGACATGGTGAAGATCACTTCCTCTTACCCTCATTGTCTGTAATTCAGTCACATAACACTTATGTATAAGAGTAGTATAGTCCGGCTGTGTACCAAGGGGAAAAAAATAAGTTTCTTCTGTGAGTTCCTGACATTGTGTCCCAGAAACTAGCTAGATTATTACAAAAGGTATTGTTTTCTTTATGTGGTAAAAGATAGAAGGTCATAAAAGAAGGTGGGGA
The DNA here is from genome assembly GCF_027574615.1 of Eptesicus fuscus. NCBI lineage: Eukaryota > Metazoa > Chordata > Mammalia > Chiroptera > Vespertilionidae > Eptesicus > Eptesicus fuscus. The sequence goes on from NC_072490.1 coordinate 20,506,473, forward strand.
AGCTGCTCTATGAGAAATATACTTCTCTTAATGTTTTCTCTCTCTCCTGGATCTTTTTTTTTTTAATTTTGCTAAATATTTACATTGAAGACAGAAGTGTTTGAAGAAGTATTCATGGTATGATGGGAGGAACATGAACTTTGGAGACAGGAAGACCTGGTTTCAAGTTTTTCCACTGTGGACCTTAAGCTAGTCTCTTAAACATTATGAACCTCAGTTTCCTCATCATGAAATGGATATAAGAAAATCTTATTTTGAGAGAAACTATGAACTTTATATAAAATCCATTGTAAGTATGTATAGGAAAAACATAACATATATAGGGTTTGGTAAAATTTGTGGTTTCAGGCATCTACTAGGGGTCTTGATAGATAACTACTATGAATAAGGGGAGGGAGGCTACTGTATTATCATTATTAGGGCAACTCTAAGTTCTTTTTTCCTCATGTAACAAATATATGGAGAGATGCGTATTACTAGTAGTTATGTTAACTCTAAGCTGCTGTAACAAATATACCTTGAATCTAGATGACATGGATGTCTATTTCTCTTATACATAATATTTTCTGCAGTTAGCATTTCTGATTTTAGCAAGTCATGCATTGCAGACATTGAGGGCATTGGAGGAAGAGAGTAGCCAATTCAAAATACTAATCGTTGGAGGAAAGCCTAAAGTTAATATTTCTATGGATAATTAAAATGAAGGATTTACCTAAAAATTTACTTTCAAAGTAACTAATATATTAATTCACTCAGTAACCTGCTTATAAACTTTTGTAACAGTGCTCTATTTTAGGAATGGGAAACATTTCACTGGAGGTGAAATGATTTATGTTGAGTATATGAATAAAATTGGGAGACTAGTTGGGAGCTATGCCTTCCCATTTCTAGCTTGTTACTTACTGTAACAAGCTACATCACCTCTCTGTCATGAGGATGTGATCCAAAAAAAATCTCAATCAAACAAATAAATGTTGTATATATGTTAATAAGTAAATGAAGTATTTCATGTGACAGTAAAAAGTGTGATTTTACTTTTTGTATAATAATATATAATTATCGTTCAACAAATAGATATTGAACACCTACTATGCCCCTAGTGACAATAAAATCCCTGAAGGTCTGCAAGGATTAGTACTGGATGATTTGTTTATAGGTTATTTTACATGATTCCTTCTCTTTATTTAAACTTTCTATTTGATGCACTTTCTGAAAAGAGTGAAAATATTTTAAGATAACTCACTCATTTATTAAAAATAGTATCTCATTTTTCTGCTTTTATAAATGATAGAATCAAAATGCAGGTCTCTTTCCAGAATTCCGTCTATAATATGGAAACGTATATTAGTAGAATTAAGTAAGGCAACAATGTTCAGTTCAGAATGAGTGTCAGATGGAGGCCACCTGAATTGGCAACTCCATGTCCAAGCATACAGATCTTTCATTTATTCCTACCTTTCCAAAGATCCATTGTTCCAATTAATTAATTAAATATTAAATTATCATGTCCTGTATTACAATCACCAACAACATACATGTTGTAAAATCCAACGGACATTCTATGCTTTACTTTTACCGGATGTGGCAGCAGCAATGAATAGTGAAAACCATTCCCTTCCACAAGCTATTATTTCGCTTGGCTTTCATGATACCAGATTCTTCAGGTTTTATCTTATTTCCCATGTTCTATGTCTTCTTTCCTAGCGCCATTTCCTGCCATGCCAATCTGTTGGAATGCCCCACAGCATAAGTGTGTGTTGAACATTTCTATATTTAAATGAACAGATAAACAAACAAGCAAATCTATTTTTTAACCTAAATGTGTGGCACTGATGGTGGGAGTTTCAGGAAATGGGAGCAGAATGACCAGAGGAAGCTGTGGAACCTTTGGAAAGATTGTAGGACTCACCCTGCAAACGTGAAAGCACAGCTTTGAACAACCTCAAGGGTCTCCACAATTCCTTGTTGAAAACTAAATGTTGAAATCATTTTGCAAACTTTGTGCTTGATTTTTCTCTTCACTTCCATGAAGCTTGAATCACTAAATCATTCTTGAAGTTCTCTTGTTATCTTAATACATTAACTTAGCTCATTACAGCTGAGTATGTAGTGGAAAATAGTATCTGTTTATACTGTAATAATATAAAAAAATTACTTACCAGTAACAGAATAAAGAGCAATTTGCAAAAGCTAATCATATTTCTGCACTTGTCTGCAAAAAGTAAATTGTTAATATAAGCCCAAGGGGGCAATCTCTTGCTGGTTTAAGCGGTGGAAGCAGTGATATTAACAAGCATAGCTTGGACAACTCCTGTACTTAAGATTGAATTCAAATTACTTTAACTTGTCATGAAAATATAGATGTTCATTAATTTTGTTAACTTACTTTGACCCTGGTAAATTCAAGCAATGTAGGGATTCAGATAATATCATGGAAAATCCTATGGTTAGAAACTTAATATTTACTTAGTCAAAATTTTAATAATTCTTAGAGAAAACTCTCTTTAACTATTTTTTAGTGTTAATTGCAAAAACTATTGGGAAAACATTTCAAATGAAGCCCCTCTTTTGACACCATCCCCCAAAGCATTGACATTAAAAGTCTGTTTAAAATTTGAAAATTAACATTTGAAAATATGGAAAAGTAAATGGATTGGAATCTTAGTAATCTCACTGAGTTTCAGCTTTTTACTTCTTCAGATAGGTAAGCCAGGGGATGCTTACATTTTATAGTCACTGAGACTTTTAAATTTTACACTTACAATTTTTTTTTAAAAAATGTTGTTATTTATTGATTTTAAAGAAAGAGAAAGGGAGAGGAGAGAGAGAAACATTGATCGGCTGCCTTCTGCACATTGAGCCTGCAACCGAGGCATATGCCCTGACTGGGAATGGAACTAGTGACCTTTTGGTGCATGGGAGGACACTCTCAACCAACTGAGCCACATCAGCCAGGGATACACTTACAACATTTTTAAAAGATATTATTTACAAAATAAACCCTTTTTCCTTTGGTCATAATAGAGACAGGTGCCATTAGGTTTTTCTCCCCTCTTATATTTATCAAGAGGAGAGAAAGAAATCTATGTGACCTTAATCTTAAATTCCCCTTTTTCTGGATGACAGGGTATAACCTATTCAACTAAGACAGTCTTACGTCAGACATGTTAATAATATTCATTAAGCACAGCTCTCTTTTATATTTAGTCAGCCCTCGATTACTATTCTCATCCTGCTTTGTTGCTTTTGTCCTACCCTATAATAAGTTTCCCGTAAATGGCTGATTCCATCCACTACAATTTTAGCTGAGAGAACAAACCCCTGCTAGGTTTGCAGGCCACCTCATTGTAGCCTCCAACGAAAAGAGTACCAATCCTGATGTCACTGCTCTAATGATAAAACCTTTATCCTTGTGAATTCAGCCTCCAGAGACCAAATGCTAAGATATGATATTCTATGTCAGAAGAAATGGATCCTTTCTTTCCAGTTAACTTACTTTGGTGTGAGGATGAAAAGGGAATGATTCATTCTGTGGCTGAAACTTGGAGATTTTCAAGCACTTTAAGAAAATACTTTTTCTAAGGCTAAACTATGAAGTATACTTTAGCTCAATGAAGAATTGAAAAATATGTTGTCTCCTACACTGTCAGTTGGAGTCTTAGTTCATTCACTCAAATGTTGCAGCTGATTAAGAATTGTGTTTCAGTGGTAAAACAAGAAAAAAAAATATTTTATTTGCCTTTCAAATGGCATTTCCCAGTAGCTTGGGTTTCCATCTGTTGCTGATAACTCCCCAATTTAGCTATAGCCTAGACTTCATCTCTAAGCTCCATATCAAATAATTAATTACAGAACCCATGTTTCTTTGATGTTTTAAAGAGTCCTTGAACTCAACATACCCTAACCCAACTCATGTTCTTCTACCCATACATATGGACCTCTTTGAATATCAAAAATTCTAGGAGACAGAACCTCCAATCATGTGTTTGGAAGAAGCAGAAATCTATGAGGCATCTTTGAGGACACCCCTCAAAATTCACCATCAATTCTTGACATTTTTAATTCATCTATTAATCATATGTGTGTACTATCCTCTCTCTGCTTTCTCTGTCATCATCAGATTCTTAGCTGTGGACATCTCTTCTTTGGACCATTACGATAATAATCCAACCCTTTGCTCCATCCCCATTTTACCCCTCTCCTCCCATCTAGCCTTGTTGTCCCTGCCAGAGTGAGCTCATTAAGATGCAAACATAGTTATGTGTCTGTATTTCCTAAAAACCTCTGAGGAGCCTTCCATTTGAACAGATATTAAAGAACATAACCCTTATCCGAGGCTACAAGGCTCTCTGCTGGAGCTGACTTGTGCCCAGTGATACTTCCTGGTGTCTAAAGGCTTCACATTTCAAGATAGAAACAAGCATCACATAGTTTCCCACACTTTATTTGGCACTTCACCATTAGTTTATTGGAGCTTGTATTGAAATAACTTAAATGGGTGAACCCTCAGATAGAATGGTGCTAATAATGGTATCTACAGCATGGGCCCAAGATAGAGAAAAACTAGTAATGTGAAGTTTAACCCCTTTGCAATGGGGCTTGCAAATAGTTTTTTTGCATTTTTCAAACCTTTTTCACTTTGCTTATAGTGTTTTTTTAATAGAACAAACTTGTAAATTTAGTTTAATTTATCAGTCTGACTTGTTCTCTCTCCCATAACTGCAATAGCATCTGGCCACAGGTCAGTCAGTCCTTGGTGAATGAATGAAGAGAACAAGGATTGAAATAAAGGTGGATTCTGCCTGTTAGTCTAAGTTACTAAGGTTATTTGTGATCTCTTACTCCCAGTGCACCCAAAGTGCTTCAGAAAAGTGTTCTGGTGCTTAACACTGACAAAACATCTGGCTCAAATATAAACCATTATTTGTGGACCCAAAGACTCTCACTAACAATTGCATATTTTAGAGGTGATCTTTGGGACAAGTTGACTAAGGGAACAATTGTAACAATTCTCATATGTATGAATTAGAAATTAGAAATGCTACAAACCTATAGAAAGAAGTTATTTCCTGACTTATGGAGAAATAAGGAATTTAATAATTTCCCCCTAATGTAAGGTGTTCTTCTTCAGCAAATACTATATATATATATATATATATATATATATATATATATATATATATATATATAGTATTACATGGATTTGTAGGGAGGAAAATAGGCTAAATGATGTCAGAATTAATTTTCCTATATTGTTTTAGGACATAAATATTCCATTGTGAGAGTTAAATGGTGTAAACAGAGAAATAGCACTCGAATACTGCACATTTCTATCTGTGTATTTAAAAGAATTCTGTGTTAAATAAATCTGAAGTGCAGAGTCATCACTGGAATTACTCATTGCATTTCCTGGATTTAAAAAAAAATCTTATTAATTATTCATCAGAATTTTTTAAAAAGTGAAACAATATCCATATTATTCCTTTGCAAAGAGAGCTCCCTATAAATAGCACAATTTGCAGTTGGTGGTACATTTCTCCTGGAGAAAAAAAAATAATAGTTTGTGTTTGTGCCAGATGCTTTTCCAGCATTAAGTGCCATAAAAATTCCCTGAAGTGTGTTCAACAGATAAGGCAAAGTGCCAGAGAATGGCAGGGAATTAAGTTGAACCCTGTTCACATGTAAAATTCTTTGAGACGCCATATGCATATTTCCATGTTGAAGTAAGAATGTGAAGCTAATTCAAGTGCATTTCATAGGCACTTGTTTAAAGATCTAGATTAGGACTTAGGGACACAATGACAAGGAACATTAAGTCTTTCCCTGTCTGTTGATAGATTCACTTTTTTTTTTTAGAAGAAACAGACATTTAACCCTTCTTATGGCAGTGACATCAGTGGTACCCAACACTGCATACCCCACACTACATGGAGTAGGTGACATGTGATAATAGACATTTGTCAGCAAAATAAGGTGTTATGCAGAGAGAACTAGTCATACAAAGGCTAAAAAAATGATTTCTTCCCAGGGTATCTTTCTTAAGAGAATAAAAGGGATATACATCCAACCTTTATCTGCACTACAAGCAGATTCCCTTGCTAGAGAATGACATTGTGACTGTGACTAAGAGGTGGGGACTTGAGGTAGGTAGACTGCCTGGAGGAGGAAGTGGGGGTTACTTAGAGGAAGCATGCACTTCATGCCAGGAAATAAGACATTTTTCTCTGCTGCTTATGCCAACACCTATGACAGCTTGACCTTCGGACATAATTAAATTCAACATTTCTAATTACCTCCAAACTTTTAAATGGTACATGACAATCACAACAGAGAAAAGTATTAAGCTATGGGCATTGTGCAAGGATGGATATTGAACACTGATTAAGTAGTTAGATAATGTGTTGTTGTTTCTAATACATCTCAGTTTCATACAAGACATTTTTGTGATTATATCACTAGAGTTAAAACCCACGTGAGGTCCCAGGCTTACAAAAAGCCCCCCAAAATATTAAGCCTACTTAGCCAGATCCAAATATTCCTTTTAGTTCATCTGGACCATGCACACCGGCTTCAAGAGCCCACTGCCAGCCTGTGTCTCCCAGTCAGGGGCCCAACATTAGAGGTCAGTGAGGTAGGTGTTTTGATTCTAAATATACAGAAAAAGATGGTTTCACAACAGGAACCAGGCAAAATGTCTCAAATGAGCTTTCTTCACTCAAATGAGTACTCCCTACTTTATCATTCACATTAGATTCTTGAACACATTAAATGCTTAATGTTTAAAAATCGTGAGGTGAAGAGCTTTGAAAAGTTGAGTCCATCGAGATTAGTTTTTTCCAACCACATAAGCACTTAGTAACAGGATATTTTTTTTGCTTATAAAATAAAAGTTAGAGTTACCTAATGTATCTGAGAAATTATGACATGCCTCTCCTTTGTTTATTTAGATTTTTTTTAGTTTCAGTGAGTAGTGGTAGTGTATAAAAATTACTTTACTCTTGGTGCTATTATCTTCTTTATTCTATTTTTTTTTCCTATTCCTATGACTGTTATTGTTCATTTCTCTACTGAAGAGTGCAGAAGACAGGGACACATTACATTTAAAACAAGGCATCCATCACTTGAGCTCAGAGAGAACACTCATAATTGAATCATGTTTTTTACTTTGGGACTCAATGCCAGTGAATTTTCATTTTTATTCATAATGTAGCCATCTACTTCTGCATTAACTACACAATCACAAGTTAAAATAAATTAATAAATACTCTTTATGGGACATTTAATTAAGGAATAAAAATACCTATATTACATCATTTCCCCTATTATGTAAGAGAATTTGAAAGGAACATGTATTCACAGCAGTAAGGAAAATGTAAACAGTGAGCTCTTCTATCTGTAAATTTCTCCTTCAAATCATTTAAGTGGAGTAACAGAAAAAGCACTCTTCTTGGCTTACTGGAGTGGTTTTTATTTGCCTGCTGGCGAGAAGTTTTCCTCAATAAAAAAGTCCCACATACATAATGAAAGAACCAGGATATGACTAACACTACAGTAGTTTAATGCAAATGAAAAATAGTGAATTAGATACTTGTTATAGTAATGCTATAAGAATTGTGATACAGGGCTTAGCTTTGCTTATATTCTCATAGAGTTGGGGATTCGCCCAGCACCACAGAATGGATTATGGCAAAGCATTCAGTAGAGAGGTAAAAAAAAAAAAAATGGGGTCCAAGGGTCACGCTGCAATAATAATTAGCTTGGAGAGAAAAAATAAAATCTCAAAAGAGAAAGTCACAAGGACTTGGAAAGCACTTACATGGGATTTGAGGATTGTATGGAGATTTTCAAGGTTGATTTGCTATTTTGCTTTAATCCGTCTTGGGTAGACATTTTCCAATTACATATGTATCTGAGGTTTTTTTTTTTTACTTCTTTGTATGACTTGTTCTTAAGGAAAGAAACTTTTGATAATTTTTTCTGGGTAATGCATATTGCTGACATTTAGACACATGCAGATGTTCCATCTTCAAATAATTATGCATTAATCTTTAAAAAAAAACAACTAGACTTTGGCTACTTATAGAAGAAGGGGTCATCTTTGTAGAAAGTCCACTAATATTAAGATGAGTGGCTCTGAAACTTTCGTTTGCATCAGAATCACCAGAAGAGCTTGTAAAACACAGATTGCTGAGCCCCATCTCCATAGTTTCTGATTCAGTAGGACTGGGATGGAGGTTGAGAATTTGTATCTCTAACAAGCTCCCGGCTTCTGTTGCTGCTACTGGTCTGGAGACCACCCTTTGAGAACTAGTGCTTCATAGGAATGTTCAATTAAGCTGAGTTGAGAAAAAGGGGATTAAGATGGAACCAGGACTTGGAAATCTTCTATTGGTATATACAAATGTGATATTCAAAATATTTCACTAGCCACTGACCAAACAGAATGCATATTGGTCTTAATCCATATGGCTAAGCCTGTGCCCACTGCCTCCACATTAGACTTGAGTGAGTGTATGCCACCTAAGAACGACATACTGATTAATCAAAATTGTAAACTTTTTTAAAAAATAGTTCTTCAAATATAAATCTAAAGTAAGTGTTTTAGAGTTTAGGATACTATATCATGTTTTATCATTTCATTTTTGTCTTCATCTCCAAATAATAATCTCAGCTAAAATATTCAAAATCAGATAATTTAAAAAAAAAAGAATCCCTCTGACTCATGTGTTATCTCTGCCCTCTCCAAAGAACATGGCAACTTCTTTAATAACTACTGTTCATTTTTCTCATATTTTATTTCAATAAATTTAATATGTGGTAAAATTACGATATCAACTAACGAAGATCATGTTTTCCTTTTGGAATGATATGTTCATGAAAATTAATTGGTTTTGGTAATCAGATACATATACTTACAATATGCTTCCTAGTATAAAAAAAACATATTAAGACACCTTTATATAAAAGAGATGGTGAGTAACAAACAGTATACCAGGTAGTGGTGCTAAAGGAATAAAATGATACATGAACATTAAATATCCTGTGAGTTTCACAGTAATAGTGTTTTAAAAAGAATCCTCTTACTTAGATAAATAAAAAAATGTGTGTGTGTGTGTTTCAGAAGGATGAAACTTCTCTCAAATGTTAGCCACTCAACAGTTATTTTTATCTGCTTTGGAACTTCCACTGTTTTTAAATTGGAAGACATTTTGAAATTCTGAAGATACACTTTGATGACTGAACAGTCTGACTGGCTACTGATGACTAGGGTGTGGTGATGACATTTAAAGTGGCATCATTCTTTTCTTCAGGAATGTGTGTGCATATCTTTAATGTCAGCTTGTTAGATTTGCAGGTGTCATGTGCTATTTCAAAGTCGGTAATAGTGATTTTTATTACACAGTACCCCAATATTCCACTTGTTATTTAAAAGTAGGTTGTCAAAGTCCAATTTTTATTGTTCTGCTCACTTCTGTGTGTACTCTGATCATCTGATTCTGTTTTTAGTTTTCAAATACAAAACTCTGAAATGTGCCATAATGAAGTAGTACACGTCTTTAACCTTGGAATTATTCCTGTGAAGAAGTAATTGTTTGCTTGTGTCTGATGGTTCCCGGGTTTCTGGGAAAGACTTGACTCAGAAACTGGCTAATAAATAACAGGAAACAACCTTGGAGGGAATGTGGTGTGCTCCGTTACATCCAACGTCTCTCTGCCCAGATGAGGCCCACAGAGACATCTCTGGCCAACTGCTGCTTTAAAAAAATCTCCCAGCAGGATACTTACTTAGGTTACAGTCACAGAAAGATTAGATATGGCTGCATAATCTATCCAGTCCAGCGAAGTGGCAGAAAGGGGAATAGTAAGAGTAAGAAGAGCTGGCTGAGTTGGTTTTTGTTTTGTTTTTTAGTTTTTTTGTGGTTTATGTTTTTATACAAGGAATACACTTTTATACAACACACCTGTATTCAGTTGGACCAAGAGTTATGGGGTTACTATACATAGAAAAAGTAATACTAACGTGACCTAAAAGTAGTCCAATAAATTCTACAAACAATAAATAAGGGTGGATGACAAAGAAAATTTATAATATCCAGAAGGGTTATCTGTCTGCATTCGGTTTCCAACTGGTATGTCCATTTCCACCTCAAGACACACCCCTGCACCATCACAATTACATTGATCTCCTCTAGTGCTATCTGCCTTCTGTCCACCTTCACTCCCCGAAATTCTACACATCATGGGTTCTCCATAGCACTTTGGACCTTCATATCACTGGATTTTTTTCCCCCAAATTTGAGGGAGGCTTAGTTGTCTTTCTTTGAATCAGATAATTTTTAATTAAGATGATTATTATCAGGGTGCTTTGGGACTGTTGTTCAATTAACAAATGAGTGTGCATTTTTTATTTTTTTGTTTTCTTTTGCTTTTTAATATATCCGGTGTCTCAATTGGGACACACCAACTATTAGTCATTTTGTTATCCCCTTCTTCCACAACTTCCTGAGCCATTTCACTGGTGGGAATCATTGGCTTAGTTGTATCTATATGGAGAGTATTTGGGGGGTATAAGTATTCTTTTTTCTTGCTGGGTTCTTTTTGAATGTTTCTTAATTTCCAAAATAGTGACACTCTCCTGGTCCTATGGTATTCTAAAACAAAGTGTTATTTGGTTGGAAATACCACTGAAAATGCAGATTTACTAGAAACCTTAAAATGTCTATTTTAGAAATATACATGTAGCTATTAATGTTAATTTAAACATTATATTTAATAGGTATTGTATATAAAACATTCACTACTATACCAGGGGTAGGAATGCTGACAGAGAGAAGAGAGGAACTTTGCTTTAAGGAAAAGTATGTAGCCAGTTGCCTAGAGAAGATGATGCACTATATTGTGGATTTAATTGACTATAGCATATTGTCCTCAAAAGATATGTCTAAAGGACTTGATTTATTAATAAGAAAAACTAGGCAGGAAATAAAAAGGGACATACCGTTCTGTCCATCAAAGTTGCATTCTCCATGTAAAATCAAACCAGTCCAATCTATTGCTGGTTCGTCAATTAACTATAGCCAGTCTTAACTTCATATTTTGACTCACACTATGTCTTTTGATGTTACGTGTTGTTGGAAAACTTGTAACTGATGCATGAGTGTCCTTTCTGTTCAAACTGTTTCTAATATATAATTTCCTTCTCCAGTGTTCTTTCAATAAGGGTACCTAATCCTTTGAGGATACTTGTCAGAATGATGCAAATGAAGGTGTAGATTAATTGTTTATCATTTATAAAAATATATACTGCAACACCCTACCTACCACAGTTGCTGTGATGAAGAGGACAGTGTGATTATTTTTCTTGCAAAATGGAACCTTGAGTTTATTTATTTATTTAATATATTTTTATTGATTTCAGAGAGGAAGGGAGAGGGAGAGATAGAAACATCAATGATGAAAGAGAATCATTGATCAGCTGCCTCCTGCATGACCCTTACTGGGAACCACGCCTGCAACCTGGGCATGTGCCCTTGACCGGAATCTGACCTGGGACCCTTCAGTCCTCAGGCCAACGCTCTATCCACTGAGCCAAATCAGGTGGGGCGAACCTTGGAAGTAATGGGTAGTCTAACAGGCAGAGGTCTCCACTGAGATAGCTTCTTTGCGAGGTGACATTTTGAAAGGTTTTTGAGCTGGGAATCCTTCTGATCTAAGAATTTCCCTGCTCACTCCCAGTCCACCCCAAGCCACCAAGGCTTTCCCCCAAATAAATAAACATTAATAAATATAGATATCTTTAAGATGATTATCTATCTCAATGAATGTGTCTCTCCAGTACCATAAAAAGATAGTTTTAAGAAAATATAAACTTGGGAAAATATATACTACTATTTTAAAATATATATATAAGAAGGCACAGACAAAAGAATTGCATTGGCCCTATTACATAGTCAAAACACACTGTAGCCTCCTGACAATGGACCGGGCATGAAAGACTCACATGTTGAAAGAATGCCTCTACCTTGAATTTCTAAGGCCACCCTCTATGGGAAGCAAGCAGAAAGAAAGAATCAGAAAATTACCCAGCTTCTGTGTACTCCATTTGGACTTAGGCAATGCATTTGCTTTTGAACTCTCAAGCTTCAATCTCAGCCTCCTGAGTGCCACTTCCCTTGTTATATGTGAAGTTTTTCTTCTAGACACCTGTTGGGGTCTGTATTAATAAGACACATTGTAGAAAGAGGAACACATTTCCCAGGCCAAGAAGGTGAGAGCTATTTCTTTCTAGGGCCCTTGTTATTTGGGAGCCCAGCATCTTCTGTGGCAGAACAAAGGCAACACAGGTGTAAATTCTTATTTTTCTTCCACTCCGCAAAGAAAATGTTGTTGATGTGGTTAGTGTTCAGCTACATGTCTCTGAAGGGAAGCAATCGAATATTCCTTCCTTCCAACCAGAGGTTTTAGAACTCGATTCCCATTGCTTTCTAGCATCATTCTAAATAGAACCCTACTGTTTGGCCACGGCCAAAATTAGCTTGAATGGTACCGATTATTGAAAGGGAGTCTGTATTTGCAATAATACAGAGAATGCTAGTTTAGAAATGAGCCTGATTGCATGGTTCATTTTGTTCTCCTTTGTAGAGCCAGGCTGCGGCCCACTACAAAGGCACGAAACATGCCAAGAAGCTCAAAGCACTGGAAGCCATGAAAAATAAGCAGAAATCTGTCACTGCCAAGGACAGCGCAAAGACTACCTTCACCTCCATCACTACCAATACCATCAACACCAGCTCTGACAAAACAGGTTAAACAATGATCTTTGTTGTTGTTGTTGTTGTTGTTGTTGTTGTTCTTGCTGTCACCATCATTGTTCTTTGGGGCTTCTTCCCTTGTCTAACCCTGTGTCTGTTTACCTATGTTCCTGCCACATTGATTCATGCATGATCCATCTTTCTATGTGATGGTATTTGTTTCCCCTCATTTTTTTAATACCGTTCAGACACTAAAATAATCACAAGTTATACTACAGAGTTTGCATTTGAAACAGTCCTGTGACTGTTTGAAAGCAACACAAGAGTCATAAAGGCATTTGAAGCCATGTCCCCAATAACCCTTGTTGAGAAGTGAACCTTGCTGACGCGCATTGTTTGCATCTAGTATGCAGCACTCCAGCCTGAGACTGCATGGCAGATTTGATTGAATGGTGCGTACACAACAAGGTATGCCAAATGAATTGAGAAGGCCCCAATAAGGGCATTATTACCGACAGGCCTTATTCTCATAAATCCCAAGCAGTGCAGTGTTTTAGGTAATTCTGGGCTTGTTACGGCTGGGTAACCTTTCCTCTGCATACACAGGTAAGTGTTATTGATACCAATTACTCTTTTTAACAGAGTCTTCTCATGAAATAATGGCCTCTGAATGGCCCCTTGGGATAGCTCCTGCAAACAGCTAGTTTATTTGCAGCAGGGGAAGTCCGTGGGGTTTCCCTAAGCTGACATGTGAAAATATAAGAACACTGGTCCTCAAATTTTATATGAAAGTCCTCTGTGATGTATGGATGTACATTTAATACACTACTGTCTGAAACAGAAGAGCTGGTACATGGTTTCCAGTCCCTTCCACTGGCAATGATCAGGAAGCATCCATATCATCATAGATAGTCTTAACTAGAGGAAACTCTTCTGGCCCTGACTGATAAAAATATAAAGTGCTACAGTGAGCAAATAGAACAGATAATTGTGACTTTATGACACCTGCTTGCATCCATTAGACACATATAGGATCTGGGGAGATGCCTGTTCCTATGTGAATCTGTAAGGGGTGATGATATTCTCTCCAAGTTCCCATGACAACATCATTGTTCCTTACCCAGGTGTTATTGGTAGATGCATCATGCTGTCCTCCCTGAGAACCCTGTGTACTCCCTGAAGCTGCGTGCCTTTGTCATCTTTGTACACTATCACCAGGTGTAGGTGCTGAGTAAAATGTCTATTGGATGCTGAATTTTCTCTCACCCCCTCGATTCTCTGATTCGTTTAATTTTGTGTAACAACATACTTACAGGTAAAAATGAAGTGCTTGTCATCTTCACTTCTTTGATATCCAGAGTAAGAGCTGGATTATGTTGTTTTATTGATTTAGATGTACAACTCACAGGGAAAGCATTAATCTTTTCTCTATTAATTTAAAACGTATTCCCTTCTTTTGGGGAGCTATCAGGGAGTGAGCAGTAATGAAGCAGGTGAGTTTAATTTTTGTTCCCAGATATTAGAGCACAGATTGGCATCCCTAAAGCCATAATTTCCATAAAGAAATGTATTTCATTTGTAAAAAGAAAGTAGGTAGAGAGATCAAAGGCATGGGTTTGATTTAAAGAGATGAGCTTGTTGTAAAGAGTTTAATGTAAAGTTTTTGCTTGCCTCCAAATGTTTCTATTCTTAGACACTTTAATCAATAATGGCTATTTGGGTTTCCTTGACTCCTATTTTTTTTAATTTAATTTTATTGGGGTGACATTGGTCAACATGAACACATAGGTTTATGTATGGATTTCTAAGTTACAAAATCTGTATATAGCACTATGTTTCCACCACCCAAAGTCATCTTCTCCTGTCACCTCATATTAGGACTCCCTTCTTCCCCAACCCCCTCCAACTACCACACTGCTGTTTGTGTTCATAAATTTCAGTTTTATATCCCACATATGGTTCTTAGCTTTTTCTATCTGACTTATTTCACTTAGCATAATGTTCTCAAGGTCCATTCATGTTGTTGTAAATGATGTTATTTAATCCTTTATTATGGCTGAGTAGTACTCCATTGTGTATATGTACCACATCTTCTTTATCCAGCCCTCTATCGCGGGACACTTTGGCTGTTTCCATGTCTTGTCCACTGTGAAAAATGCTGCAATGAACATAGGGGTGCATATATTTTTGCGTATAAATGAGTTTGAGTTTTTTTGTTATATACCTAGGAGTGGGGTTGTTGGTTCATATGGTAGCTCTATTCTTAATTTCTTGACTCCTCTTTAAAATGCAAAAGTCTCTGTTACATTGAGGATGCACATCATTTAACAATATATACTTACATGGTGGGTAGAGCTGCTAACTTGAGTTAGGGAAGGCTCCCACATGGGTTGTCTCAGTTTTGAATGTATTCTTCCATTTCTCAACTTAAAGACCAAAATATAAATGATGGCAGTCACCAAGGCTCTGTCCTTTTAGAAGTGGAATGGAAACATTTTTTGGATTGGCCTGTTGGTGACAACCTACATACAATAAACCGATTCCCAGTGGGGATGCTGGAACTTGCCCACTGGTTGGAATAGCATTGAAATAGTGAAACACCCTTTCAAACTAGAGCTGGAGAAAATTCCAGAAAGGCAGGAGGGATAGTCAAATCTATAAAGTTGGTACAACTATGTTAAAGCCAAATGAAGAAAATTATGAGCATCAAGAAGGACATTGCTCTCCTAATCTATAGGAATCTGTACTCAACCTTCCCCCGATACCTCCCCCCCAAAAAAACAAAAACAGTCCCATAGGTTGAAAGACTAAGGTTTCTAGCACACTAACCTGGTATTTTAAGCCAAATTTTATCAAATGGGGATTTCCACAAAACTGTCTATAATAAGTAGCCTAAGAAAGCTCCAGTCATGTTATAAATTGTTATCTCATTTCTATTGCAATATAAATCAGAGGTACCTGTGCAAACCAATTAGAGTTAAAAAAAAAAAACCAAGAAAAACCAAAATACAATTACTTGTTTTTTTTACTACTGTTTCCTCCTACTGATGAGGAAGGAACACAACCCTGAAAATAAGATGAGTCTCTGAGGCATTTCCCTAGAACAGTTAAATACTTTGGAGGCAGACAGAGAAAGAGAGAGAGAGAGAGATAAGACTAAAGAATTAAAGTTCATGTATTTTTTAATAAAAAAATATTAACTATTTTGATTAATGCACAAGGTTGTTTTGTGATTTTGGGACTTATCTATACATAAAGGATATAGATGTGTATTAAATCACATTTTACTAATTTTACCAAATTACTCTTAATAAAAATAATCCAAATATATAAAAAACTATTTGCTTTTAAAAAGGCTAAATAGACAATGCTTTGGTAGATAAGAACCTTAAGAGAAAGCTGGGCAACAATAGTGCAAAGGGCAAGAAGTAATGTGGACTTGAATTATAAAATTGACTTGGAGTTTTTCCTGGGTTTCTCAAACATATAAGAAATAGAATACTCATAAAAAAACAAAATTTCATCCCAATTCTACTTAATAAAAAGAGAGCTGTGAAAACAATTCCTCTTAAATTCCTAAATCATATATTATGGGTTTTAATTGCTGCCTTGGGCTAACAAATATGTCTAAATGACACATTGGGTAAGCTTTTATTCACTAATTTTATGATCTTGGAATTCTCTTTTATTACTTAATGTCAGTCTGCATGCTGGAGTGGTGAGTAATAGAGAATGCTCAGTGATCAACTACCAACTGCTCACAGAAAGCCTAGCTCCCCTATATCTAGGCAAGAAAGATGCTCCATAACATTAAAACATAAGTTGAGTCCTTGTGGTCTAATGAGGAGTATTAGATTGATGAATTCATAAGAAACATTTACCAGACGAAAGCAATATTTTAAAAAATAATTTGAACACTCAAAAATTTTAGTACATGTGGGTGGTTGCTATGTATTACAGAATATTTTATAGAGTAAATATTTTCATTTTCAAAGTTGGCTAGAATAACTTTGTCTGATCTAGCAAGTTTTTTTTATATGAGTTTTATACAAAAAAAGTAATTATAAAAAATAAGAAATTATGCTCAATGTAACTTGGCAAATATAATTCAATTAGTTGGTGTTTGTTTTTTCTTCTTTTTTTCTATAAAATGACAAATTCAGAGGTGTTGGATTTAGTCTTATGCTAGGCCATCCTCTGATCTTTATTTTTGTATATATATATATATATATAATTGATTTCAGAGAGGAAGGGAGAGGGAGACAGAGATAGAAACATCAATGATGATAGAGAATCATTGATTGGCTGCCTCCTGCATGCCCCCTACTGGGAATCAAGCCCACAACCCATGCATGTGCCCTTGACCGGAATTGAACCTGGGATCCTTCAGTCCACAGGCCCACACTCTATCCATTGAGCCAAACCAGCTAGGGCCTTTGATCTTTCTTTACTTTCCCTTTTTGAGAAACCTTATTTATTCCAAGTGCTTATCAGTTAGTTAGGCTAGATTATACTGCAGTAATAAACAACTTTGAAATCCCAGGGGCTTTGGCAACAACTAATCCTTTCTCACTCACACAGCACATCAGCTGTGGTTTTCTTTCCATGTTCATTTAATTCCAAGCCCAGGCTAATGAAGCAGTCACTATTAATATTACCATTTCTATGGAAGACAGAAAAGAAAGTCATGAATCAATAGGCTTTTAAAGCTTTTTAATGGAAGTGAATTTATAACATATCTCTCACTTCCACTGCCAAGTTTCATGGTCAAGCCCGATTATAATGGGCAAGGAAGAATATCTCCTCCAGGGAGGGGGCACTGTGTGAGTGAAAATAAAATACAATAGGCCCCCATGGCTTCAACTGTCACTTATGCCTAGATGTCTGAGCATTCCACATTTCTAACCTTGTTCTTTTCCTCAATTCTGACCTAAATTTCCATCAGAATTGAGTCACTCACTTGGATGGCTTGTCAGCACTTCTGTTATACAGGTTTGTAGACTCATCTTGACCATCATCCCCAACTCTCTGTTCATCCTGTTTTCCTAATTTTATTTTTGGTCCTGCAGTTCAGAATTGAAACCTTCTCGTTGTCTTTGGCTCTTCTCACTATCTCAGTTCACATGTTGATTCAGTTGGAATCCACTGCCCTCACGGTCCCAAGAAAACATCTTTTCTTCTTTTACACATGATTACTACCCATTTCCTGGCATTGCAGGTGGGTGTCTTGCCCATACAATTGCCCTAGCCTCAATTCTTGCCTCTTGACAATCTTCTTCATCCTGCTGTTTGTTTATGCTAGGCAGTACATAAGTCACAGTACTTAGAAACCTTCAATTTATCTTTCTGCTGAACTTCATGGCCCTCTGTGATTTAACCACCACCTACCTTTTCAAACATTTCTTTCATTGTTCACCTGCAGTATTTTCCACTACAGACACACTTCTTTTGTCTTTGTTTCTTATACTGTCCTTTTAAATTTCTTAAATGTATACACGTTCCTCTTTATCCTTCTGCCTGTGTATTCCCATAAAAACCCATACTTTTCTAGCTTCCGTACCATATTCTTCTTAAAATAGGATCTTTATGTCTTTACATCCTTTTATTGCTAGATGACATGTTTGTTAAGAATACATACTTACATAATCCTTTTATTTATTTTTTTCTTTACCAAGCACTTTTTATATAAAAGATAAAAAGTAGTTTTAAAACTTGAAGTCATGAGTTTGTTCCTGAGTTAAAGCATAGCAAAGCTTTATTTATTTTTATTTTATTTATTTATTTATTTATTTTTTGTGAGCAGATGGTTCCATGAAAGAAAAATGGTTCTCATTAATCTAAGGAATTCTGAGATATTGCTCATCAAATTTCAGAGGTGAAAGTTTTCATAAAGGTCATCAAGTTTAACCCCTAAAGTTTGTTTTTTTCTTTGAGATTCTCTAGTTGCACAGGTAAAGAATGCTTGACATTTCTAATGCCCCTTAGTGACTAGCAATCGGGAGTTAATTAGCCTAATTGGCAAGATCTGAGAACATTTCTCCTGGACTCTATTACACAATTCTCTATCAAGTCTCAGTGAATTGCCAATATATTCACTAGATAAAGGTACTACGTTACAATTTGAATTTGCACTTTTCATTTATAATTTAGTCTTGTTGTATCTATTCACCCTCCCTTTTTAAAATATGAAATTATAATCCCAGGGATGTTGCACTCAACCTCTCAAAGGTGCCAAGAGTGAAATACTTGTGAATCTATCATTGAGAAAGTCAGTGAATGCAAAGGAGCCTTTATTTGCTGTGGATTAATAATTGGCTCTAAATGTTTATTGGAATGCACATTATTTGTTCAGGGACTTGGAGCGATAAAGAGACTTTTCTAATGATAAAGAAGATATCTGATGTAAAATGATGGCCAGTGCCTGCAAGCAAGTACAACAGGAAACAAAGCCTCTTTGGGAAAGTCAATCAATAATGAGGTCACAGAGTCTGAGTTCTTTCCTTTCCTGAGTATGATCTTATTTATATCAGGCCCCGTGCCAGGCAAAACTAGACACAGACCCTTTTTCCCTTTCCATTTAGCTAGGAGGAAAATCATTAGAATGGTGATCTGAAAATAAAGGTGGTAGATGAATAGTTTGTAAGGAAAAGCCAATGCCAATGTCATTTAGAAAACAGACCGTTTTCAGCAGGAGACAAGTAGGAATTTGCTTTGTTTCTGTTCTCAAAGGGAAGATGGGCAAAGTTTGCTTTTCTTGACATAGGCTTCAAATATCCCAAATGTATAATGAAAAGTGTAACAAAGTACAAGCTGGGCTTGACATCAGAAAGCCATGTATCTTTGGTATCGTAATACATATATGTTTAGTGTGGTGTATATTACATATAAATATTCTGTACACATATTTACATACAAGATTCTGTCTTTAATACCTGTCCTAAAAATGTCCCACTATACCAGGCCTTTATAATTAGTACTGTGCATTTTCTTTAAGAAGAAGAAAAAAAAGGCATTTGTGTCTTATGAATCCATAGCTCCTGTTGTACTCTATGAGGCAATAGAAAATCATTTGAAAAGGGACACATTTCTATCAGCACTTATAGATCTGGTGCAGCTGGGTATAAATGCCTCTTTGGCGTCGTGGAAATTGTGCTAGTTTCTGGGGTCTTTCTTTTCTGACCCATTGTCCCAAACAAAGCCTCCCCGGGACAATCACTGCCGTGATAAAGGGCCCTATTGCATGCATCTTGGCACAGGAGCTCAAGCACCCATGTGAGACCATTGATTTGAAATGAAAGTGCTTTTTATCCTTTCTTAGCATTGGCTCATGTCATGCTTCAGATTGGTCCAAGAAAGAGACTTGATCAAGTGCCCCCTTCTCAAGATGTGTGATAAGTGCTAGCCGGGTGTGTGGTAGCAGATATCTAGAGAGATGGAAAAAGAGAAGGGACATTCAGAAGTGGGGGGCGGGGGAGGGCATCCAATGCTCAGTTGAATATTGTGGTTCCAGGCTCTTTGCATGTGAATCAGTGATGACACATTGCATATTAGGGGCGACGTGGAATAACAGAAAATCCCGTCACGTTCTTTTCGTGCATGAGGAAATCAAGATGCATGTTATTTTGCGGGTATCCATTGGGCTGATAAGAATTTTGAACTAGATACATTACATATGAACCTCTCCTTGAATCACAGAAGAATTTCACAGTGAATTTTCATGCGGACAAAAACATGGTATCTTCTTCAGCATAATGGATGAGGGAGGCAGTAAGGACCTAAAGTGCTTAAAGAACCTGCCATGCAGCCTTGTTCAGGTTCTGGTGTATGGCCTGCACGATAAGAGGGGAATTAAAACTAAATTGATCAGCTAGTGGCCATTTTATCTTATTGTCCAAAGCAACTGGTCCCTTACTTGTGTATACATGTGTGCATGCATGCACGTGTATGCGTATACACTGTGTATGTGACTGTCTTTCTTTACCATAAACCTCAAATCTCTAAAATAAATTATGAGCTAGCCACCTAATCAGCATCTGTGAAATACTAGACATCTGGATGAACTTTTAAAATTAAATTAAACTCCCAATGGTTTGGTCTACAGATGTCATACTTATGGAAACATCTGTGTCTATCTGTGCCTTTGTATGTATGTGGGTGTGTTTTTTAATTTCTAAAGGGGTGTTTTTTTCCCCCTATTTTTGTGCTGTTCTTAGGAATTGAGTAGACATTAATGATAAAAATTTTCAACTGCAAAATAATTCTTAAAGGTAGAACCTTAATTATAAAAAGAAATTTGGACAATAAAATTGTCCAAAATGTGACAGAATGTGAAATGAGCACCTGTAAAATCATGGGAGAGTTAGAGAACTTCGTCTCCAAAGTGGGAAAAGGAAGGGTTTGATATCTACTAGTAGTATACACGGAGTATGAAACAAAACATGTTCACAGCACATTTCTTGTCGTTAGAAGACAGAAAGCGTGTACTGAAGTCTTAGTAAACCCAAACTGAATCCTATAGTTAAATTAAGAATTGCAATTGCATTTATGCTCTGTGAATTCCAAACTCTTAACCTGGCATCAGAACATTTTTTGTGATCTAGCCCTTGCCTGCCATTTCTGGCAGGTTTTCACATCTCTCCTTAACTACCGCCCAACAAAATCACTTGAGGGTTGAAAGCAAGGCATATGCGTTCTTTTGCCTGGCAGAATCCTCCGTTATACCTCACCCTATTCCATGCATCATGTGCTTATGCACAGATGGTGCACATGTTGTATGCTAGTGCATACATGCATGGCTGTACACAAACATGTACAAATACATTCACACTCTTTGCCTGGCTGATTTCTACTTCCTGGCTTCTGTATATGCTCTGTGTCCCAGCACCTTTGAAATGGTATATCTCTCTACTTGTCAACCCCGCCAAGCCAAAGTTTCACTTCCTTGGTGGATCATACACCTCTGTCCTATATATCTTTATCCCAGCAATTCGAAGTTCTACATTAAAACAATCAATGAATAATAATAGATTACTTTTTTTAATACTCCCTCCAAGATATTTTTCCATTGATTTTGTTTGTTTGTTTGTTTGTTTTTGCTAGAGACAATGGAAAGGAGGGAGGGAGGCAGAGAGAGAGAGAGAGAGAGAGAGAGAGAGAGAGAGAGAGAAAGCAATGTGAGAAAGACACATTGATTGGTTGCCTCCCACACGCCCCTGGCTAGGGCTGAGGATCAAACCTGCAACCAAGATACTTGCCCTTGACTGGGAATGGAACCCGAGACCCAGGGCAATATATTACTTTTATTTTCTCGAAGACCATCCTAAGAATTCTTTTCACAGCAAAAACTAACACAGTCTAAAATATGTAGTAATAGTTTAAGGGCATGTAGTCCATAAATTTGACTAATTGAACTTTATCACATTTACCAGTTTATAATACAAATCAAAGGCATTAACCAGTAACTCAGACTTTGAATATGCAACCCTTGGGTTGAGCATTTTTCAGAGACAGCATAAAATTAAGTTGCTATTTTAATTATCATAATTGCATTCAGATTCATCATTAAATTACTGTGCTACTTCAGTTTCTAATGAGAGTTAAGAACATTTTTAAAAGCTCTATTGAGTCAGAGTGACTATGTACTAACTTCAACTTGTGACATTGGTATCGGGTTAAATTTGAGGGCAGCGAGCATATTTAACTCCATGGGACAGAGTCTGTGTCACTTGGACCCTGCACAGCCAGGGCTCTAGCTTGCTTTTGTTATGACTCAGTTTGGGGGCAGCCTTGACAACACTTTACACTTATGTGACTGCTCAAATCAATCACCCTCAGACTCACAGTTGGTGCCTGGCCAAACTCCAAGGTGAAGGTCAAGATGCAGAATGTGTAGCAGTAATGATGCCCATTTAGACCTTATTTTACCCTCCCCCCCCCTCCCAGTTTTCTGTTTCCCTGGGAGTTCTCTAGTAGAGTTAAATAAAACCAGAAAAAAAAAAGCATTTCTTTCATGCTGCCTAGGAAGTATAAGAACTTGTAAAAAAGAATATATTTTCCATCCTTCTGAAATGGTCAGCGATTTAAGTCTGAATCATGAACTTTAGGTTATTTATTTATCCTTTTATCCATTTATTCATACTCACTCATTTATCTATATGTACTTTTGCAATATATCAGATGCTGCAGAGATGAAAACTAAGAGGCAGAACACAAGTTCTATCCTCAAGATTGGAAGACAGGAAATAAACCCAATCTATAATCCAGGGTAGGAAATGATTTGTCAGAAGAAAATAGCAGATCTGGTGCCATGTAAATCTAGAGCAATTGGAATGACCCTCTCATATGGGAGGAAGAAGGAGGCACAGATATTATTAACCGGCATGTGCTAAGCTTAATGTCAAGGGTTCGTAATCCCTAGATTAACTCCTTGGATGAAATGTTACTTTAATGAGTTCTCGGTATTTGTTTGGTTTTAGATGTGGCTCCTGCCTTCCAGTGACTCACTTTCGTGGAGGAGACAGAGAACAAAAGGCTTTTATAACCAAGTGGTTTAGAAATTCTGTGCTAGAGGTTTGTGAAGGTTATGGGAGTACCTCACTCTGGGAAGAAGACATTCTTAATTTGCAGATAAAGAAACCTGGTTCTGAATTAAATAACTTGACTGAGGTCAACAAATTTGCAGGCGGCACAGCTAGGGTTTGAACTGAGTTTGGGTTCCTCCCAAGGCTTCTGCCGTTCTGTCTCCTCTTAGGCAGCAAAATGCTTAATCCTCCCATCGTCCTTGCTAGCACTAGCCCCTGGTTGCTAATTGATATCACCATATCTGTTGGATTATTCAGGGTAGCGCTCTTATTTTGCAAAAGCCTCTGATACCCAAAGGTGCTGCTGTAAACAGTTGCCTTTTCATATCAGCCCTTGGACTTGTCAAATGTGTGTCTGCCCACATTTATGCTCTTTATGTCTCTATTGTGCTTTTCGCCTGCATGGAAGCTGGTAAGAGAAGATAAGGTTAAGGGCCAAAGCTTTTTGCTAGTCTATATTTTGTTAATGAAAACTGTACTGTTTTTTTTTATTATGTTGCCAGGCAGAAAAGCTTAATGTGTATTGGAAAGTAACATCTTCGATCTCTCTGTGTAAAATTTATAGCAGATAATTTAGGAGTTGCATGTGAAGCCATTTCACCTTAGTTTTTGTATGTATGTTGATTTTGTAATACTCTAGACAGTGAAAGAATTCTCTGGAAGAACAAGACTCAAGTCTTAAATACAAAAGAAAAAAAAAGTCTGTTTTTTTGGGGGGAGGCATTAAATATATTTTTCTAAGTGAGCATACAAAAATTATCAAATAAAGATAAAATATTAACTACACTAGAAGAGATTAAAGTCTTGCAGGATGTATATTAACTCCTAGGAATTTCTGCTTTGGAAAAGTGCTTTAATTCTTTCAGGCAATGAAGTCAATATTTAGTGCAGTAATTTTAGTAATTGAAAATCCAATAACCTAGAAAGGGTTGGTTCAGAGCTCATAAAATAAGCTTCCTCCTATGTTAGAAGACATTTTAGATCAGTATACAGTGGTATTTTAAAATAAGATAATATAGTCTAGAGTTCAAGGTTATAAATCGTTTTTCCTATAAGGTTGACAATTTCCTAAACAGGAAAAAATAGTGTGGTTTTTATTTCTATAGCTTTTAAAATTTCAATATGTCATTATATAAGTTATTGCACTCCAGCCTCATACAGAACTTTTTTTTAAATGTTGTGAAAGTATTATTTCTAAGTTATTGATATCCCCATTTTAAACAATATTTCCTGTAGAAGAATATGAGTATCAGAAATTGGACAGAAATAACAGTTATCTCCCTATTTGTAAAATCTCTCATTTGCAAATATTATGGAAAGATATATTTGTAATGTAGTATCCTTCTTTTAGTTATTTCCAGGTACCTTTATATGTTAACTTTTGTTTCCAGGAAAGGGGGGGATTACTCATCACCCTGAAGGATGAATAGATCTTTAAAAGGCTTTGGAAACAGTAGGTGAAGACCAATATCTTACTTCAAAATAATCCAATATTCTATCCAGATTATGCATCTTTGTGTTGAAACCACTGATCTAAGAGCTATGGTTGGAGCAGTGATAGAATAATTTACTTGTCATGGCTGTCAAACCATTGAGTGTTTCTGTCCACTAACATCCCCTTTACTCAAAAGGGTAAAGGTAGCATCTTTCCTCATACTTGCAATTAATGGGGGGAGGTAAGATAGTTTTCCTAAGTCGTATCCTGCAGAAATTTATTTATTTATTAATTTTAATATATTTTATTGATTTTTTTACAGAGAGGAAGGGAGAGAGACAGAGAGTTAGAAACATCGATGAGAGAGAGACATCGATCAGCTGCCTCCTGCACACCCCCCACTGGGGATGTGCCTGCAACCAAGGTACATGCCCTTGACCAGAATCGAACCCGGGACCCCTCAGTCCGCAGGCTGACGCTCTATCCACTGAGCCAAACCGGTTTTGGCAGAAATTAATTTTTTTATAGTGCAAAAGTAATGAAAAAATCAAGTGGGTCTTAATTGACAAAATGTTTTATTTTTTTTAAAAAAAGAACACATTTATAATGCATAAAGCAATTGCATTCAATTTGTAGGTACTTTGTGGTCAGGTTAATGCATTTGAGATGTTACTTGTCTTTACTTAAAACAGTAAGAAATCTGCCTTTATTTTATCTTCATCAAAATCGCACCCAGTGTAAATTTCTGTACTGTTAGGAGTTTCTGGTTTTCTCAGCTGTCTTCTTATTCCAGAAGGGAAAATAAAACATTCACTATAATGTGTCACACTCCTTGGTTTGAGCAATGAACATATTGAATTTGGGGTACCTCAACTCACACTCAATTCAACAGTAACATTATGAAAATCACATAAATGGCTATTTAGGATATCTGTGGTATATTTCAGTTTAATGAAAGCTTTACACAAATACATGAGTGTATATGTGTAGTTTTATCTTTGGTGTGAAAATTAAAATAAAACTTTCCATAGCTGGGTAACATACACATATATCATGTGGCAATATGGTGAATATACACTGTCAAAAGTTACAATAAAAAAGTCAGCCATTTGTCAAGATTATAGTTCAGAAAAGGTATTTCTGTAAGGGATCCTGGCATTAAATACTTTAGCTTTTATAAATCATACTGTCTCTGTCACAACTACTCTTCTCTGACACTGTCACATGAAAGCAGCCATTGGCGATATGTAAGCGAATAATCTGAGTTCCAATAAAACTTTATTAAAACCTGCAGCAGGCTGGATTTGGCCCCAGGGCCCTACTTTGCATATACCAGGTCTAGAGGCCTCCAGATATTCAGCTATTTAATTATTTTTCGATTATTTGCATATGAAAACCCAACCACTATGAGTGTGACAGTGGGAAAAAATACTTATTTTAACATCACAATTATTTATTTTAATAATTTTTAGTATCTTAGTAGTATTATTACTACTATTAATATCTCTCATGATTCTGAGATTAAGCCAGGGTTTTTATTTGGGTGAGGGAGGAGGTGGACTGTCTTCCGTGTATTTACAGTGAAATGGCAGCTGTATTGGAGTCTTCACAAAACCTTCCTCACTCACATGTTAGGCTGTTGCCTGTTGGCTGGAACCTCAGGTGGACTGTCTGCCAGAGCAACTACTGGTGGCCTCTCTATGTCCTGGGCTTCTCACAGGATGGCATCTGGGTTCCAAAGAGACAGTCAGGCTGATGATGTATTTCCTTTTGACCTAAAGTCCTAATAATGGCCTACCATCTTATCGGACTGGTTGAGACAGGCCCCAGAGCAGAGTGTCAGTTGCAATATAAGTTGGTCATGTGAGATGGGAACTGTTGCTGTGGTCATCTTTGTAAAATGGAATCTGCCACAGTGACCTTCCATTTTATTCTAATAGAAAAAGCAGGACGGCACGGTTTGGATAGTAAGGGAGAAATCGGGTCAGTAGCAGGGAAAGACTACACTGATTGTGGTGGCGAAGACTAGCAGGAGCTGAATTCAGGTTAGTGTAAGGTTCAAAACCCCAGAGACATATGTCCAAGAAAAGAATTTTAGGGATACTGTATAACTGTATATATATAAGAGATGAATGTGTAGCCTCCACTTTTCAGAGGAAGATTTTGAATCCAAACTCAGACAAACGAGACAGGAAAGCAAAAAGAGGCCTCCATAACCAGAAGAGTGAGGTGTCTTTGGCATTGACGCCATGTTCTGAACAGGAACTTCAACATCGTCTAGAGGTCTGAAACCCACTGCAAGTCAAGGACAACCCAGAGCATAGAGTGGGACAGACATCTGTGTTCCTAGCTAGAAAGGAAGAAGCAAATGTTGACTGTGAAGCCGAAACCTGACAGGTGTCACAGAAGCAGAAATCTCACTGCAAGAGCTGCATCGACTGGTTGGTTTGACATCACGAATCCAAAAATAGATGAAACAGCCGATCTGGGAACTTAAAGAATAAGGAAAGTCTTTAAAACTCCATCCCCTAACTTCTCTCATTTTTGCGCTCAATAAACCATTATCTGCAGTAGAGCCCCCGGAAGAGCCCTTCCGAGCGTGCACCTTGATATGGGAGCCCTGAGACATCTGTTGTGTCATTTCAGTTCTCTCTCTGTTCTACCCAGCTCTCTCTGTCTGTGGACCAAATGTGCCTATTTTTTGCTCCACTGATTTAATAGCCCCAGGAAAAGTTGATAATGTGATCATAGAGTTCTGTCTGAGTGAAATGTCTCCGGTTTTATCTCTAGCCATTCTGTGGGGCTCCGTGGACCCTCAAGACTCTAGGTTTTGCTCCATTCCAGCTCCTTTTGATATAAAGCCTATTGGAATTAATCTTTCGTGTGTGTGTGTGTGTGTGTGTGTGTGTGTGTGTGTGTGTGTGTGTTCTTGTCCCTCTATCAACTGCAAGAAAAATTTGCCTTATTATTTAGCAGTGTTTTAACAGGTTTCAGTCCATTAAAAGCAAAAGAGAGCATTAAATAGCATTCTTTAGCTTTTAACTGGTGAGCTTTCATCAGTTTATTAATAGACTTTCACTGCAAATGTGCTTGTTACATGCTAGGGCTTTAGGCCGATTCTAGAAGCAACAGCCGTGTCCTCTGGGACTAGAAATCCAATTGTAAGTTCTACCTCCAGGTAATGCTTTTGGACTGCTTGGAAAGATTAAACAAATAAATGCTAAACTTTCCTTCCAGAGAGCTGGATTTATTCATCCTCTAAAACCCCTGGCCTAAGAAAACAGCTAAGACTTAGGTAGCAAACTGCCCAGTAGGCACAAGTCTTTTCCAATGCAATCTCCTTAATGTCATTTATATCCTATTTCTATAGAGCTGTGACTTTAGATTGACAGAAGGTTGAGGACCAGGTAAATCAGAGCAATGCATTTCACGTCTTCTACAGATGCACTAGGATAAGATTATAAGCTTTGCCTTGGTTGCAGTACCATAAAATATTCTATTCTAGATATGGAGATACATGCAGGCAACACAAGGCTAATTGCTATTAGCCCTTTGTAGAACTGGAGTGCTGTCTCCTTTCTCATAATAAGAATTGTGTTCTTCTTGCCTTAACTGCGAGGTGGATTAGAACAAATGTTATGAACAATTAAAATTCTGAAGGGGGAGAAGAAGATCAAGCACAAGAAGAGAAAGAGGTCATCAAGGACAGGCAACCCTTCCCTTGAATGCCTGTCTTATATTTGTCTCCTATTTGTCCTAGTGTCAAGTAGGACAAACAGGCCTCCTCATAGGTCTCTGCCTGGAATATAATTAACATGAAAAAAAACTGTTACTAAGAAAAATCAAAAGGTCTTATGTCATTTTTTTTAAAGAAGAAGAGAGACATTTTTATCTCTGTGCCATGGAGTTAAAAAAAATGCAAAAGAGACTATTCAACCTGGAAAGATTGTGATGATGTTCATAAATTCAATGTGAAAGTTACATCTTCCCACCCACTTCCAACTTAGTGTGGTGAAAGCTGTTAAGGAAGAATGGCTTGGTTTTAGCAAATAAGGATATTACATTTTCAGCTTTCACCAGGACCCACCAAGATGTGCTGTGTTCACACCAAGATCATGAAGGAGGCGGCCCAGGTCATCACTGAGAAATACTACAAGCACCTGAGCAACAACTTCCACACCAACAAGCACGTGTGTAAGGAAATTGCCATTATTCCCAGCTAGAAGCTCCGAAACAAGATAGTGAGCTATGTTACTTACACATCTGACGAAGCGGATTCAGAGAGGCCCCATGAGAAGTGTCTCCATCTAGCTGCAGGAATAAGAGAGAAAGGAGAGATGATTATGTTCCTGAGGGCTCAGCCTGGATCAGGAGATCTTTGAAGTTGATACTGACACTAAGGACATGCTGAAGCTCTTGGACTTTGGCATTCTGTCCAACCTGCAGGTCATTCAGTCTATATTTGGAATGAATTTCAAACACCACACAGAGCCATTTGAATCTTTCTGCTGTGCTATAATATTATCAATAAACCATGGACAACCAAAAAATTACATTTTTATTGCACATTTTTTTGTAATAATAGCAATAGTGCACACATCTATAACATATACTATAAATCAAGCATGCTAATCCTATATAATAAAAGGCTAATATGCAAATGAATGGTGGATTGACTGGTCACTCTGATGCGCACTGACCACCAGGGGCAGATACTCAACACAGGAGCTGCCCCCTAGTGGTCAGTGTGCTCCCACAGAGGGAGTGTCTCTCAGCCAGAAGCCAGCTCATGACTGGCAAGCACAGCGGCAGTGGTGGGTGCCTCTCCTGCCTCTGTGGCAATGCTAAGGATGTCCAATATGATGGCTTAGTGGGCCTAAGCCGTCAGTCGGACATCCCCCCAGGGCTCCTGGACTGTGAGAAGGCACAGGCCAGGCTGAGGGACCCCCTCCAAAAGTGCACGAATTTCGTGCACCGGGCCTCTAGTATATTACATATATTGATTTACTTAATTTGCACAACAGGTCATCAAATGTCCTTATTGTTATAAGGAACAGAGAGGTTAAGTACTTGCACAGAGCCACACAACTGGTAATGATGGAACCAGGAGTGGAACCCAGCAAATCTAGCTTCAGAGGCCTGATCCTGGGCCATAATCTTGTTGCTCTGTGATGCAAGGTTGGGATCTAGCTATTGTATATGTGTTATATTTTTAGTAAGCATATTATTTTATTCTTCTTCCTCAATCAAGTTTCCTCCATTCTAATACTATGGTCATGTTATGTGTGTACATGTTATATATTGTATGTGTAATTACAGTTGGAAGTGATATAGTAAAGGTATTTAAAGTTTAGACAATGAGGATGATAATTGTGTTGTTGGATGTACTATCAGGATGTTAGGTAAAATGTAGAATTTGAAGTGTCTACCAAATATCCATGTACTCCCCTCCATGTTTAAGCCCTTCTTGCATATATATTGGAGCTTTGTAATTCATTTTAGCAAATGTGATTATTAGTAGATACTACAGATTGTGAACCACCACACTTATAGAAAAAAACACACACAAAACACCATCATGTAAGAACAGAGTTCTGAATTAAGGGCCTCAACTTTTTGTTAAATGGGAAAGATTTAAAATTTCTGGAAGAAATTGTCCTAGAGAACTGTTGAAGGTCCGATACTAGCTTTCCTTAAATATCTGGTATGTCACCATGTAGAAGAATGAATGAAGCCTCATTCTGTATGGCACAAAAGTATACAACCTGGGCTATTTGGTGAAAAATGCAGAGGAGCTCACTAGGTTCAATCTAAAAAAGAACTTATTTTTGATACCACATATGGCCTCCCCATTACACATGTAAATAATTTATTTATTATACAATTTTGTTTGTCACCTCCAGTGACTAGAGAAGTTTCTTAAGATAAAAAATATGTCTGTCTTGGTCATGACTGTTTTCCTAGTGCCTTGCATACACTCTTAGCTTATTTTTTTAAAAAGCATGATGTAAATAGTCATCAAATGAATGAATGAATGAGCAAATGAGCAAACAAAAGAACTCTCCATTAAATAGAGCACTCCGATATTTCGCTTTCTGTGGAGAAATTCTGGTACAGAACATGTGACTAGTCGTTAAGAATTTTTGGAGCAAATGCTAGCTCTGGATTGTGGTTATGTTAGATGTAATGTAATGTCTATTCCAGCACCCAGATCCTCTGATTTTTATCTCTTTACATTTGAGCTTTCCTGAGAGTTGAAGCCTTTTGCTTTTTATTCCCCAACATATAAGAAATTTAGTCAAGATGTTTGCTGTTGCAAAACTACAGAGAAAGATTGCAAACATATTTTCTAGCTACCTGTTTGTGAGGACATTTATCATCTTTTGATAGCATGTCATCATGTTCAGAGAAATGGACAGCATGTACTTTGTAATCAGGACAGGAGGCTGTGGCATGACTGATGGGAGCCTTCATCAGGTATCATCATAAAGTACGTGTGTCTGAAATGTGCATTTGAAAGACTTGTACTTGCATTTATGACACTTTGCTCCATTTCTTCATATGTAGCTATAAATTAATGCCTACAGTGACTCCTCATCTCAAGTTGGGTGCTCATATGTATGCATGGTCTAATTTTGATCATTAGTCAGATTAGCCTCATTAATCACTGAGCATCCCATCCACTCAGCTGGTCATTGAATGGATTTGTGGCTCTAGATAAATTCTTTTAATAGCAGCTGTGAAAATCAGTAGCCACTCAGTGCCTAAAACAGGATTATGTGTCAGGTAGGTATTCCAAGACTTATGATAATTTACTGCCACCAGGGAGCTTTTATTTGTATTTTATGGATAAAACCAAAATCTGAATATTACAATGTATGCCCAAAGGTACAGGCAAAAAGGGTAGTACATGTGAGAGGGTGTGTGACGGGGGTAAAGGTGAGGTATTACATTGGGAAGTAGACAAGATTTGGAATCAGACTCTAGTTTTCTAATCTCTGTTGTACCATTTAACTTTTTTCATTTGTCAAATAATCAAGTGTAGTGAGGATGATCAATAATTCAGTTAAGGCACCTATCTTAATGACTGGCACATAGTAGGTACTCTGAAATAGTAGAGTTCACTGTTACTATTTACCATTGTGATCATTATCATGATCAGAATTACTCGATTCATGTATAATTTTGAGATAGGAGTGGATTTTCCCACTCTTCTGAGGTCTACACAAATGGGGGGAAAAGGAAACCCCATGGAGGAAGCTGATATTTAGCAAGGTCAGATATGGTGGTAGAGTCGAAAGAGTGCCAAGGTATTCTGGGACCTTTGATATAACACAAAGAATCAATGATGCCAAATGAACATTTGTTACCATCAGTTGACAGTTTAGGACAATTTCAGTTCTTTCCTCACATCTACTCCAGTATTTAGTAGAGCTTGCCCTTCTTAATGACGTGGGTGTGTCCATATTATGGCCCATCTCCATTTTTAGCCAATAAGGAAGCCTTGTGGGTCAGGATAAATATTTTTGGAAGGAATCTCCCTCAGCCAGACATGTGGAACAAGCCTTGGCGTGTGGTCTAAGGAAATAAATCATAGGCCCTGAGGGTATTGGTTCCAGAGAAGATGAAGAAAGCTCATTCCATCCTATCCTCCTCCAAATTACAAGTATAAACCCTGGACAGAACACCTAAGAAAATAATCGGAAGACTTTGAAGGTTGGGAAGACTAAGGACCTCAGGATGACCCAGTGAGAAGTACCCTATTTTTTGTCTGTTTCTTTATTTTGTTTATTTTTATTGTTATTGTTGTTGTTTTGCCTTTTTATATCCCAGCCTGGGTGCCAGAGCAGCCTGCAACCTGGAACTAGAAATGGTTGCAGACCCAATAGACCCAAGGAAAGTCTGCTGTTTCTAGTCCTCTTCTAGACCTAGAAGACAGTAGCCCTATAGTTAGAACCTTTGCGGCCACACATACCCTTCTCGAGGTGAACATCACTGGGCACTTCAAAAACTGAGGCGAAGTGTCCTGTTGACCATCGAGCTCAATACTGCTGCAGGCAGAGGCAGTGCCCCTCTCCAACAGGCCCTGTGGAAACTGTCCAGCGGAGCCCTGGGGACCAGTCCCAGCCTGTGAAAATGGATCCTTTTAATATTATCCCTTTACCAACTGGCATGATTTTAAGCTTTGTCAGTAGAGGGCACTGGAGAGACATTGCAGGAGGAAGAAGCGGTCTGTCTTCCTGCTCTTAATGGCCAGATTCTTGCAGTGTGGACAGCTTCTCCCATAAATACCCAATTCCTGGTGTAAATCTAGAGGCATCCACAAGTCAGCAGCTTCTCCCAACACACCCCTATGGCCATTCGGTCAGCTTTGTGCCTCCAGAGAGATACCTGCCCATGGACAGCTTTCCCTGGTACATAGAGGACAGATTTCTAGTAACGTCCCATGGCAACCTCTCAACCATTCAGTGAGCCATTGCCATACCCTCTACCACAAGCTCTTCTTCAGGCACAGAATCTCAGCCTTAGGAGTGTTGTCTGCTCCTACATCTAGTAGTTCTATATTACTTAGAGATCTCTTTACTTATTAGTAAACAATCATCATCAAGCAACCCCCTATTACAGTTAATAGTAAACTTACCTCGTTCAAATTACTATGGAGTTTCTCTCTACTGATTGGACCCTGAGCGATAAAGAATGACACCAAAAGCATGATCCATAAAAGGAGAAAAAAATAGATAAATTGGACTTTATCAAGATCAAAACGTTTGATGTGCCACAGTCTGGGAGAAAACATATTCAATTCACATATCTGACAAGGATCTTGTACCCAGAATATATAAAGAACACATTAAACTCTAAGAAGACAAGACATTCCGATTAGAAAAATGGGCAAAGCCTTGACCAGATAGTTCACCAAAGAATGCAGGTATGGAAAGTGAGCACATGAGAAGATAGTCAACCTCATGAGCTTTTAGGGAAGTGCAAATTAAAGCCATGATAAGAGTCTACTGCACACCAACTAGATTGGCTAAAATAAGGTAAATAAATCCAATGCCAAGTACTGATCAGGATACTGAGCAGCTGGAACACATTGCTGGTGGGAATGCAAACTGGAACAGACACTGAGGAAAACACTTGTCAATTTCTTGTAAAGGTAAATGTATACCTGCAATGTGACCCAGCAACCTTACTCCTGGGGATTGGCCCAAGAGAATTGAAAACTTATGTGCACTTGAAAACCTGGATACAAATTTTTATAGCAGTTCTGTTAATACTTAGCAAATACTGGAAACAGCCCAAACGACCTTCACTGGGCAAATGGATTAATAAACTGGGATATATCAATACAATGGATTGCTACTCAACAACAGAAAGGAATAAACTATTGTTACGTGTAACAACTTGGGCAGATCTCAAGGACATTGTGGTGAATGAACAAACCCAGTCTCAAAAGGTTCCATACTTCATTGTTCCATTATGTTACATTCTCCAAATTATAATGTGCAGTAGTTTTCAAGGTTTAAGAGTTGGAGAGAGCCTACAGTGGGTAGCGCAAGCAAGTTTCTTTGGAGTGATTTAGCAGTCTATTTCCTGGTGTGGTGGTGATTACCAGAATCTCTACATGAAAAAAATTCAAAGAAATGTGTATCTTAAAATATTTAACATTTATCATGACAAAACTAATAAAAGCTGAATAAAATCTGTAGTTCAGTTAATAGTACTCTCCGGCATCGGTTTTCTGATCTTGATCACTTTGCTATGGTATATAAGATGTTAGCATGGCAGGGATCTGGATGAAAATTACAGGAGAACACTTTCTATGCTATTTTTACAACTTCTCTGTAGGTGTAAAATTATTTTAAAGTACTAATTAAGCAAGCAAACAACAATAACAACAAAAACAGAAGTAAGCTGAAGGGCACCATGGTAGAAGGATAGAACTAGGGCAGGGTTGCAAAGGCCAGGGGTTAGTCAAAGCCACACCTTTGAGTTTCTGAGTCAGTTGACCTAGTTAGAGGCCCAGGAATTGGCACCTCAAAAAAATTTCACAGATAATTCTACCGATTACAGAGGTTGGGGAAATTCTGATTTAAAGGAATTCTAAGGCAAAAGATAGCTTTTCCTTGAAGGGATTATTTTCCCAGGTTTCCTGCATTTATGGTGTTTGGTGACACTATTTATCTTGGCTTGAACTTTCATTGATTCCGGGAAAGAATGATTTACAGCAGGGTCAAAATTTATTTTTTCTCTGTAAAGTACGCAATGGGAATATTTTAGGCTTTACTGGCCAAATAGTCCCTGTCATGCATACTCAATTCTGCCATTGTAATGTGAAAGCAGCCATTGATAGTGCACAAATGAATGGATGTACCCATATCCCAATAAAATTTTATTTATAAAAAATAGACGTTGAAACAGAGTTGGCCTGCAGACCACAATTCATTGACCACTGATTTAAAGTAGGAGTCAACTAATGATGATCCTAGGCCATGAACTATTGCAATCCTACTTATAATTAATAAACAAATGAGTTCGGACTTTCAAAACCAATGGCTCTAGTTTGCTCTTCTCAACCCATCTTACTGCATTGAGCTTAGTATTGTCCTCCTCACTTCAAAAAAATTAATGAAATTATTCAAGGCTAGTTCAAACTACTGAAGGCTGTGAAGGGTCTGGAAACCACACCATAGGGAAGGTACTTGAAGCAACTAGGACTGAACCTGGAGAAACAGTGAGAATAGTGTCCAAATACTTGGATATTAAGAAAAGAGATTATGACATTAAGGACTTTTTAAAAAATTAAAAGGAGGGTTGTTTGTTCACTCATTTATCCAATGACTCTGTACTGAACACTTACTACATTCATGTGCTCTTCTAGGCCCCAGAGATACACTAGCAAACCAAAGAGTGAAAGGAAGTTGTAGAAAGATGGATTTCGGTTCCATAAGAAAGGCTTCCCTAAAAATTAAAAGCTATCTGGAAATGAACTGGGCTACCTTGGAAGACATGGAGTTCTGTCTATGGAGTTGTACAAAAGCAATCTAACAAATAGAATAAGCTGTCCTGGGCACTTCAGTGGGGAAGAGGAATACATCTGCTCTCCCAACCCCAGGGCTTATGGTGAGCTCCACAGAGGTTTTGGGGTCAGAACTCTGGATTCCTCATTCCAACTTTAATCTCTGTATTTATTAATAGTTGAGCTTCTGCATAGTCTTTTTCCCTCAGCTAAAAATATATCTTAAAACCACTGAGATAATGATTTTAATCAAATGCCCTGTGAGATACAGCTCTTCTAAATTTTGAGTTTTTATTATTTTATAAAGTAGGCAGTAGCAAGTGGTGCACTTCAAAATTATAATACATGAGCTGAAACTATAGATTTGAATGGAATGTATAGGAATCCCAAAGGTTATGTTCTCTGTTGGAAATAATACCTATTCTTGATAATATTTTCACTTTACTTTTTTTTTTTTTGGGGGGGGGGGGTTGCCTTTTATTTCTAAATAAGTGGTTTACCTCATTTATTGCATCTCATCCCTTTTGTGTTCAATTTTTTTCCAGTCTGTACATTCTGATATATAATGTTACTTATGTTCCTATAATGCAACAAAGTCTATTTGGATCCCCATTTTTATGATGGTAGAAATCTTAATTGTATGCCTTCCAGGTAACTCAGTCACTCGGTGATTTCTCAGCCAGTGTCTTAGACAGCTTTGCGCTTCCTGTCACACTCACTCTGCCTAGCATTGGAGTCAGCCTCAATAAATCAATTCACAAATCTGGAAAGCTTAGAAGATTAAATAAGTAGTGAAGGATTGCCTTATGTGATAAGTAAACTTGAAATGTGCTTTTTGAAAATGACACTTAGTGATTTATGTACCTAATGAAATGGCAGTTAGTGATGCTGCTATTTGGTTAAAATCCTTGAGAACACCATATATGTCCAGAGAGCCATCTGAATACATTTGAATCGTGAGGTAGCTTTAAATTAATTGCTACTTTGAAATGATTCATTCCCCTTGAAATAAGTTGAAATGATTCATAACCCCTGAAATAAGTTGACTAGGTTTGTGGGATGACCTTACAAAATTGAACAAGTCAAATGTAATTCCACCAGTCAAATAACTTACTAGTGAATCAGGTCATATGTGTTATGAATTTTAGTATCGCTAACGTGGAAAAGAAATCCTCTCCATCTTCTGGATCTTTGCTTACTGAAAGTTGCTGGTGACCTGGTTGCATGTGATGAGAATGAGGGAATTGTTAAAGAAAGGAGGATGAATTGATATTGAGTGATCAAAGGCTTAACCTTACTGTTATACCAAGTTACTCATCCTCCTGAGACCCCTTTTTTCTCTATACAAGTGAGAAGTTTATTCTTTTTTATTTTCTTCCCTTCTTCAAACAAATATATGCAGCCACCATGATTATGATATGCCACTACCTCTTTATATAGAAGTTTTAGGGGAATTATATTAATATAAAGTACATTTTAAAAACAGATATTTCTAATTTCTGATGGCTGTAGATTTTATTTCCATTCCCTAAAGAAGACCAGAAGGAATAATCAGTGTGTTTAAATAGCAATAATTACCATAGATTCTGCTTGCATTAATACTGAGTACATTATGAAGCATTTGTCATAGCTAATGCATTTCTGTCAAATCAAGTAATATTGGAAGGGGGATTTTGTGATGAATATTAATGTAAGAGACAGCCATAAGTAAAGCAAATTATAGAGGCAGGTATAAATGTAGAATTAGCTGCAATTGCAATGTAGCCTTTCATTACAAATTAAGTTCTTATGATGTTAATAAAAATGAAAGTTTCTAGGTAGTCATCAGGAGCTGCTGAACACTGATAGGAGGTAGGAAATACTTTTTGGTACTCTTCATTCTAAATCAAAAGCTTTAAATAGTCTGTCATGCAAACGAATATTTGCATGTCTTAATTTTTTATTCTTGCCTTTAAATAAATATTCTTTTGTAGAAATCTACTTTTTAGTGGAGTTAATTTATTTTAACTCCAAAGTTAGTTGCAGATGCATATGTTTAGAGAATAAATTAAGTAAATAGAGTACTTTGTGTTCATTGAAGCTGGATGCTGTATAAATAAGAGATCATTAACACATCATTACATGTGTTAATTACACATGTTAAATTATGGATCAGATCTGAGAAGGAAAATTTCTACAAAAGTTACATAAAGCAAAGATAAATTTCTCAAGTGGTATCCTAGATGAAATTATACAGAGAAATATGCATTTCCTGTCTGAATATTGAACTAAATTAACTTACAGTTCTAGAATCTTCCAAAGTTTTCCATACAGGGAATAATAGCAATACTTCTAGGCTACCAGTTCAAATATAAAATTATTAACTTGATAATTTATGTTTTGGATCTGAAATAGTTAATATCTGTATTGAAGATATTCACAATTTTGAATAAAAGGGACTCGTTTCTTTTAGAGACAATATAGCCAGTACTAGGAGATAATTATTCTACTGCAAATATTTTATTATCTCTGTATCAGAGAGTTTAGGCTAAGTTATGTTACGGTAATAAGTGATTACCAAATCTCAATGGCTTATAAAAACAAAGGTGTGTTGTTTGTTATGACTTGGCTGAATATGCCTTTAATTCTGGACATAGTCTGATGGAACAGGTGTATCTGGGCATTGCTTATATTATGATACAGGTAAGCTATACATTACCTGTTAAACTATCTTCTAGGAAGTGGATGGATGGGTCACTTTCACTCATGTTATTGGGGGTTGGGGGACGGGCCAAGTCAGTCACTTGGTGAGTCCTAATGTCAGTGGGCCACAGGCATATACAACCCTCTAGTAAGGAAGGGCTCTGTAAAGAAGAGGTTTTGAACAATGATGCTATCATCCACACATTCAATATCTATTTATATAATATCTAATTTGGAATATCTAATATGCACTAAGGTCTGTACTGGGGTTTAGACTAGAGTAATGAATAACCTATACTTACTTTTCTCTCCCATGGGTATTTTCTTCATTGAAATGTTATGCTACTTTCATAGAGGCTGAAAGCATTCCTTTCTGAAAGAAATGTCTTTAACGTTTAGGGAGCAAGTAAGGAACCAAGGACATTTCGTACACATCCTTGGAGATCTGAGTAATTCTGGAAATAGCCTCCTCTAACTCTATTGTAACAGTACTGAAAGTTACTATTACGCTTAGATTTATACCTTTAAATATGGGTTGGTAGCATATAGGCCAGAAAAGTGGTGGCCATTCATATGTGTTTACTGGTTTTAGTTTCTGGAAGTGAGGCTCCCTCCATGAGAGATGTAAAATTTAAAGGAAACTTTTGCTTGGGCATGGATATTGAGAATGTCAGAGATAAAGCAAGCCTGATGGGAGTAACCATGAACAGAAACACTGATGCAGGAATGAGCACTGTGTTGGTTGATAGAGCATTAGAGTGCTAGGATTGGAGAAGGAGAGTGGAACTCTAGGAAGAAAGGGCAGACACAGTAGGTTAAGGACTCAGGGCTTGACATTAGAGAGACCAATCTGACAGTTCGTAGGATATTGGGGAGCCAGCAGTGACATGAAGAAGAAGGTGTGTTGGGGAAATCTTTGCTGAATTGTAAATGTGATGCAATCACTACCCGGAATATGGGGGTGTTAACAGGACAGGAAAGGAAGAGGTGAGCAGGAGTGAAGTCTGGTGGGTTTGGTCTGTCAGACTCAGCAGAGGAGGAAATAACAGTGCCAGAAAGACTGTGAGTTTGACAGTCTTGGAAGAATTATGGGCAGTTACAAAAATGGCAGAGAAAGATTCAGAAGAGTAACTGTGGCCCCTACAAGTTATGAAAACAGAGAGAGGAGTGTGAATATGAATGAGACTCTGCATCCCGGAATACCATCATCCTGATATCTCTTCTATGGGTGGGAATGAATGAGAGCGTCCTGGGGCTAGATTTTGGGGAAGAATTGGGTCTGGCTAAAGTGAAAGATGAGAAGAGATAAGAAATAGATTTTGGGTAAGGGAAATTTTTCTTCAATACAAAAGAAGTCTTCTATTTAATTATGCATTCATTCATTTATTTATCCTCATCCAAGAATGTGTTTTTGGTGGGTGTTTTTTTTTTCTTTTTTTGAGACAAAGGAAGGTAGAGAGAGAGATAGAGAGAGAGTTAGAGAGAGAAAGAGAAACACTGATGTGGGAGATTGCCTTCTGTATGTGCCCCAGTCGGGTATCAAACTTGCAAGCTAGATATGTCTCCTGACCAGGAATCAAACCTGCAACACTTTGGTGTATGAATGCTTCACAATGCTCCAACTAACTGAGCCACCCAGCCAGGACAAGTCTTCTATTTTAATTCTGATCTATGTCCAGGTTCTGTAATCAGAAAAGGGTAGCCACTCTCAGCTAAAAACAGTTACAGTTAATATGTTACAAATGCAACATAAAAGAATATAAGTCTCCTTCCAACACACACACATTCACATGCACACACTCCCCGCCTTGAGAATAAGTATCTTAAATACATCATTCAAACAAATACATTGTGGGGCAAAAGTAGGTTCATACGGGAAAGAATACAATGATTAACAAATAACAGTACAAGAATAAATTCTGCGTTTCAAGTATTCATAACCACAAAACTACTTTTGCTCTACCCTGTCTATATGTAAAAAGGAGAAAATTGAGTTCAGCATCATTAAAAATATTCTAATTTGTATGTGAGAGGAGTAGAGGGTCTGATTTTTAGAATTATTAGGTAAATAATAATTTGGCAATTATTCCTTTCAGCAACCCCTTTTATGGTTACTTTGTCCAGTCTATTTTAGGAGCTGAGTGAATGGTGAAGTAAAAGAATTGCCTTCCTTCATGGAGACAATGTTTAATTCCAGCCTCAGACCACAAACGAAGTGGATTTAACTCTTGTTTAAGAGGCTATGGTTTAAAAGAATGAAGCTGCCACACGCACACCGTCATAGCTGCAGTTTCTCTGCCCAAACACATTTCAATTGTTTACATGTCTAACACTTACATTCTGACTTGAGGAAGGTTCACAGAGCTATGTTCAAATAATCAGGAATATTAACTGCGCTCTTAATCCACATGACAAGTAATTGCTGAGAAAGCAACATGCTTTTCTGTCTGTTGATGATGAACTGGTTATGCAATACACATACACACACATGAGGTATATCTAAAAGATGAGGTCTTTTCCATACACAATACACTGGAAATGATTTTATATCAGGCCATAAAAAACAAGAGGAAAGAATGATTTTTCTAAAAGTGCCAATGGGGTCTACTATAAACTCAAAATTTAAGTATCTGTAAAATGTAATCTTTTTTCTTAAATTTGATTTGTACTAATACAGGTGGGCATGGGTTGTTTCTTTGGGAGATTGAAAGAGTTAATGGGCCTGACATTTTAAAAGTGTACCTTTTAAGCAGAATGGAGCTCTTTGGCTAATAAGAAAAAGAGAGGTATATTGAAATGTCATAAAATTTCAGAATGTTGGATGATTTCTGTGTATCTGATGACCCTGGAGCTAAAGTCACCTCCAAACAACGTATTTGAAATTGAGAGAGTGATTTAACCTTCCCTGACCTTGTATTACTCTCAGATGAAAGGACTGAATAAAATCAGTTGATTTACCAAACAATTACTTCTTGAGCACCTATTCAAAGTCCAGAGACCTTGCTAGGTGCTAGGGAAATAGAACACAGCCCCACACCTGTGATCCTCACCCTCTGTGACAGTTGTAATGTGGTTTGCCTCCATGTTGTGCTCTGAGGAAACTTCCCCAGCCGCTCTGAATAGAGAGCCTCCCCCGCCCCCCTTCTTGGTTTCTATGGCTAAGCCATGGTCAATGAAAAGCAATGAAAGAAGAAGAGGCTGGTTGAAAAGTTGGAAAACTCCTGGAAGCAACTTAGATTTATTCTAAAAATGGTTGTACCAGGCAGTCTCCAAGGTATTGGATATACATTGCTGAGCAAGTGGAAGAACTTACAATTTAGTGGTGGGCAAAAGTAAGTTCACAGTTGTGAGTACATGAACCAATTTATTTCTGTATTATTATTTGTATTATTATTGTATCATTTTCCATATGAACAACTGTAACCCTACTTTTGCCCACCCCAGCACTTAAATATAGATCACATATAGATAGATATATGGATATATCTTATATACAGGATACAAAATATCAGATATTTGATGATATATGTTTACATATTGTAGCTTATATAACTATTATTAAATTACAAAGCAGAGAATTTAATAGGAAAACATTGGAAAGTATTTAAATTATGTTCATTAACCAAGCAAAATATTTCCGAGGTGATAAAATTTACACTAAGAAGCGAAATGTGAGAAGGAGCCCAGAGAAGGCCAGCCCAGGCAAGGAAGAAAGTATGTGTCAAGACCTTAAATTAACAGCAAAAGTAGTTTGGTAAATTAGTGAAACTGAAAATAAATATATCATTCAGGGTTGAACAGCGGGATTTAGGATTCCCCTGAGCTAGTTTCAGTAGGAAGGATGAAATGGATCACAGATTCATTAAGAACACTAAGGAAAGAAACCAACTCTAAACCAAGCTGTGGAATTGGGCCAGCAAGGGGCCACATCCAGCTTCAGGCAGACACTATAATTGGGAAACAGCCACACATGGAACAGATCCCCAGGAAAACAGGACTCTTCCTTCACAGAGCTTGCCAGAGAAAAAGGGGAGAAAACAGAGACAGAAATGTAGTCTCAATCCCGTCTTCTAATCTCATGCAATCAAATTGGCAGACTCTAAATTATGGCCAGGGTCTTGGTGGGAATGAATCTGGGATGTGGAGTCTGTCACTCTCCACCTCTGGGGTGGATGCCCAGCTACCACATCCACCACAGAAGCAAAGAGGAGGCTGTGCCCTCAGGCAGGAACTGTCATGCTAAGATCCTGGAAGCTGTGGCTCGAAGTTGGACTTGTAGGAACAGTGGGAAGCTATTCGAGGGTTTTAAGTAGGCACCATCTTTTCCATGTTCTGGAAATGGTTACTTTCATCATAGTGCAGAGAGTGGATTCAAAATTAGAAGTGGAATCAGGGAGACTGATTGAAGGTGATAGACCAGTCTAGGCAAGAAGTGACGGTAACTGGGAACATTATGACCCCAGAAATGGTGGATGGGTTTAAAGTACATTTTAATACAGAAGCAAGAGGACTGCTTGATGGATCAGAGGTGAGAGGTAAGAGACAAGGACAAAGAAGGTTCAGGTGCAGCAGTTGGCTGCATGGTGGTGCCATTTGTGGCTAAGGATCATATTTTCTAAATGGGAGGCATCACTTCCTCTTCGGAGTCCCATAATGCATTGCTGGTTCCTAGGCTGCAGCCCTCCTCTTACGTCCCTTTAACGTGCCATTGGACAAAGTTGTTGTCTGCCCCCTTTTCTTACTTTTAAGCTCTTCAAGAGTAGAGATTTCTTGTCCTATTTTTTAAAAACATATTTTGGTATCCTGCTGAAATGCCTAGCACAGTTCCTTATGTCAAGAAATGCTAAAATGGAATTAAATGTTTTCTTCCTTTGACATCTGCAAACCTTTGCAAAATGGCTTGATTATAACATAAGGACTTATCACTTTAAAGGCTTATGGGACACATTGAATCTTGAAAATTCACCAGAGTGTAATATGAGATAAGGTTTAAATACTCAGGTCAGGCTGTCTTGAACAAATTTCAAGATGACAATAGTACTAACCAGTGATCACATAAACACAGTTTTACCCTAAATTAAGCAAAGTAATTTAGCAAATTTAGCATTTGTTTTTTCTGAACCTTCCAACAGGGAGGAGGAAAAACTTAACCAGCAAATAATAATTGATTTCCTGTGTCACTGAGTTTTTCATGCACAAAGATATTCAGAAAGACCCTGTAAATATACTCAGAAAGAAATCATTATTCCAATTGTGTCAAAACTAAAGAATCTTTAGAGAAATGTAACCCTACACACTGCAGGCTATTTTCAATAAAGCAAAACTAATGATAATAAAAATATTTTGATGTTTTAACTGGAGGGGGTTGAGCACTGTTCTCTGTACTCCATCCTCTGGGAATTTTCAATCGTTCAAAGACTTGTTATAATAGATTAATTAGCGGGAAAATATTTTCACCAAATATAAGAGGCTGGCACTTTATTACAGAGAATTGAGTTTGCTTATTTGCTTTGGGGTCTTTAGTGTGAGTTTTCAGAGCTGCTTTAGGGTTTATGTGTTAGTGGGACCCTTGCATGCTCAGCAGACGATGGCTTTGAACATTGTTCCTGAAAATAATGTCCTTGTATGACTAAATCCTACCAAGTAATGATAAGAAAACAACTCAGGAAATGGAGCAGTAAAAAAAAGCCCATGCTCAGAACTCAGGAGAATTTGGCAATGACCTTGCCTATGACGTGTGTTATCTCTGGCAAGTCGTCCATCTTTTTCTGGACGCCTATTTTTTTTTTTCATATTAAATAGAGAGAGTTATAACATGAGACCCACTCTCTGTCTCTAA
This sequence comes from Eptesicus fuscus, assembly GCF_027574615.1. Taxonomy (NCBI): domain Eukaryota; kingdom Metazoa; phylum Chordata; class Mammalia; order Chiroptera; family Vespertilionidae; genus Eptesicus; species Eptesicus fuscus. The sequence continues at coordinate 20,550,781 of NC_072490.1, forward strand.
AATTCAATAAATTTATGAATCACTAGCTTATACTGTCTTTAAAAATTGGATATAGAATATGAATTTGGAGTCCCATAACTTGCTTTAGTTTACCGTCCGATGCTGATAGCTGCATTGTGTTGGAAAGGAACTTTCTCAAAGTGCGTTCCATGTAGATGAACGTATCTGGGCCCCATGGTGGCTGAAGGTTAGGAACAATCTTTCAAGAGCAATTGCATTACCAAAAGGCCCTTTCCTGAGCATTTTGCTGTGTCCTGTATTTTCTCTCCTCCCTCGTCAGACCCAAAGGACATGTCTTCTGTCTGCAGGAGCACTTTCCAAATTGTAGGTCTGGATCAGTTAGGATCTGTGATGTGACAGCAAAAAGCAGTCACTGCTTCAATGTTAGTAAAACAATTTAACTTTGTTTCCCCCCAAAAAATTAAAGCTATAAATCATATTATATACATATCACACTTAATTTGTCCTTTTAAAATGTATTTTCATGACATCAATTTGTTTTGAATGATGTCTTTTTGATGCTAATTCGAGAAACAATATTTAAAAAATATAGCAAGGTTTACATGGAAAATGTATATTGTGTTTTTTTGTCATTTTATCCTCTGACAGCTCTATAGAAATTTGAAGATAATGTAGGCAGAATTCACCCACCCCCATCACATTTCAGAGTAATACTAGTGACTCTGTGCTGAGAACCCAAAAGCTGGGCAGCTGCCTACTTTCCTCAAACTATCTTGAGAATGACTTAGTATCCAGGACTTTTTAATGATAAAGGCCTTTCATCATTTTCTGTTAGTTATTTAGTTCTATTGGCATGTGTTTATCGAAGAGTTGGTCTGTGCAGCACTGTACAAGGCAAAGCAAGAAAGTAGAAAAGAAGTGCATGATACGTTTCCTTACCGCGATTATGCAGTGAACTTGTATCTTCAAGGAGGGAAACGTGCTGTAAGTGCCTAATATGACATGCGGCAAGCAACGTGCGGAGGGAAAAGCCGTTATACGAGGTTGATATGACTTCCATTTTATCCATCTTTAAAATCAACACATTCCATTAGTAGCTATATTCCCAGTCCTCTCACCCATCAATTTTGTCTTAATGCACCTGCTTTGTGGAGTACTTTGCAAGAGAAGAGAGATTGCTTTGGATATCCAGTATTAAACTGCTAAACCACAAAACAATTACTGACTTTCTTCTTCTCTCTTTAAGTCTTTGTGCGGTTGTTTAATACCTTGAGTTCCATTTTAATAATGCTTTCCTGAGCTTTAAGTGGCCATGCCTAGGCCAAATTATTCATTGCAATAAAACGAGGAAAAGAAAACTTTAAAACTCTTCTCAAATGTTTGAACTTCCATCAGTCTGTGTAGTTATTTTTTTAAGAGATAGAAAGTAACTTGAACATCATGGAATAACTTGTAAGACAAATAAATTTAAAATTTTCCCATTATGTAAACCCAAGTCTACTCTTTTGTCGGATATTTGTCCAATGTAGATTAATTATTATAATGGAAAAAAATTCCACTCATTTACAAACTCCCTTATTTCTTAAGTTTCCTTTAAAAGAAAAAGCTGTTTTAAAAGGACTAGTATAATGTGTTGCTATTTTGTCCTCAAAAAGAGAGCAACATGTACTCAACTGTTCTCTGTGAAACATGATGGGGTCAGCCGGAGGTGAACTCAAATTTGGCAGTTTATGGGGGAGGGCTGCGGTTGGCATATACCTTGGTGAAATCACAGTGTGACTGTGATTATTTTCCAAGTTCACAGCACAAAAGACTGCAGCCTTATTCTGTCTACAATGCTAAAGAATCAGTCTGGGTGAACAAATTTCAGGTACTTTACTGTTTTCTTGAGGCATATCTTATATACTATCAAATGCACAGATTTTTTATGAGTTTAGACAGTTCTGTTCAGCAGTAGAACCATCACCCTAGTCAAGAAATAGGACCTTCCCATGGCCCCAGAAAGTTCACTAATATTCCAGTCCCATCAATCACCCCCAGACTCAGAGGCAAGCACAGAGCAGGTTTCTACCATGGGAGACTACTTTCTAGAATGTGATGGAAATGGAATCATACTGTGTATTCTTATGTGCTTAGTGTCATTTGCACCACAGGGTTTTTGAGGTTCATCCATTTTTTTCCCCTGTCCTAGGAGTTCTTTTTCCTTTATTTTATTTATTTTTTTTCTATCACCGCTTATTCCCCCATACCCTCTTCCACCCGTTGTTTTTATATCAACTAATTTGGTTTTTATTGCTGAATAGTATCACATTTTAAAAATATACCACAAGTTATCTGTGTACCTGGTGATGGCTATTTGAGTTGTTATAATGCTTTTATGTACAAAGCTGCTCTGAACATTTGTGTATACTTTTTTGGTGAGTTATTTTAATTTTTCTTTGTAAATACAAAGAAAATAGAATTGCTATATTCTAAGACTGGAGTATGTTTCACTTTATGAAAGAAACACACAACACCTGTCAAATTTTTTATCCACAGCAATCGTGCCATTTTACATTTCATCGGCAAGAGGCAAATCTTGTTTGGCCCATATCTTTGCCAACATATGGAGTGCTTGGTCTTTTAAACTTTAGGTTTTCTAAGTGGGTGTGAGGTAATAGATATCATATTGTGGTTAATACCCCCACTCTATAGACACGGAAACTGTAGTTTAGAAATGTTAACTTGTTCAGATTCACACCATGTACAAGTGACAGAAGCAGCATGTCCAATGTGCGCTTTTATTGCTGTGCATATTCTCACATGTGGAATTTCTGAGTCCTGAAGAATGTGGCACCCAAGTGAGCCTCAAGTGGTCATTGAGGGGAAGCGTGGGTTTGCTGGGACAGAAGCAGGGCATTATGAATGACTAGGGAACTCTCACAGAAACATGTCATTGACACCAGGCATCTAAGGCCAGGGCGAAGCTCTAGCTGTGGAAAGGAACTGGAATCAACAAGTCTGCTATCATCGCCCTTTCTCCTTGTTCCCCAGATTAGACTCAATGCGACATGCTTACTATTGGCCAAAAGTGCTTTAAACTATTTTGAAAACTGTTTTCTGCCCCAAATACTATAAAGTCTGCACGCATCAATAATGTCTCAAATACACTGTCTTACTTAATTTTTCTATTTATGTTCATTTAGAAGCAGATTATTCTTTGGGGAAAAATACATGATACCTATGATAATTTGTAAACCTCTAAAGATAAGAATTATGACATCTGATAAACAAAACTGTCCGTGGTTTTCATATTCTGAAAAAGCTGTCAAGTTCATGCAATAGAAAAGTAAGTGTAACATGTTCAAGTTTTGATGCAGAATTCCACTGTTTCCTTCTTAATGTTGCTTTCACATATTACTGATGAGCACATTGATGAAGAGACATTGCTGAAATGAGCTACCAAACCCCATCAGTATTTGGTATGGATAAGAGTCAATGCTAGGCCCCTGGCACGAGAACTTGTGGAGGGAGTTGATGAGAAATTCTTGATTATTGCAAGTGTAATTGAGAGAACATAAACCAGGGATTTAGGAGATTTGGATTCAGATCCAGAGTCTGCATCTCTCCAGCTCAGTGTCTGGGCAGGCTCTCTAATCTCTTTGGGCTCGTATGCTTTCACTTTTCAAATGGTGCATCATTAGTAGATACTCTCCTAAGTTTCCAGCCTCCTGAGATTTTCTGTATTTACTTATCAAGGCCAATAACTCCTGGAGACCTAAGGCAGGGAGAAAGAGTGCATGTGTAATTGGAAGAGAACATGAAGTTCAAGGATATGCAAACAGTTTTTCATTCGTTTAACAACTTTTTGTGCCTAATAAATGCCTTCAGAAGGCATCACCAGTCATAATGGAAAACAAGATGAGTATGTTGCCATTTCTTACAGAGCTTTCAGACTAGTAAGGAATGCAACCAGGAGACAGGATATTGAGATAGAGAAGTTGAAAACCATGATGTTAGTCACAGTTTGCAGGAGGGGATCCTTGAAGGCTTCCTGGGAAATGAACTCTCTTTGCTGAGGGATAAGCAGGCAGTTCCCAGATGGTGAGGAGGGATGATGTTAAAGGCACAGTTACATAATGTTTGGAGCATTGAGGTAAGAGTGGTTTCCTAGGAAATGAGAGAAGTTTGATATGACTAGAGCAGGGGTCCTCAAACTTTTTAAACAGGGGGCCAGTTCACTGTTCCTCAGACCATTGGAGGGCCGGACTATAGTTTAAAAAAAACTATGAACAAATTCCTATGCACACTGCACATATCTTATTTTGAAGTAAAAAAAACAAAACAGCAAAACACCCGCATGTGGCCCACGGGCCATAGTTTGAGGACGCCTGGACTAGAGCAAAGTGGATATATGGAAGAGCAGGCAAGGTGAAAGATGGGCCCAGAACGTTCAGCAGGGACAGGATCCTTAAGGACCTTATAAGTCATATTAAGGTCAGGTTGTTGTATTTTGAGCCCCTAAATGTGGAACAAATGACCAGAGGATAAGGTGAAATTATAATAGATTTGCCTATGGGAGTGGATGGGGGCAGTGTAATAGAAGATGTGCAGGCATCATTTAGAGAGCTATTTCACTGGCGTAGGTGAGAAATAATAGTACTCTGATCTTTGTTATGGAAACAGAGACACCTTTCCGAGATCCTTGCAAACAGTAGCAGAGGCGGCTGGCACGGATTCACGCAGGAGAGCATCTCTCTTCATGCTCACAGCAGTCTCTGTGGCCTGCAGTCTGGTGGAGCATGAGTGTCATACAGCCTGAGAGAGTGGGTCAGCCTGCAGGCCATGAGTCTGCTTACGTGCCAGATCCTGTCCCTGCTGCTCTGTTTAGGCCTCCTGTGCGATTAATCGGAAACACAAAATGGGTGATAAAGAAACAGATGCTATAAATGTTATAAAATTCACCCAGGTGGGCGCTGAATGGCTTACTTTTCACAGTAGAAGAAGAGGCAGGGTTAGGACAGACAATAAGATACATTGAGACTCACACAGATGTGCGACAAGAGTGCCAAGAAAAAGAAATAATTCTAATTCATTCTTGGAGGAATTCTTTGAGAATTTAGGCTTAAGCCCTGGTGATCATTGACAGGTTTGGTTTCTGATTTATTCTTATTTTATGGCTTTTCCTGGACTTTAAAATGTTTTGCCTTGTGTTATCTACCCTTGCCAGGTGTTGAGAAGGTATGGCCCCCTTGTTGTGTTGGGGTGTGGGGGAGAGTGGGCCTGCAGACATATGGATCGGACAAGATAAGCCCATTAGATCTAAGCTCTGCATGAACTATTTCAATACGTCATTCTTCCCAGTAAGAGAGAAAGCACTTCAAAGTAACTGGGATTATATATGGTGTTGCTAGACCAATTTATAGCACCTGCATAACTACGGTTCTGAAGAAAAATATTCAGTAAAGAGAACAAGCTTTAAAAAGTAGTGTTAACCCAACTTAATGGGTTGTAGAAAGACATAATCTAAAAGCAAAAGAAATTGGGGAAACTCTAGATATATTTGTAGTTGCTTACATGGAATAAAATTTAGGTTATCCAAGTGGTCATGGGAACAGTAAAAACATGCGTGCAAAGCAATATTTAACAGAAAATGTCCCGTACAGAGAGAGATGGATGGAAATCTTTTAAGCACAGGATATGAAGTACTTGGATATACAATCTTCCTGTGAAGATGACTAAGTATTGAATGAGAAAGAAATTTATAGCATCTTACTTTGAAGTAGAGACTTTGGCCGGCAGTGGCATCACATGACGGCCTCATAAATTAGCTTGGATACCTCTGCCTGGGCCCACTGAGAAGCAGGGAGTAGCGAGTAATGTGTGGTAAGCAGGGTCCTGGCTCATTTTCCCATGGGTTGTATCTCTGTAATCATTTTACTGTGTTACACATCTGCTGTGATTATTGTTCCTCTTAATTCAGAAATTACTGTAGAAATGGTGTCCATGAGCTTTGTGTGGTGTGGGGTGTGTGGTGTGGGGTGTGTGTGTGTGTATGTGTGTACGCGCGCGCACGCGTGCCTGCACGGGTGTGTTATTTTCCAGTGGCTGTAAATAATTGAGTATCTATGTTTTTTCACAAAAAGGGATGTTTGGAGACTATGAGTTGAAAACACGGCATAAACATATAAACTTTGGACTGCCGCTCCTAACAGCTGTGGTTTTACAACTGCAATTCTAGATAGAGCCTACTCTATTTGGAGAGGAGTTGACTGCTGTTGTTTGTGAAACTAATATACTGTTACGGAGTGAACAAAAAACAGTAAGCTTCTGAGGAGGGTCTCCGAGCAGGCATGCACGGGCAGTGCGGTGTGTGCCTGTGCCAAAGAGAGGGAGAGACAGACAGACGGGAAGACAGAGAGACAGCATGGGAATATATTATTGGTTTACTTTTTAATATAAAAATGCATTTGTTAGCATTAAGATTTATTAGTTTGAAATTAGTAGATCCTTTGGAAAGAAGGCTTTTGGTTTTCCATTTAAAAGCACACGATTACACAGTTAGCAAAACAGTGTATGTATGTAATGTGTCCTTCAACAGCAAACTTGCAGTCAGTGACTATAATGTTATTTTGAAATCTCTTACAAAAGTCTGCTGTATGGGTTTGATGCATTGTTTGTCACATAGCCTGAGAATATTGTAATCTAAAATATTGGCTTTAGGTAGAGATTTAAATGAGTATAAGTCTTATTATAACCTTCGCTTCCTGTGGTTAAGCCAGGAGTTGTATGAAGCATGTACCTCAGCTGAACTGCATTCAGTTCTTTGCTATGTTTCCATAGTTTCCATTCTATGGGTGCTGTTCCTCCCATAAGTAAGGTAGTTAAGGGACATATATTCTTATTCCTGTTGCATATGAAGAAACTTAGGCTAAAGGGGTCTCCCAAGAGAGCACTATCTGAGAGTCCCACCCAATCTAGGAAGAAAAAATGTGCCCTCTAAAACTTGTAAACATTTAACCCTATGCACAATTTTTCATTTCATCGGGTCAATTCTGTCACTAACAAAATGAGGGACCTCAGATCTGAAGAGGTTTCTCCCGATTTTCAGATAGTTGGGCTGCAATGGAACCATCTATAAATAAGTATCTTTTCGTATCTGTAGGCATCAGTGGAGAAGGCTAGTGAGTCTGGAATCCCGAGAGACAGAAAACTAAGGAGCTGCTGTAGAGAGATCTCTATAAGGTCATATCTGAAAGAGACTTAGTTGCTCCTCAACCCCCACCCACCCCCCGCCCCATGGCATTCAGCTTTGAGGAGGCCTCAGGACTGCTCAGGCTCTGGGGTAGGATTCTGTGTGGGTCTCAATGGCCCTGCCATGTGACTGGCTATGCTGCTGGCTTACTCTGTCTTTGAATTATTTTAAGTAATTGGTGTTTTTTTAGTTGTGAAACAATAAATTGTATATATATTTTAATATAGAAAAGTAGATTCTAGCAATCACTTGTCTATCCTACCAGTCTCCCTTTAAAAATATCTGGGATGTAACTTTTATAAAAATGGGATCCCATTGCATGAAATGTTTTGTGATTTTTAGGTTGCTGAATATTTTCTGTTCTACCTTATTTGTCCTCTTAAAGTATGTTATTTTGGGATACTTATTATTTTAATTACCTAGATTAATAAAAGTATATGTATTACCCTTAATATCATTGTAGTTATCTACTTTTTAAATATTTCAAGTCTGTATACTATTTTCATCAAATGATATTTTAAACATTGTTTTACTTGGTGCTTCCTGCTTAGCTTTTGAAAGGCTTATCAAGTAAAGCATCTACCTAATAAAAGAGTAACATGCTAATTGACTGTACCTTCGCAACGCCCACCAGCCAATCAGGAGTGAATATGTAAATTAACCCAACAAAGGTGGCGGGTTAATTTGCATACATGGGTGTCCAGCAGCCGGGAGCAGGGTGGGATGCTTGTGTCGTCGCCATGGCGACAATGCAGGCATTGTGCACCACTCCAGCTGCTCCGGGCCTCTGGGCAGCGTGGGAAGGCGGAAAGGCGGCTCCAGCCAGAGCGAAGGTGGTGCCAGTAGCCAGGGGAAGGAAGGCCCATTCTTGCATGAATCTTTGTGCATGGGGCCTCTAGTCTATATAATAAAAAACTAATATGCAAATCGACCAAATGGCAGAATGACTGGTTGCTATGATGTGCACTGATCACCAGGGGGCAGACGCTCAATGCAGGAACTGCCTTCTGCTGGTCAGTGAGCTCCCACAGGGGGAGTACCGCTCAGCCAGAAGCCAGGCTCATGGCTGGCGAGCCCAGCACTGGTGGTGGGAGCCTCTCCCACCTCCCCGGCAGTGCTAGGCATGTCCAACTGCCAACTTATGCCTGCAGGGAGCGGGCCTAAGCTGTCAGTTGGACATCCCCAAGGGCTCCCGGACTGCGAGAGGGCTCAGGCCGATCTGAGAGACCATCCCCGCCCCCAAGTGCATGAATTTCATGCACCAGGCCTCTAGTTATATAATAATTATTATATATTGCATATGCAATTATATGTAGTTACATATAATATATAAATTACATAATATTTTATCAAATATAATTATTGTAATTGTAATATGTAACTATTAGTTAGCTTTATATAATTCAAACTTTGTAGCATTTAAACTTTATTTGAATTCATTTTGCCTCTATTTTTTAAAATTTATTTTAGAGAGAAAGGAAGGAAGGATGGAGGGAGAAAGAGAAAGAGAGAGAAACAGCGATTTGTTGTTCCACTTATTTATGCACTCATTGGTTGGTTCTTGTATGAGCCCAGAGTGGGGATGGAACCTGCAATTTTGCCTTATTGGGATGATGCTCTAACCAACTAAGGTACCTGGCCAGAGCCTATTTTATCTTTTATTTCCAATATGTTTTATCCTTAGCCTCCTAAAAATTGCTATTTACTTCTAGCATAGTGTTACACATATTTTAATTTCTACTTTTACCTTAATAAAATATTTAGAAAAAAATTAAGACTATTTTGCTACTTACCTACATATCTTTAGCTCGCCGCTTATAACATATTTCTTCTCTTGGCTTAATTAAGCAAGCATCACTGGTGTCAGGATCAGTTCTGAATGATCTCTCTCTCTCTCTTCCAGTTAATGCCATCAGAGTTGCTCTGGGTACTCATTATATAACTTTTCTTCTAAAGAGTAAATCCTGGCTCAACATTATAGTCTGAGAAATCTTATGTACCTGAGAATTCTTGCATCCTCTCTCTTGAGGGAGGGGTGGAACAAGAATAGAAGGAGATTAAATTAAAAGGAGAAAAGATTATGTTTAGATTTGAACATAATAATTCTTATACTTGATGAAAGGGAGGGAGGGTTCTTTTCCCAACTTGGTGCTGCTGGGGATGGAGTCCTTGCGATATCCCGAGAAAAGGAAATTTCTGAGACTCACACAGAGATTTCTATTTGCGTAGCATTAAATCCCTGCATTCCCAACGTCCTATTTCCCTTAGTCCATTTATAGAAGAAGTGTAGCTGGGGTTTCAGTAGCGCTAAAATCAGAGCCAGTGTCTAGAGTTTCTGTTCCATGTTGGAGCAGGGTCCACTACAGTATTAGCCTAGTTGCAGTCCATTTGTCCATTGTGGCGATGGGGGTAGGGGGGTGGGAGTTGTCCGCATGGCGGTGGCCACACAGGAGAATGCAAGGAAGCAGGAACCAAAGGGCCCTGCAAGCCCAAAGTTAAGCACAACAGGAGTTAAGCACAATGCACCAAGAGGAGCCAAGAGAGTAGGAGAGAGAGAATTCTATATATTCCAAATCTTCATGCCCTTACAGTGGCCACCCCTATTCTGGCCAATGACCTCTGTTCCCATGTGTGATTGACAGGCAAGTATCTTCCCTATGTCATCCCAACTTTACTGGGCATGCGTCTATCTTCCCTTTGTCCAGCCCCCTTCCCCCAGTGTTTTGCATGGAACATGCTTATAATGTCTGGCCTTCCCTTTGCTCCTTTCCCATTATAATTAACAGCTAGTTCATTACAATGGTATCATTTCCACCCACCAAGCCACTGTGGGGCGCCTGGAGTTTCTAGTCTAAGGGATTTGCTGTTGATTGTTGTTGCCATTATACATGCAAATAGCGTGCAAGACTGTCAAATTTCAGCCATGAAAATGTTATAAGGACCCCAAAAATTAGCTCACTTATAAAATATTTATTAAGCAACTACTATATGCCAGGCACCTACTTTTATCTATTACGCTAAGAGCTAGAGAGTCACAGGGAGTAATCTAAGCCAGATAATAAAGTGCTCAGAAGTTAAAAATACTTTAATATGGCTGCAGATGTATTTTTGTCCCAGTTTGCACCAGCAAGCAGTTTTACTGGACATTTGCAGCTATTCAGGGAGCATGCTCTCAGAAGCGTATCCAACTCCGTTCTGTGAACATTTGAAATATACAGCTACAAGCTGATAGTGTGTGATTTCAACTGGCTAGAGGCCTAATTAGTTGCTGTGCAAATTTGAAGGCAATTAAGTTACTATTTAACATTTGGCCCAACATGAATAATTTGAATTTATAACATCTGTACTAGACTTGCTCTCTTAAATTGTCTCCTTCAAAATTAAAACTTAATTTCAAAGAGGAATTTTTAAATTTAAAAAAATTGCATATTTAAAATGCAAAGACCAAAGAGGAAACACTAAACAGTGAAAATCGTTTTAGAGATTGAAAGGCAGAGAGTCTTCTTTCATTGGGCACACTTCCCTCCCTAAGACACCCTGTGGGGCCGGAGGACACCCCGGTCTGGGCGCCGCCATGCAGTGTGTGTCTTTAAGTGAGTTATTCCAGTCTCCCAACTTTTGTTCCTGCATTTTAGTTTTAGTTTTTTGACTTCAGTTTTATTGAGATATAATTGTCATATAAAGTTGTAAGATATTTAAAGTATACATGGTGGTGCTTTGATATATACATAGTGAAAGGATTCCCCCATAAAGTGGATTAACATATCCATCACTTTGTTTGTTTGTTTTGGTGAGATCACTTAAGTTCTACTCTTTTACCAATTTTAAATTATATAATACGGTGTTTTGCACTATAGTCACATTTATTTTTAAGTTGCAAAAATAGCTCCCACTCTGATTTCAAAGAATTCTGTGAGAAAGAATGGGTGTAAAGCATTTTGCTAATTGTACAGTGCTAAACAAATCCTTGATGTCCTTTAAGCCAATCAACTTAGTATTTTTTTTCATGACAGAAAGGTGAGTCTTGAGTCTTTTGGGAACTAGATCAGAAATGCAGTTGCTCTAATGAATAGCTCTTAACATTTTTTTCTACATCATGACTGTATATCAAGTTAGAAAAGTGAAACCTTCAGTTTTAGAGGTTACAATTGCTTTAATAAGTAACTTTGTAGTCAATAGAAAATAATATTTTCTTATACACACACAGCACAAAGACCACACATGTGTGTCTATTAAAAGACCAATTTGTTTTTGTAGCTTCACCATAAGATGACATACCAAGATTGAATTTCGAAATTAAATGCAAGGTAGTAGTTAAAGAAAACGCAATTGCTTTATTCCTTTATCCCCATTGAAGTACACAATTGAAAAGCATGTTGTTAAAGCTTTATATAGAATATAATCAGATATCATCAGCGTTAAATGATAAATACCCAATATCCACCAACTGCTTTATGCCTTTCAGCACTATTTCTCACATGATCGGAGGCCTATGAAATAGTTACACAGAGCATTAGGCATTAGCCTCTGAATTTCAGGCAGATATAGAAACCAAAGGCATTCGGGTCCAGATCTGTATCAGTCCTTCATGCAAGCTAGTATTTGAATTTAATTTTGTCCAGCGCTGGAGAGGAAGCAGATGATGTTACTGACAGAGCCTCTGAGCGTGAAACTGAGGTCAAGCCTGTGTCTCTTAGGAATCCTTATGTAAACAGCATCAACAGGAATATGGACACAAAAGATCAAGCTTAACATCCAGAGTAAATTGGCTGGGAATTCAGAAAATTTGACAGGTGATTGAGCAGCAGCCAATAGTTCCTAGCAGTGTAGTTCTGTGCTTTTGGGAACTAGATCAAAAGTCCAATTTCTAATTAATAGCTCTTTAAAAAAAAAAAATTGTACATCATGACTGCAGCCTAGGTTGTAAAGCGCCACTGTGGGAGGTTGTAAGCTGTTGGTCTGGGACCTGGGACAGAATCTTGTATTCCCCAGACTTAGGGAGTAGAGTTCCATCTTACATGGGAGATGGATTCTCATCTTCATCTAAGGTGAAAATTGGGCATTATCATAGTTACCTTTGCACATACCTTAGAAAGGTAGCAGTTTGGTGGAGACATTTTATGTGTCTTAAATGCCTAATCTCTTCCATTTTCATCCGGCCATACAATAGAGTATGGTACATTGGGTGAGCACTACATGAGGTACTTGGCTTATGCTTATGGAACATGTTGTTTAAAAATATATGCTCTAACCAGTTTGGCTCAGTGGATAGAGCGTCCGCCTGCGGACTCAAGAGTCCCAGGTTCGATTCCGGTCAAGGGCATATACCTTGGTTGCAGACACATCCCCAGTAGGAGGTGTGCAAGAGGCAGCTGATCAATGTTTCTCTCTCATCGATGTTTCTAACTCTCTATCCCTCTCCCTTCCTCTCTGTAAAAAAAAAATCAATAAAATATATTTTAAAAATATATAATATACAACCAACTCTGACTGGTTTGACTCAGTGATTGGAGCGCTGGCCTGAGCACTGCAGGTTAGAGGGTTCGATTTCTGGACAAGGGCACTTAGCTCAGTTGCAGGCTAGATCACTGGCCTGGTGGGGGTGTGTGTGGGAGGCAGCCAATCAATGTGTCTCTCTCACATGGATGTTTCTCTGTTTCTCCCCTGCCCTACCCCCCTTCCCTTCTAGTCTATCTAAAAGCAATGGAAAAAATATCCTTGGGTGAGGATTTAAATTATGTAATACTAATAATAATATACTTAGCATGGTGGAATGCTCTCTTGTCAGGGATTGAGAACTCATTAGGATTAAAACATACCCTAACTGTAAATCTTGTGCTTATTCCACACTATTGCCCACCCCTTAAATTTGTGATTGCTCATACCATTTAAAATAATTTTAAACTTACACTTTTACTTATAAAGCATTGTTTGACTCGACCCTCCCCCTCCTTTCCTGTAGAGCAGAGATGACAAGCAGAGAAAGTTAACTGCAACACTAGATTCAATCATCCGGCCAGCCAGCCAAGTAATAAGTATTTCACTTAAGCACTTACCATGTGCCAGATATTGGCCTTGGGAGACTCATAGTCTGGGGAAAAGATTACTAATTTAAGAAGTCATTACAGTAAAATGATTAGTACCCAAATAGGAATACGGACAAGATGCATAAGCACATGGAGAGGGAATCACCAAATTTCTATGGTGACATCTGTGCTAAGATATAGCCAAGGGTCGCAAACAAAGTTAGGAAAGGACATAGCATTTGGGGCAACTTGGATAGTATGACAAGATTAACATGTTCTGTGTGGGTGAGGAGCTGGCATTGAAGCTCAAAAACTGGCAAGGGCCAGACAGGTGTATTAGACACAGTAGCTTAGATTTTGTTCTACAAGGTTTTTTTTTAGCAGAGGAGTGGTTATAGTTGTCTTTTAGGAGGACCTTTTTTGGTCTGAGGTATATGATAACCACCAGCCCATTTGCATATAAATTAATATAAGGCAAGACTCCCCCACAGAGTAACCTGAAGTCATTAGCAGCACAGAGGCCCTGCCCCCCTCTTGGTGCTTCTGAAGTCCACCACTAGCCTAACAGTCCATATAACCTGCACTCCCTCCCTTCTTGTCCACCCTGGGGACAGGATGGTCAGCAGGTGGTCCTGTTTTTTCATAGTCAACCAGAAATGAAGGAGCTAGACTTTAAAAAGTGCTTTCACAGCTTATTACTTACTTAAAAGAACTGCTTCATTGACATATAAGTCATACACCATACAATGTGCCTGTTTAAAGTATACAATTCAGTGATGTTTAGTATATTCACAATTTTGCATTCATCACCACAATCAATGCTAGAACCCCCAAAATAAACCTCATACCCATTAAATTGGTCACTCTCCCTTATCCCTGTAATCCTCTCTCCCTTGGCAACCACTAATACACTTTCTATAGATTTGCCTATGCTGGGTATGTCATAAAAATGGAATCACGTAATATCTGGCATTTTGCAACTGATTTATTTTATTTACTGTATTTTCTGGCGTATAAGACGACTGGCCATATAGAAGATTTTCCTGGGTTAAAAAGTCATCTTATACGCTGGAAAATACGGTAACACTAGAGGCCCAGTGCATGGATTCGTGCACTGGTGGGGTCCCTCGGCCTGGCCTGCTGCAACCGGGTCTCTGACATCCCCCAAGGAATCCCAGATTGCGAGAGGGCAGTTCTCAGGTGATGCACCCTGGAATTGGGCTTCCTCCTCTCTGGTTCCGGGTACGTCACCCAAGAACCACAACTGCCAAGTCACAGTAGCTCGGCAGCTCCTGTGTTGAGTGTCTTCCCCCTGGCGGTCAGTACGCATCATAGCTACTGGTCAGACGGTCAAATAGTCAGACAGCCACTTGGGCTTTTAAATATATAGATAATGTTTTCCAAGTTCATTCACAGCGTGTCCTGTATCATCACTTCATTTCTCTTCAGGGCAAAATATTCATTGTTTGGCTATGCCAGATTTAATGTTTTCCCTTTCATCAGTTGATGGACTTTTGGATTTTTCACTTTAGGGATAATATAAATAATGTTGCTGTGAACATTTGTGTGTGAGTTTTTGTGTGGACATATGTTTTGCTTTCTTTTAGGTGTGTTTGAAATTGGATAGGATGAGAATTGCCGGGTCATGTGGTAATCCTAGGCTTAAACTTTAGAGGAGCTGTGTCAAAATGTTTTCCAAAGTGGCTGCCCCAGGTTGTTGGCTATTAGGTTTGAGAATATTTATTCTCAGCTACCAGGTAAAAAATTGTTTGTAAAGTTTCCAGAGGTTGATACTCGTAGCCTCCTCGTAGAAATAACTAATTAAAAAAATATATCAGTGTTTGTTTTTACTCAATAATGGTGTTCCTGTTTGAAAAAAAATGAAATGGATAAACAAAGTATGCCAGGGGTCTTAATCCAGCATCTTGAAGGGTTTCTGGAATCTGGAGAAGATTCTGTGTGTAAATTAATAAAGAGTCCAAAGATAAAACATAATTTTGGAAGGCATTTTGGGGGGCCAGAGGAGACTTAGCTAAGGAAACCAAGTTCTCTTGTCTCTCTGGACCCCTTGCTTTTTATTAACACAAATTGTCCTAAAGCAAGGTGATATACATATCAAAAGGCAAGGTTTAGTATACAGAATCCATTGTCAGATTGGAGGAACTGCCTTTGGCTGTTCAGGTATTTGGCCAGTAGGAGGCAATAACATGTAGATTGAAATGCCCTCAGCTGTCTGGAAGCAAGCAATCATTTATGCATCCTTTTCAGGTTTAGGGAAATGCCCTTAGCCATTTCCAACAGGCAATAACATATGTCAGTGGTCGGCAAACCGCGGCTCGGGAGCCACATGCAGCTCTTTGGCCCCTTGAGTGTTCTAATGCCACTTCTTCAAAATAGACTCGCCCAGGCCGAAAACCGACTTCTGCGCATGGGCCACGAAGTTTCAATCGCACTGTACGTGCGTGCCCACACGTGGTATTTTGTGGAAGAGCCACACTCAAGAGGCCAAAGAGCTGCATGTGGCTCGAGAGCCGCGGTTTGCCGACCACTGACATATGTGATTCAGCCCTTGCTAAGTCCCCAAGTTCCATCAACCTTTTGATGAAACTCTTGCATTTATGACATGCTGGAATTAGCTTCTGGCAAAAGTATAACTATTAACTAGTCCTAATAACGTGAATACAATTTATTTAGGTTTAGAACAAGATTTAAAGAACCATTATATTTAGTAAAAGTAACCTTTTTACGTATTTTTACCTTTGCTTTGAAGAGAGGACCTAAATCTTTTTCTTAATGTTGAGTCACATTTTCTAAGTTTTACACAACTACTTGACACTTGAGAGTTCAAATTTTCCTACGGTCTTTGTTCTTGCATTACTAGATTTTAGCTTAATCTTTTTTTTTCAGCTGCTTAAACTTTAGTCGTTTGGTTTTTTTCCCCCCAAGTGTCTCAGAAACTTTTCTTTTCTAAACTGTATCATCTCTTTCTCCCTGACCTAGCAGAATGGGAAAGGAAAAAAATAAAGCATGGTGATAATGCCTTGATATGATTCATGGCATAACTTCCCAAGTGCAGAAAATAATTTTCCACATATACCCTATCTAATTTACCTATTGGCCTTGGGTAATGGAAGGGCTAGTGAAGAATTACTTGTGTGTAATTGTCAAATTAACTTATTAAGCACTCTTTTAGAAGCTCTATGAATCTTAGAGCTGAGTTTTTATAAACATGCTGGTTTTCAGAGCATCCTTTTATTGTAGAGCCGGGAGGGACTTCAGAAATCATGTAACACGATTCCTCATTTAAAAAAAAAATCATAACCACTTTTCTTAAATCACCTAATTAATTCACACTTGAACAAAAGACAGTAGACAAAGAGGGGGAATAAGATTTCTACATAAATGCAATCACCCTGATGTTGGGTCCTCCTCTGTCTTCTCCTGCTATTCCTTCTTCTTTTCCAAGCATCATTTTATTTTGGGATTGTTTTGTTTGTTTATTAATTCATTAAGAAATACTTCTTGGGAATCTGTTGTGTTTCAGGCACAATTCCAGATGCTGAAGATCAGCAGCGAACAAAACAGCTAAAACCCCTGCCCTTATAGGGTGTACCTCCCATTCTGTGGGAGACTGATAATCAACACCCTTCAGTTATTAAATATTTCATAGCATATTTGAATCCAATAAATTTTATGGAGAAAAAGGAAGTGGGGGAGAAAAAGAGGAATTACAGGCATGGGTGGGGAATAAAATTTTACCCAGCGTGTTAAGGTAAAGCCTCACTGAATAAGTGAGACAGACTAACAGGTGGAGAGGGGTGAGTGACGTGACTGTCAGGGGAAGAGGCCTCCTCTTCAATGGAACAGCAAAGTCAATGTTTCTACGGTGGGAGCATGTGCGGAGGCCTGAAGAAGAGCAAGAAGGCCAGCAGTGCAGTGTGGTCGTTACAGGGGAAACAAAAGGGAGGGTAGGAAATGATAAAGTTAGCTAACTAATGGAAGACCAGACCACACGGGGACTTCCGGCCATTGCAGGACATCAGCTTCAAAAACAAAAACAGAAGATTCTTTAGGGTTTTCTATATATGAGATCATGTCATCCGTGAATAGAGATAGTTTTGCTTCTTCCTTTCCAATTGGTATAACTTTTTATTTTTATTTTATTACTTAATAGTCCTGGCTAAAACTTTCAGTATAATGTTGCATAGCAATGACAAGAGGGGAATCCTTGTCTTGTTCCTGATTTGAGGGGGAAGACTTTCCGTTAGACGTGGGCTTTCACTTGGGATGAAATATAGAGCCAAATAGTTTGAGGAAAAGAGTAATGTGAGTTATCCCCTATTTTAAAAGGAAACCTTTATATTTTTTATTTGTTTGTTTTAAATTATTGCAATTTCTAAGGGTAAAGCTAGAAACCTTAGTAAATAATATAGGTATTAAAAATCTGGCATGAAATTTAAATAACATAGTAATATTAATACATATGTCTTCATTATAAGTGCTATAAAATTACTTCAAAACTAAATATAGAATGTGTTCTAGTCGTATAGCTTGTGTTAGCAATACTACAGGGTGAGGCAAAAGTACATTTATAGTTGTTAGTATGGAAAATAATACAATAATTAATAAATAATGATACAAAAATAAACTTTATTTCATATTTTCAGAACTGTAAACCCATGTTTTCCCCATCCTGCATTTTTGTAGAAATATAAATTAACATATGAGTCTGCAATGTCCTATTGATATTATGTGACTTACTTTTACACTTAATGATTAAGTATTTCTACCAGCCAGCAACAATAAACTCTAAAAAATCTTGGTACTTGTAATGGCTTTCTTAATTAATAGCTATAAGGTTCTAGCAAGTGACTTTATATTAATAAGCCAATTTTCTCTTTTATAAAATAAGAACTTTAGTATCTATCTCAAGAGAAATATCCACAAAATTTATTTGAAAACTAAAAAGGACTGTCACTTGCATCTTTTTAAATTTCTTTGTTACACATGTGTTTAATTTTATACTTATTTAGATTTATCTTTAAAGGGAGTGCATTGTTGTACCCTACAGCTGCTTCATATAACAATAATGACAGTTAGAATAAGGACCTATAAAACTAGACAGCACCTAGGTTGTTGGACTAACTAGTGAGCCTCTCTGTATCATGCAAAATTCAAAATTTAAAGAAAAAGAGACAGAAAAGTAGTTGAAGAATCAGTCTTTATCTCATTTGAGTGATGCCTTATCTGTCATTTTGAGTATATTGCATGCCATGTATCTTGCAAAATCAGCTGCAGACTGGTTTGGCATTTCCTTTGGAGTGTCAGTGATACTCACATCAGCACTCATAAATCATCATATCCGTGGCACCTTAACAGGACATATCCCTCAATAGAAACGGAGCATCTGTGATGATGGGATCTTCAGAGATCGAAAGAGAAGAAATTTATCCAAATTCTGTGGATGGTTCATCACATTGACCCATCTGGGCCGGCTGATAAAATGCCCTTTAAAAGGAGTTCTCTTCCTGTGAAGTCTGGAATTTAGAAGGGCAAATAAGACAGACACATTTCTCGCTAACGCTTCCCTCTTCTCTTTTTTCCAGTTCCCTCCTATCTTGCAAAAAGCAGAGCTAATAAGCAAACACAAATAATTTGTATCTCATTCAGATCTATTCAATTTTAATTAGACTTCAAGTCTGAGGAGACGTTTATTAATCTGGACTGACAAGTCAGACAGAGAAGAGATTTCTACTGATTTTGAAGTTGTATTTTGAAGGTTAAGCCACAATGGAATTTTTTTGGAGTGTGAAGCAAAAGCAAATGACACTGAAACTGTGGCATCACAATGCTAAAGATGCATTTATCCCATGTTGGGTGAAAATAAAATACATTATTTTTTTTCAATGGCTAAGCGTTTTTCAAGAATCCCCCAACACTTAGAATTATCTGTGCACTTAAATTATCCAAGTGAATTTACTTTTTGCTTCAATTTTGATTTTTTTAAAAGAAGCGTTGTATTTTTACAAAGCTAGGCCTAAGCATCAATATTCTCTAGGTGAACTTCTGAGAAAAGATGATTTCATTGAACCAGATCATGCAACTCCACTCTATCAGCTGACCTGCCCAATCCTTGGCCACTTGTGTGTTTTTTTTCTCCCTTTCTACCTCCCCTCCTCCTCCCCCCCCCAACCCCCTACCCCCAGCCAATCTGGAAAGTTTTAAATTTGTTTTATCTAGAAATGTCCTCAATGAGAGGTGGCTTATGGGAGCAAATTGAAATCTCCAAAGGAGAATGCATCTACATATTTCTTTATATTATGATTTTATTTTTGGTGAGGTAGGGAGCAGCCAAGTTGAACAGAGAGGAGGAAAGAAAGGAGCATGATTCCTGTGCTAGCCTCGCCTGCCTCTTAGCCCAGTTTCCCATAGTGGGACCCAGGGGCAGAAAGCCCGAAGTCTCTAGTCACACAGTGACCATCTCCTCCATTGCCTCCTCTCCCCTTCTGTGGGAGGTGCAGATAGTGGCCAGAATACTTTTTTTTTTTTTCTCAATAAAACCATGACAGGGCTGTCTAAGAGGTGAGGCCTTCCTGCTAAAAATACCCTGCCAAGGTCAGCAGCCTGCCTGCCTGCCACGTCCTCAAGTACCCCAGGGCCTGCTCTTCTCGCCCAGCTTGTCTTCTGGCTCTGACGTCTCTCCCCAGCCCTGTGAATTGGCTGTCACGATCTGGCTGTGATCTTGGCAATAGCCTTCCAAGTGCCAGGCTTGGATGTGGTCTGCCTCGCACACTCCCTGTCCACTCAGGGCTGGGCTGCTAGCAGGTTAGGCCTGGCTTCCTCCCCGAGCCAGAGGCGCCCACCAATAAGGACGTGAACAAAACTAGTCACACATTGCAGGATGGCTTCTCCATTTCCAGAGAAGCATCATCAGAACTGAATGTTGATGCAAACCAGGTTTACCGAAAACAGGATACATAAAAATTCCAAGAATATTAAACTTTCTAAAGTGACCTATAAAGCAAAGTGCTTTACCCAAAGTGCTGGCTCTTCATTGTAGTTTCACAGTTGGGTTTTGGTTAAAAGTAGAAATGGTGCTAATTAAAAACAGCTATCCAGATACAGGGTGGGACAAAATTAGGTTTACACTTGCAAGTACGGAAAACACAATTTATTCTTGTGTTATTATTTATTAATTATTGTATTATTTTCCATAAGAACTGCCAACCTAATTTTGCCCCACTCTGTATGTGTCCTAAAAAATGATTGTTTTCTACAGCTTAACTAAACATTACTTTTTAATTATTTTAACTAAAATAGTAATACAATTTCAGAACTTCTATTCATATCAAATGGTCTCTAGCATAGTGTTATGATTTGACTCATGAAATAATATCCCACAGGGTGAAATGGAATAGAAATGCCCATCATCCTTTGGTAGGTCTGGTCATGGGGCTAGATGTATATCCTTTTGTAGCCATAAAAATATTTGGCATTCTACAGGAATAGAATGTTCAGTATTAACCATCAGAGATAATACAAATTTATTTTTAAATTAATTCTTAGATGGATTATTCTTTTTTCTTTCTTTCTTTATTGATTAAGGTATTATATATGTGTCCTTATTCCCCCATTAACCCCCCCACACTCATGCCCTCAGCCCCCTGGTGTCTGTGTCCATTGGTTAGGCTTATATGCATGCATACAAGTCCTTTGGTTGCTCTCTCCCCCTTACCCTCACACTCCCCTACCTTCCCTCTGAGGTTTGACGGTCTGATCGATGCTTCTCTGTCTCTGGATCTGTTTTTGTTTAGCAGTTTATGTTGTTCATTATATTCCACAAATGAGTGAGATCATGTGATATTTATCTTTATCTGACTGGCTTATTTCGCTTAGCATAATGCTCTCCCGTTCCATCCATGCTGTTGCAAATGGTAAGAATTCCTTCTTTTGTACCACAGTGTGGTATTCCATTGTGTAAATGTACCACAGTTTTTTAATCCACTCATCTGCTGATGGGCACTTAGGCTGTTTCCAAATCTTAGCTATGGTAAATTGTGCTGCTATGAACATAGGAGTGCATATATCCTTTCTGATTGGTGTTTCTTGTTTCTTGGGATATATTCCTAGAAGTTAAAGTATGTTTTTATTGATGTCAGAGAGAGGAAGGGAGAAGGAGAGAGAGATAGAAACATCAGGGAGAGAGAAACATCAATCAGCTGCCTCGTGCATGCTTCTTACTGGGGATTGAGCTCATAACCCAGGCATGTGCTCTGACCTGGAATCAACAGAGACCTCCTGGTAAAGGGGCAAAGCCCAGCCAACTGAACCACACCAGCCGGGCACAGATGATTTATTCTTCAGCATAGCTCTATCTTGAAAGATACCTACCTTCAAGTATTGAGTTAAATTGTGGGTGGTAGAGCTAACCAAGATGTTTTTTTATTTTCCTGAGTATATACACAGAACAAATAATTAGATTTAAAGTTTTTAAAATAATGTCAAAATAACTAGTCTCTTAAATGAGGCCAAAGGAAAATAAAAATGCTTATTCTGCATCATTTACGTAAAAGAGAGATTGACATTATTTTTAATGTTTCAATTCATATTTTGCTGAAATGGTGATACACTTACAATTAATATATTCTCAAGAGGAAAAAGAAAAATACACAGTGTGGTGACTTTGTGCAGGAGGCAGTCTGCTGTGGCTTGGAATTTCTGGAGGTGTGATGATGATTCAATCAGAGAGATCATTTTCAATCTGGAATTTCATGGAAATCTGGTTTACATGATTGCTGCATATAAGAAGGGAATCCTACCATTTTAGAAATTGGTCTTTTGGTTTCACTGCGAGTCATCTGCTCCAGAATTTTATTAGTTTCCAAGCAATTCTATTAATTTTTCAGCAGCCAGCCTTTCAGTAAATAATGAGTAGAATTCTGATTTCTCCTGTTCTATTTTTGATGTGCACATTCTTCCTTAGTTTTATGTGTCCTCCAACTCTTAATCTTCTTGGTTGGAGTATATTAACATTATATGGAAACAACCAGTTTGAGGAGAAAATTTTTATCAAAAATGATTATATGATGACTTGCCTGTTGTTCTCCATTCTGCAGAGGGAAAAATAATAATAAATCGCTGTTTGGGGTAGTTGGATTCTTGAAACTATGCAGTTTATAGTTTAAATGGAATACTTAGAAGTTGTTGACAGGTTGTCATTTAAAAATATATATTATATATTTTTTCACTTTTTAAGAGCCTTCGCTTTTTTATTATTTCTCTCGTCTTTGCCAACCATTTCACATAATTTGTCCAGTGGAATTAACTCCTTGAAAATACCTTTCTTGGTCACCTGATTTTTTTTTTTTTAATCTAGAGGTCTGAATGTAACAAGGGCCTGTCAGTTACATCATGGTACCTTTCTATTGCTTTAAAAATTCTCTGCATAGATAATCTGTGGAACACCAACATTGTAATGAAAATTGCTAAGTAACTCTTACACATACAATAAAATGCCTGGGACCAGATGAAATAATGCTTTATACTATATCCACAATAAATATTTTATCCTTGTGCCATCTATTATGGAAGCATGTTTTCTTATCTTCAAGACAGCTCTAAGGTACAACAAAATTGAAGAACTGACAATTATTACTTTTTAAAAATTTGCTATATGGGCTGCTTCACAGGCTACTACAGCAAGGATTTGTATCCCAAATGGTGTAGCATGACTACCTCCACCTTCTTAATTCTCTACACATAATCTAAATTCACTATTATTCAGAAGGCATGTTCTCTCTCACTTTGTGCTCAAGTTCAACTAGTAGAAGCTTTCAAGATTCATAATCTAGCATGTCATAAATGTTAGTAGTTAGGTATTATGGAAGTTCAGGGCACAAGGCAAACCCTTACTTAAACACACAGCCAAAATGAAGGAGACTGTTACTATAAATAGATAAACTACCAAAGGCAATCACTGAAAAACCGTGCCATGACTTTTTGCCAGCTTTCAAATCTAGCTTTCAATACACAGGTCTTCTCATTGATGAAATGACAGCTGTTAGTGTGGCATGCAACACTTTGTTTCCTCTGAAAGATCTTGGAACAGAGGAACTACCATTTATAGATTTGAATAGACTTTTTTTTCTTCTGCCTTACTTAAAAAAAAAAAAATTCCTATTAGCTGCCTAAAAAGGCAGTTTCCTAATCTAGGGGCATCCAAGTCACTTAAAATAGCTTTGGAATACACTGGTTTTCTTTTTGTCTTCCCCCTTTTCCCCCTTTTGTACAGTTTATCAGCAAGTTCTCAAATTCTGACAAAACTAACCCCTTGGTACTTCTCAATGGTATGTCCAGGGGCCAGACCCACTCAGTTAACTCTCAAAGCCTAGTGGTCTGGCCTTCTGATTAACTTAGTTTTGAACTAATCTGCTTTCAATTAATTTACGTTCAGCGGGGATAAAGAATACATTCTTTGAGCGATGTAGGAAACAAATTCTCTTAGAAACATGGACTACAAGATACAGAGAGAAGACTATATTCTCACAATAGAACTCCTGGTTTAACTGCTAAATGGGACATTAAATAAGTAGCTATTTGCTTCAGTTTTTAGGATCTGAATGTGTCTTCATCCTCCCTCATTTATTATTACATATATCTCAAAAATGCATCTCTCAATAGAAATGGTTCATTGCATACTTGGGTAGCATTGAAAATATTTTTTAGAGAGTTGTTTTCTCACTTATTCCAAACTCCTACCAACGGTAAGCAACTTGACCTGCCTTGCCGGGCACTTCCTCTGTTTTAGTACTGAAAGTTCCTTGTCTCAGGAAGTCGCTCAGTTACGGGGAAAACAAGAGCCCCTCATTTCCCATTTTGACTTTCCTGACTTTCTCTCTGAGTGACATTATAGCTGTAAAGCTGAGACCTGTTACGGTAAACCAGAAATGAATAGGCAGACCTGCCAATGGTGGTTTTCAGCACAGTAGCAGAAGCAACAACTGAGCACTTATTGGAAATGCATATATGCAGGTCCCCACCCAGACCTAGGAATCACAAACTCTACAGGCAGGAATCAACAATCTGTGTTTCGTAAACCCCAACGTGATTGTGAAGTGTTTAGTAATAGCGGCATTACTGATTCACAAACTTTTCCAACGTCTTGACCCCACATCAGTGTTGAGTATTGTGAGAGCCAAAAGAGCACAGTGAGACTAAAGGGAGAGAAGCAGAGTTTTCTAAAAAATTATGAGACTAAAATGAGTAAGGTTGAAAACTTAGGGTAGCAGGTCAGAGATTTGCTATTTATATAGCCATGGCCAATTTTCAGCTCAGGGTCTTATGGGGATATAATCTTGACTTTTCAAAGGAAGGCAAATGCCTGAAAGAACAAATGTGTTGACAGCAGCCTCAGTATTTACCAGTTAGCAAATAACTAGCAAGGTCGGTTCTAGTTGTGTTATGGAGGATACGTATGCTGTAGGAGTAGGGAGCACAATCCCTATTGACTTTCAGGAACTAAAGCTCCCACGGGGTAAGGTATTAAAGATTGCTGAGGTGACTGTTACCAACCAAGAACACCACTGGGGTATGAAGTATGAACCCTTACGCATAGCTGACCAGACTTCTGCCCTAGAGTGAGGCCCTTCTGGTGGACTTTAAAGAAAGGAACAAGGGCAAGTTACTTACTGAAGGAAAAAAGAAGACTAGCTGTGATCATCGTATTTCTCCTTAAAATAGAAACCTGGCCTTCTGAGGGAGAAGCTAAGTCAAGTCATGTGACCAGAGTCCGTGAACCATGGTGGAAAGGAGCAGTGATTGGGAGCACAGGCACTGTGTCCCTAGAGAACCTTTCAAAACTGGCCGCCCACAGCCCATGCAGAACACAGAGATTGTGCCCCACCCAGGATTTCATACACACACACACACACATATGCAGATGCTAAAACTTAACATTTGGAAAGCTTCTATAAAACTCTGTGGCTTTTCTCAAGATGATAATCAAAACATATGGCAAAGCCAGACCTGCATGTCTACAAGGACAGGTACTGTCCTGACTTGTCAAATCACATGATCCTCCTAAAAATGGCCAGTACCAATGAAACTAATCGATCCTGGCTTCAAGAGGGAATTCCAAAAGTTGAATCTCCCTTTAAAAAAAAAAAAATAGGCTCTGTCTCAAATATTTTTCATTACAATAATTTGTTTTTTAATCTGTATGTGGTATACATGGCAAAAGTGAGCGCCGGAGATAACTGTTATCACTGTGTATGAATCCACACCTGACATAATTGCCTCGAACAAACCATGGATTGGGCAGCTTTAGAAAGCATCTCAAAAGTTGCAGTTCGATATTTTTGTTTTTTAAGTTTTTGCAATCTCTTGCCTTTCTATAAATTCTAATATATGCGAGATGTGAGAAATCTAGTTCACATGATGTGAAAGAAGAAAGAATTACTCACCTGATCCCTTAGGACATTAACAATTTTATTCAGGTCACTGTAGTACAAAATATGCCAACTTGATTTAAAAAGTACAGTGGTTCACTTTTTGCGTGGCTCAGAGATGTGATAAATCAGTTCAAATTACAATTATTTTTTTAGAAATATTTTTATTGATTTCAGAGAGGAAGGAAGAGGGAGAGAGAGATAGAAACATCCACGATGAGAGAGAATCATGGATTGGCTCCCTCCTGCAAGTCCCTCACTGGAGATCAAGTCCACAACCCGGGCATGTGCCCTTGACCAGAATTGAACCTGGGACCTTTCAGTTCACAGGCTGAGGCTCTATCCACTGAGCCAAACCGACTAGGGCTACAATTATTAGAGAGAAAATCCATATCCCCTCCATTCTTATTATGTGAGAGAGCCTTATCACTCTTCAGTATACAAATTATAGCATGTTTATTTCTTCACCTCCTGTGATTAGCACAGGGTCTGACACATGAGGGTTCAATAAGGACCACCCCAAAAGTTTTAGGACCAATACAAGAGTACAAATGGATAAGATATGCCATAGAGCATATGCATATAGCTGAGTATTTACAAGTGATACCTCAAGCTTCACCTAGCAGCCCCACAGCCTGTGGATTGTCTTTGTGACCTTGATGATAAAGAATCTACCCTGTTGAGTCAGTCCTGAGTTCTACAAAGTGGTAACACAGATCAATAGAGACCCTGCAGAAGCTATTTGGAAAGCAAGGGCATTTGGGTAGTATCTAGACCCAGCAAAATTGGGTAGCCTGCTGGGGGAGGTATTCATTCTCCCCCACCTCATTTTGTGGGTTCAGGATTACCAGGCAGTGAAGAACTTCCCATACCATTGCAGTATATGGAGGGAAGAAATACTCGGGAGACTTTGTTCCTTAGAGAGGATGCAGCCAAGTATGAAAAAACAAACCTCCTTCTCTGGTGTCCATCTAGAACAGTGGTTCTCAACCTTTTTAATGCCACAACCCTTTAATACAGTTCGTCATGTTGTGGTGACCCCAACCATAAAATTATTTTCGTTGCTACTTCATAACTGTAATTTTGCTACTGTTAATGAATCGTAATGTAAATATCTGTGTTTTCCGATGGTCTTAGGCTCTACAGCAGGGTCGGAAAACACAGATATTTACATTACGATTCATTAACAGTAGCAAAATTACAGTTATGAAGTAGCAACGAAAAATAATTTTATGGTTGGGGGTCACCACAACATGAGGAACTGTATTAAAGGGTCGCGGCATTAGAAAGGTTGAGAACCACTGATCTAGAAGCTGTGACTCCTCCCACCTCTCAATACACACAAAGCCAGACAGGCACACATACTATCAAAAACATGCATACAAACACTCTCAAATATGTGAACTCTGGCCTTTGGGGCACCCGGCTCAGCCCTCACTTTCCTTTCCTATAATTCCCATTTCCTCAGTTAGTTATTGAACTTTCTAAAAACCTTTTACAAGACTAAAAAAAACACCATAGATTTTTGTTTCAGTGACTTGTGATTGATATGTGGAGCCCTTATAAGTACAGAGCCCAAAGCAGGGATCACTTCAGCCTGAGCCTACGCGTGTGTTACTGTGCTGAATAAACGTTGGTTAAATTAAATGAAATCCATAGGAAAGAAACCACCAGTAATAATTTCTAAAAGTTTGTGATTTTTTTTATTTTTTTTGGTCAAAAAGCACCTTTTTATTCTTCAAAATGTCAGCATGTTCAATAGGAATCAGCTGTTTTGCTCACTTTCTAGCAAACATGAGTGAGACTTCAAGTCACACAGGGGAGAAGGACATAAATCATATATAATTCTAAATCTTCAATCTATAGGAAAACATGATGAGCATCTTGGGGCTATAATATTAATTCTTGTTAAATAGGAGAAAATTTAACTAATCTCTGGTTCTCCCACTTAGGTTGTGAGGCCTGTAACTAGGAGAGTAAATTTCTTATCCAGATCATGTCACTTGGCTGATCTATTTTATTATCTGGAATTCAAGTTGTTGGTAATTTCTGGAATCCTGTCCTATGCTTTGTATGTGTTTTGAAGGTAATTACAGTGTTTTCTTATAAAGATGAGAACTACAACTGGGCCACTCTGCATACAGTCAAGTTCCCTTTTATTCTCAACTAAGGCCCCTTTCCACAAAGTATTAGCTGTCTGTTTTCATGCCAAAGCCAGATTGCGACAGTTGCAATAATGAGTATTTGCTCCTGGGCACTGGCAGAAAAATAACCCAGAAATGAAAACCCAAATCATCTTAAACCTTTCTCTTCCCCCTGAACTGCACCCATTAATTTCAACTCCCTGTCACATAGATCTGTTCCTAGAGCCTCACTGGTTGAATAGTGCAAAGAAATCTGAATCAGCCTTTAGGAAACATTAAGAAAAGTGAATTATTTTTCTGCTTTCTGATCTTAAAAGAAAAGAAGAAAAGAAAAGAAAAGAAAAGAAAAGAAAAGAAAAGAAAAGAAAAGAAAAGAAAAGAAAAAGGTTCAATAAGGAAGGCCTGTGGTTTGCACTTTATCATTTCTCACAAGAGGTTTTTTGAGGACTGTAGGTTTTTCTTCTCTTTCCTCTTCCAGCAACTTAAATACTTTAACATAAATGGGTGTTTGGACATATGTGATCAACTCCAGCTCGGACCATGTTTAGTTTTTTTTAAAGTCAAATTTTGTCTTCAAACATGCATAATAAGTCATGACCAATGTGAATTAACTGAAGGGAAGATAATTTATACTTTTTACGATAAAAATTAAAAAATTAGCAATAAAAATAAATGAAGACCATGTGATTCTGAGCCAGACTGTCTGAGTTGGTATCATTGTGCTATAGATGGAAGCTCTGGCATTGGGAACTTCCCAAATCTCTCTGTACCTCAATCTCTTCTCTCAGATCAGGATACAAATGGCATGCCCCTCTTAGGTGTTTGTGAGGACTGAATGAGTAAGTAACTTTAAATGCTTTAAAATCCTTCCATAATTATTTACTGTTTTCTTGTAATACATGTGTATTGAGTTCCTTTTCATGCTGATTAAGGATTAAGTTTATTGTTATTATTTAAATTCATAATGAGATGTCTCATAAACCCCTTTAGTATGGGATGGCCATTTATTGGCCTTCTCATTCTTAATGACTTAGTATAGAACCTAGCACAAAATACCTGCTCAATAAATGTTTATGGGGTGAAGTTTGAATACATAAGTCATTGCAGTGTAGGATAACAGGCACTAGGAACTGGAAGATGCAGTGTCAAATCCCATTTTCTCCCCCAGAGCACTATGTGACCTTGAGAAATTTACTAATCCAAAAACCAAGAAACCTATACTACAGCTTCTGACTATGATCTAAGATCCCTTCTGACTGTGATTCTACAAAGTAACAGTGATACATTATTGACTGGCTGTAATTTCATTTTCTTAAATTTAATAAGCCACTTAATAGTTTTAGTTTTATAGAAAATATGCAAGAATAATACAGAGGTTCCAGTATTCCCTGCACCCAGTTTCCCTTCATGTTAATATGTCACATTACTATGGTGAATTTGTCAATGAGTAGATTAGGATTATTAATAATTGTTAATTTAACATACCATATTAAGGAAAATCTCTTTGCTATATGTAATTTTTCTATTCAATTTATAAAATACATAGTTGGTTCTCTTTGAATTTAGCATAATCTTAAAATATATTTATCTTAATTTCTTTTTGGTTATTAAAAAAGTCCCCCTCACCACTTATAAATGAAAAGTAAGTGAAAAATCCATCTTGTTATAACTGTTCGTGTTTCTTTCCAATTTATTGCAAACTGATAGTAACAGATCTGGGCTCAGCTATGTGGTCTAAAGGATGCAACAAAGTAAAAATGCCAGAAGTTAAGCGTTTTGATACTAATTCCCCTAAGCCTGTCTCAAGCAAGGGACTTGCCTTAGGAAATGTTAATGCTTCACTAAGCCATAGGCATAGAGAATCTGGTGTCTCTATTTCATGGGGTCTTTGATATAAATGTACATTATGCTCTGGCGTTAGGCAAGACAATAGTGTAGCTGTCACAAGGGTTGGAAGATCCATGGTTTTGTTTATTCTATACTTCTGTTATGAATTTCACTCTACATAGGGAAGTAGGCTTAGGATTGCTATGACCTATGCTATGTACAATTTCAGGTCAAGAGTAAAATAAACTTGGTCAAGTCAAAGGAAAATTCATTAGAAGTAGGATATTAATAGGAATATCTTTACTTAGGTTTAAATGAAATAAATAACCATAGTATCTTATTCTGGCTCCAACATGTGGCCACAACAAGTTTAAGTATCTCTGCATTTACAGTTATCACTCCCTATAGAGCTGAACATAAGAAAAAGTTGGCGTTTGTGACCTTACTATGGAGAATCACTATCATGGCCAAGGTTTTCTATCACTCACAATTTTCTTTTTTCAAAATCCCCGATTTCTTTGTTTCTTGAAACACTTTGCCCAGGTTTCACCATATACTACTGCGTGACCCTGGGAAATTTCCTTAACTTCCAGATTTCCTTGCTTGCACAAGTTTGTTTGAAGATTAAGTGAAATTATGTATAGAAAACACTTAGCAAATTAACTGGCCATTTGTTACTTATTTACAGACATATGCATATGCTGTCCAACAATCATTTCAGGTTTATTGGAAGCAATGAACAGCTACTCGGCTATCTTCAAGTAGTCATTGTATTTTATGCCATATCTAGGTCCTCAGAATGATTTTCTGGCTGTTACCTGATATTGTAATTTTAATCAGGTACCTTATTAGGCAAGTAAAAGCTAATCAGGAAATTGACCTCTTCACGTTCAAAGGAATAAATGAATTCTGGTGGCAAAATGTGGTGTCATAGTAATTTTATTTCTTTTTCTCTAGCCATGGGAGACTGATTTTTTCACATGGTTGGTGGATAATCCCCACGACACTGAAGGAGGCTTGCCTGATGATCTTAGCAGCTAAAATAAGTGATTCAAAGTATGTGAAGCGTCAGGCAAAGGAAATAAGATCCAGATGAATTGTTTTATAAAACAGCCCTCAACAAGACCTCATTTATCTTCTTATTGACTACTGTTTCTGACGCCAAGAAGCCATAATTAATCTCACCTATATTCCCACCTCTGTATCTGGATCAAAGAGGTCTCTAAGTTAAAATGCATCCCGTAGCTAATCAACTCTTGATGGTGTGAGCTAACAAGAAGTAAGCATTTCTGAGGACATTTCATTGCAGGCAGGTCACTGTCCTTTATAGCCACCACCCAACCCATTTATCGTGGACTTCTCAGCTTGGCATTAGGTAGTGACCACAGCAGCATATGGAATGAGAAACAGTTGCAAGAGCAGCTGCAACTGGAGAGACAGCCTGGGAATGTTGGAGGTTAAGAACCAGCCAGCAGGGAAACAGAATAAGTAGTATAAGCATAGAAAGGCTATGAGCATAGAGCTCATTTGCAGTGTGTTGTTGGATATGCAAATGTTGCTAACACCATGGTACTTGGCATATTTGGGATGAGAGCTGTGTGTACCCAATGGAAGTTAGAACAAGCTAGTTTCACGTTAGAGCTTGATCTCTTGGGGATTAAGAATCAACCTTTGAAGCCACAGGGTTGTAGGGTTACAGTCGTCATCAAACTCGGGAAACTATTTGACATTAACATGGTGTGACCAGTCTGTGAATTCCTTATAAAGAGTGGCCATTAATGTTTGAATGCTATGCCACAAACTTCCCAAGCAAAGCCTGGTACAGGGTCTGAGTTTCATAAAGAGGCCATACTAGAATCCCTCTTATTTGTATATTGATGATTTTTGTACTTGGTGTTAACTATTTGTAAATAGGGCAATGATTTTTCTAAACTATTGTTCCTGACAAAGAATATATCATCAAGGTTCCATTTTTAAATTTTTTCTTTTGCACAAGCATGTACAAAAGGATCAGTGCTTACTTTTTATTAAAGAAATAAATGTGAAAGGAAAATAGAAAGACAAATAGTAAATCAAAATACAAATATATTTTAAATATTGATCCCCTTTTTTAAAAAAAAAGCCATCTGTGTAGAAATATATGTATACAAAGTATATTATTTTACTAAGGCTATGTGGGAACCACAGAAAGTTGGGGGTATATTTATTTACACCCTAGGAAAAATGTGAAGTGTATTTGTATATATTGAAGAATCGTCAGAATGTTGTATAGCAATGTACAAAACGACATGTGGTCGTCTATGTAAATTTCCCGATGAGGTGACAGACGCACAGCTGACGAGCAGCACTTGCTAGCTGCTCTTATCAGTATTAGCAGAATGTAATATTAGCGATACATTTCCAAATAGGGAAAGATAATACCACTGTTTTTTCCCTCTTTTTTTTTTCTCTGTGCTATTTTGAATGCAGACAGTACCACAGGGACACCAGCAATATCAACGACGACAACTGTGGAAATTCCCAAAAACAGTGTTATGACAACTGAGATAACCTCTAAAGTGGAAAAGAGCCCCACAACCGCCACTGGCAATAGCTCCTGTCCTTCTACGGAGACCGAGGAAGAAAAGGCAAAACGGCTTCTTTACTGTTCGCTATGCAAGGTTGCTGTCAACTCTGCCTCACAGCTGGAGGCGCACAACAGTGGTGAGATGCAGCTATTCTTTTTCTGTCTCCACAGCTTGGCAATTATCTTCCTCCGAACAGATGAGATCTTTTGCAGCAGGGGATGGAGAGGTGGCAGAAAACTGACAATTACTACATGCAATTCAATAACCATTAAAAAATAAAAATGACACACAACGTGTCATGTACATGGGGTCAAGGGAGGGTTTCCAAGGATCCTGGGCTGTGTTGTACATGAGTTTGTGTGTATGGTGTGTGTGTGTGTGTGTGTGTGTGTGTGTGTGTGTGTGTATGTGTGTAAACATAAGGGGATAAAGTAAAATATAATTCTAAAGTATAAGTTTTGCATTTATTTCATTTCTAGATTGCTAAGTACTTCCACGCATTTGCTTCCAAATGAAGTTTTCTAAGGTTGTACCATTAACATAGTTGCAAATTTGGGTTGGATAACTTCATGTCTGTATTTTTGGTTATTACAGTTTTATGGCAAGTAATGTTGCTTGGGATAAATCTATATGACCTGGGCAATTAAACTTAAGAAATTGTCTATTATGGGCAACCATTGAGGCATGATCTTTACATGCAATATTTTATGTACTCTTTCTGACAACCTAAAGATACTAATCATCTTATTTGAGGCTCAGAAAAGGTACATGATGACTTAAGTGATGGAACCATGATTTAAACCCAGGCAGGTCTCACTAACATAAACTCTAACTCTCATATATCATAATAGAAAATATTGATAAGTCAGGATGAAATGCTTTCTTAATATACTTTTATCTCATCCATCTGTAATATGTCCATATCAAGATATTATATATCTATATCTATACTTATCTATCTAGATATATATTTATGTAGGATCTATCTATCTAGATATAGATAATAGTGTGTTTATTTATTTAGTTACTTAGTTATGTCCTGCCTGAGATTTTAGCCAGCCCTTTGGCCCAAGATCAACTTTTCTCTAAAAGACTGGGTTCATTGCCAGGACTCTGTCAGCAATAACAGTAGAAAAAGAATCACTTGTGAATTATACCCTGAGTTAATTTTGCAGCTGTATTTGACTGAGTCATTGACCAGTCATTGTGCTGCACTAGTAATAGTCAAGTATTGACTTCAAGACTCTAAGGGAGTAATTGCAGATGGAGAACAATTCCTTCAGCACTTCCCTTCCTCCTGCATACCACATCAGCTGTAGTCAAGGAGAGTTCATGAGTTCAAGGGCTGAGAAACACAGGAAAGCATCTGTCCTCTGCCAAGCTGGAATCTATACCATTAGATTTATCACCTGTTTACACATACAAATACATTCTTCCTGGATGCAAGGTAATTGGGAGAGCATAAACCTCAGTGGAAGACCATGCATTTCTCAATTGCTTTTGATCATTTTGCATAGTAACAGGGGAGCATTCATTTTGAGGAGGGGCACAAACCATATTCTTTGAGTCTGGAGTTAATTCATCAAGGAATTTTGATATCCTTTCTGAATTCTTCTCAGAAACATCTGATTAAGAAGTAAACAGGAATTATTTATTTGATTATATCACATTAGGTCAACATTTTTCATATTACAATCCTATGGCCATTATCTCTGCTTTGTGTATCAGAATTACATATGGAGCTTTTAAAACACGTTCACTTGTGGTGCTTTAAATATATGTAGACTAGAGGCCCAGTGCACGAAATTGGTGCATGGGGGGTGTGTGTCCCTCAACCCCACCTGCATCCTTTCCAATCTGGGACCCCTCAGGGGATGTCCCACTGCCGGCCTAAACCGGTACCCCTCTCACAATCCAGGACCACTGGCTCCTAACCACTCGCCTGCCTGACTGCTTGATTGCCTCTGCCTGCTTCTGCCTGCCAGCCTGATTGCCCCCTAACTGCTGCCATGCTGGCCCCATCGCCCACAACTGCCCTCCCCTGCTGCAATCCACCTCCTCAACCAGGATCCATCTCCTCCATGCCGCGCAGAGCTGCGGGACCCCCAGGCCTCACTACATGGAGGGGCTGCTGGGCCCAGCCTCCACTGTGTGTGTAGCCATATTGTGACGATGTCACATGAGGGTGTCACGCAAGGGTGACACTCATATATACAATCTATGAGTGTATATATCCTAGCCTTTTATTATATAGGATATATACACTCATAGATTTTATATGAATATTAAATATGTTCATATAATATATAAATGTATTTACATATGTTTAAATATATAAAATATAAATATATTTATATATAAAAATATATTTTCTATATGTAGGGATTCTGATCTATTATATATCCAGGGCCTGAAAGGTATAGTGTTTGGAAAAGAAAAAAAAATGTTGTGTAGTTGGAGCTGAGAAGCACCAAAATGATCTCATCTGAAAATTTAAGGTGGTGAATGTGGTTGTTGCCCCTACCTGACTCCCTTTATTGGGGTGTCTCCTCCAAACCTTCAGCCTAGTCAGGGAACTATAGCCACTTCCCTTTCCTCCAGGCTCAGCATGAGCTTTTGTACCCCGGAATTTCCTTTTCTCGGTCAGGGAGCTTCTTCCAGGGTCCAGGCCTAAAGTTCACCCTAGACTTGGATGAGCCAGCTCCGACAGTCTGGACTTGGCAAAGAAAGAAAAGATATACTTTTAGATGCTCTTTGACCCTGTTTTGGGTACCATTTTTGAGCTCCAGATTCAGCTTTGTTATTTGTACCTGCAACAGTGTAGGGAGGTTCTGGGAATTCCTCTAAATGAAGACAAAGGTGAATGTAGTCTTTGTTGTATTCAGAAAAGTGCTACTATCATCCTGGTGTCCTGCATGTTTCCCATGAGGTCTGATATGGGGAACCCATTGAGTGAGTGGAAAGGAGAGAGGTTCTATGAGTGGCACTCTCCTGTTAGGAATGGGAATAGTAGTTGTAGGACTTAGTTTAGGATTATTGTGATGTATGTCAATTTGTGTTCCATCAGACTCTGAGACAAGGACTTGAGGGCAGATAGTTTTTAGGGGAGGTGAAGGAAGCAGGTTAGGAGAGTGGGAAAAGGATCCAGGGAAAGGAAGGTGGCCAGTGCAGGGCCCATCACATAGGCAGCTATCAATATGGGCAACTGGAGATGAGCAACCAAAATCCATACACTGCACAGCTGTTTTAAATATAAAAACTTGAGTAGTCACATAGAATGACATAACTGGAGTAATTCAGATATTTCTTCATCTTCACAATCATGGTGCTATCATTGTTTATTCATAATCTATTGTTTTCATAAAAAAGATATATAGGCCTGGCCCACATGGCTCCATGGTTGAGTGTCAACCCATGAACCAGGAGCTCATGGTTCTAATTTATTGAGCATATAGTAGTGCCAAAAATAGTCTTTAGAACAATAAATGCACTTAAGACACGTCAGGAGAGCATATAATGCCTTTTTCTTTTTTTAGAGCTGAGTACATTGAGGCACAAAGAAATTTAACCACACAGCTAATGATTTATACCATTCCACAGCCTGAGCTCACAACTCTCTTTAAAAATATTTGTTCGTTGAACTTTATTAATATCTAATAAAGTTCACCTTCACTGATCATCTACTATGTGCCAGGTACTGAGAATAAGAATATGAGCAAAACCAGGCTTTCAAGAAGCTCGTGTCTAGTTTATGCCTCTGTATTCAGAATAAAATATGGAAAGACTCCCTTCATCAGGAGATCTATCATTTCATGTTTCAAGTAAAAAAACTCATTTAAGCTAGTCATCTGTGGCCAATGTTCATGTCATTATTAATAAGTACCAAAGAGCATCTTCCAGTCCTATTCAGCATCTTCTACGATACTAGTAAGACTTCTTTTTGATTGAAAATAAATATAGAAACTCTCCTATCACAATTCTGTCTTCTTTTACCTTTATACAAATGATAAAAAAAGAAACAACAACAACAACAATTCAGCCTCATACCTCCTACATGTTCCATATCCATGTAGGGCATATTTTGAGTACTAAAGCTGTACTATCTAATATGGTAACCACCATCCTCAGATGGCTATTTCAATTAAAATTAATTGCAAATTCACTTTCACAGTGCCTCATTTCAAGTGTTCAAGAGCCACAGATGACTAATGGCCACCATATAGGACGGTACAGATACGGAATATTTCCATTACCACAGAATTTCAATCAGACAGTGCACTAGCTATAAGTCACAAATAGTATGTTTGGGGGATTGTGATATGCAGTATATTGCCTAATAAAAATAATTTTTTTGCATACCTGTGAGTATCCAGGGTTTAATTATTACAACCTGGTGACATCTCGCTGATTAAGAACCAGAAGGGGTGAGTTCAGAGTTGTTTCAAGATGAACTGTTTTGCTGTGTGCTTTTCTATGCCTGTTCATGTGCAAACCAGGTGGAATGTTCGACCCATATTCTTTTTGCTACTCATGCCTAATGTAAAGTCATTGACGTTTAGAACATTTCAGGAAAATGTGCCACACCTGAGGACATGCAGCTTGCAGATGAGAGGTGGGCAGGCTTTTGCTTTTCACTTTAAATGCTCTTTGAATTTCCTACTAAGTTTTACTTCCATAGAAAATAATTTTAAAAATTAAAAACAAAACTAGTCTACTCAGCCGGTGTGGGTCAGTGTTTGAGCATTGACCGATGCACCAGGAGGTCACCAGTTGGATTCCTGGTCAGGGAACAAGCTTGGTCCCCAGTGGGAGTTGTGCAGGAAGCAGCTAATTGATGATTCTCTCTCATCATTCATGTTTCTATCTCTCCCTCTCCCTTCTTCTCTGAAATCAATACAAATATATTTATAAAAATAAGACTATTTTACACACAAAAATAAATAAAACATTGCTTTTATAAATATCTAATACAATCTCATATCTGTTTTACTAAGTAAGTGTGTCTAATTTGTCCACCTCAGTGTTTATTGTATGAAGACTTTTTTCCTAGGCTCTCTCGGGTAATGGATATAAAAGCAATGTGGCATTTTTCCATGCTCTGAAGGGCATTGTTTTAAGGAGATGAGACCGATGCACATAAAGTGTGTTAAATGCATGTCTAAGGAAGCAGGGGGAATCCTCAGCTGTAGTCAGTGATTATGGACAAAAGAGTGTTTCTGGATGCCTGACATTTCTCCTCACATGCTGTGAGCTCAAGAGGTATTGCTATATTGATTCTGCGCATTTATCTTCCCCACACATCCAGCCAGTGCTGAGCCCACTGGGTCTCTGGCCTAGTGCTCTTCTCTGGGGTTTAGTTGTTTACCAAGTCTATCCCTCTGGTAATACTGTGTGTGGCTTGTCTCTCATCTCATCTCACCTTTATGGCTCTTCATCTCATGCTGAAAGCAAAGTTCTCCTTCCCTCGGTCTTAGACTTCTTGTTTCCCTTGTCCCTTCTTTCACCTCTGCAAATCACACTTCAGATAAATTACTGGTGAATAAGCACATTATTTTCAACCACAAAACTAACAAAACTGATACAATTTTGTACTCATTGGGGGCATTACTTGGTTACTTGATACCCTGGATGTCATTCTGGGTGCTTACTGTTTGTTGATAAAGTAAACCGAAGTTTTTATCTCTAAGACAAAATGCAAATATGAAAAGTAAAGGCTAATTTTACATTTATAGGATAAAAAGAAACAGAACATGGAGGTTTTTGATACTGATTAAACAGTTCAGGGGTATAGATTCAAGAGAATTTTTCTTTCTTCAGACACACAAGAGTTGGACTATAATGCCATTACACCTAATGTCATAAATAAGCACATCAGAAAAACACCTTTGCACTCACTGTTCTTATGGAGATGGATCACTTTCCCGCCCATTTACCTATAAGCTGAATCATCTGAATTTGTCAATGAGAAGGTAACTAAATTATCACTGGCATGGGTTTGCTAAGAGTCTAGTCCAACGATTTTCAACTGTAGTGGCACAATAATTTTCATTTTTATTATGTTAGAGAGAGATGACTGGAGAGGGAGGGAAAGACAGAAACATGGATATGAGAGAGGAACATCAATCTTCTGCCTCCTGCACACCCTCTACTGGGGATCAAGCCTGCAACCTGGGCATGTACCCTGACCTGGAGTCCACCAGCAACCACTTGGCCCAATCAACTGAGCAATACCAGACAGGATGCAAGACTGTTTAAAACATGCAATACCTGACTATTTAGTCAGGGGCACTGACCTCTTTTAATAAGAAAAGTAAAAAAAATAACAGCCAACACAACAGTAGCTATATGATGTGAATAAATAAAAACAATACCTAGTTTTTTCTGTCAGATTGGCAAAAAAATATTTTTGTGTGTGTGTGTCACAGAATTTAAGTAATTAGTTTATGTGTACCATAAGATGAAAAGGGTTGAAAATCGCTAGTCTAGCCTTACACTACTAAATATCATTTCATGGGCACTCTGGAACATTGAATTGTAAAGTATTGAAATTTATTTTTTACAGGGGCAAATTTTTCAAACTATACCAAGATATGTTTTTCTATAAAATGAATCCCTCTGAAACATCTTTTGTACTGTTTAGAAAGTTGTTTGGTAGCTAGAATCAAGACTTGAAAATAGTCATATTCTTTTTCCCTATAATACTCCTTATGAGAATCTGTTCTAAGGAAAACAATCAAATATGGGATAAAAGATTTAATGAGTAGGATGTTCAGTACAACCTAATTATATAGGGGAAAATAGAAGCAATACAAATGTCTAAGATTAGTGAGCAAATACATCACATTGTCATTAAAAATTGTGTGCATTTCTAAAAGTATATATAATTCCATGGACAATTCTAAAGTCACATTAACTAAGTTACCCAAACTTTTTTGAAATACATATATGCAAATCCTACCTACCTAATAACAGACAAATATGCAAATTGACCATACCTCCGACACACTACAAGCCACGCCCACAAGCCATGCCCACCATCCCATCAGAGCGAGTATGCAAATTAACTCAACCAAGATGGCTATAGCCACAGAGAGCAAGATTTCCTAGGTAACAGAGGAAGCCAAGCTTTCTGCCTGCCCTTGCCAGGCCTAAGCCTCCACTCAAGCTACAAAGTTTCAATTATAGAAGGTAAACACATTCAAACAGAAATGGTGGCAGAATGGAGCTTGAGAGAGCAGGCCAGGGTTGCTCCTGACAACAGGGGAAGCAAAGCTTTCCACACACCCTGGCTGGGCCCACCCACTTAAGCTACAAAGTTTTAATTATAATCCCAACAGAAATGGCTGCCAGCCTCGGAGGGAGCCCCAGGCTTGGCTCTGCTCCAGGCTACAAAGTTTCAATTGTAGAAGGAAAATAAATCCCAGATACCAAGGCCTCCGCTTGGGTTGACAGGGGGCGTGGCCGGCCTGCAAACCACCACAGGCTCCTCGCTCAGGCCGCCCCACACCCCAAGGGAACCCCACCCTGATTAGGGACACTCTTCAGGGCAAACCATCTGGCCCCCACCCCTGTACCAGGCCTCTATCCTATCTAATAAAAGAGTAATATGCAGATTGATCATCACTGCAACACACAATATAGCTGCCCCCATGTGGACACAAGATGGCCACCACAAGATGGCCAGCAGGAGAGGGCAGTTGGGAGGCACCCAGCCTGCAAGGGAGGGCAGTTGAGAAGGACCAGGCCTGCAAGGGAGGGCAGTTGAGAGGGACCAGGCCTGCAAGGGAGGGCAGTTGGAGGTGATCAACCCTGCAGGAGAGGGCAGTTAGGAGTGACCAGGCCGGCAGAGAAGGGAAGTTGGGGGCAAACAGGCTGGCAGCGGAGTGGTTAGGGGGTGATCAGGCTGGCAGGCAGTAGCGGTTAGGGGCAATCAGGAAGGCAGGCAGGCAAGCAATTGGGAGCCAGCAGTCCTGGATTGTGAGAGGGCAGTCGGACATCCCTCAAGGGGTCCCAGATTGGAGAGGGTACAGACTGGGCTGAGGGACAACCCCCTCCGTGCACAAATTTCATGCACCGGGCCTCTAGTAGAAAATAAGACTTGAACATGATAACCACTGTTAATATTTTTGATATACCTATACTTATGGAATCATGTATCTTATTCATTTTAATTTTTTTTCCTTAAGTGTTCTATGACCTAATGAATTATTTATTTAATTTTAAAAGTTATTTGCCAGTTTTCTTGCTCAACTGCCTTTCCTTTGTACCTAACTTGAGAGCCATCTAAAAAATGGTAGTTGTGAAGATGATAGGGAATCAAGGGGAAATCTAGCCCTTTTTCACCTCCCCTCCACATGTGATTTTTTTTACAGATATAAGATAAGTAAATATCTTGACCCCATGTCATCAAAAACAAACAATAAAAATAGTATTAATTGGAGCATTACGACTTGCTGAATTTAAACTGTGGCTGGAATATTGTTTCCCATTTCAGGCATCATGAAGTTTCCAGTGAAGGTCAGAGCCAGTGTCAGCCTTTTAAAAGTGATGGGGAGAAAATAGTCCATGTAGCTTCTTGCAGATTCTGTCCGAGGAAGGAATAAACTACAGAAGCAGACTGGTGACTGCCCTGCTGTGCAATCACAGAGGAAGGCACAAGCCTTGCAGGATGTTTACACAATGTTGAACCAAAGTGATCAAAGAGGTGATCAAACTGGCCCTCATGGAGCCACGGCCTTTTGAAGCATCGTGTTTCATAGTGCTGTGCTGAGCAGAAAGGAATCTTGCAAGAAGAAGAAGAAGAAAAAAAAGCCAAGGGATTAGGATTTGAAAAATTCAAATCCAAGTTTAGAGAAGACTCTATGAACAATGGAGAAAATTAAATGTGCTGTGACTTTCGGGTGTAACTGGCTCAGAAATTCTTAGTGGATTCCTAGCTAAGTGCCTGCAACTGTAGGGATGTAGAAATCCACTTTCTATTGGTCAGAAGTCAAGTATTGCATGCTTTGGGAGCCAGGCAAACAACCTTTCTGAATCACAGGTTGTTATCTCTAAAATGGATGGAGTAATAGCAGCTAACTCACAGGGCAGCTGTGAGAAGGTGAATAATTTAGCACAATATATGCAATGTTTCAGAAATAAAATGAGTATGAAGTCTCCTAAGAATCACTATTTTTATATTAATACACATTCAATCTCTCAAAAATGTAAGTGCTTTAAAATTAAGAGGACACCTTTCCTTAATTTTAGCTCTATTCAGAGGAAAATACAGCTACCCTTACAGCTTATTCAAGCTTTAAAGTCTTATAGAACTATCTAATAGCTATTTAATTATGATTGACAATCTGCTACAAAATGCAGGAAGTTATATGTCACAAAAGTTTCACTCTACTAACAGTGAATAGTAAGCCCAGAGTCAAAGCTATTATTCAAATTTTCTTACCCCATCTTGCCACATTTTTAACTGTGTGTGTGTGTGTGTGTGTGAGTGTGTGCGTGCGTGCACATGTGTGCTCGCATATGTGCTAGTGCATGCATGGGTAGGTATATTTAACTTCTTATCTTTGCTAGCTTCTGTGGAGAAACTAATGCTGGGATGATGCTAAAAATCCAATGATTTTCTGAGAGAATGAGTATTTCTCAAATGTTAACATATATCCCATTTCTCCTCTTTCTCTAGAGGTATGACATAGGTGGGGCTTAACTTGCCAAAGATATTATGGGGAGAATTTTATTTTTTGGACCTTAACCTACTGTTTCTGATCCCCTACTATTGGGGCCAAATCCTTTATATGTCCTCTTGTCTCCCTAACTCACCTGACACTCAATCCAGAGGCAAACCACCTACATCTGGCCAGATAAACTACTGAATATTGTTGAATAGGTTAAAACACTTTTCTGATACATTCAGGTTCCACCCCCCTCCCCCAAACATCAACTCCTGTCACAAGTACATCAAGAGTCCCCCAAGAAAGTCAGGATAAGAGTGGCTCCTACTGACTACTTTAAAGCATGCATAAGCCAAACCAGCCTCAGGAATACTTCTCAGTTTGACTGTAAAAGCAGTGTGGAAAAGAAATGTTTTGATAAAATCACCTGTTTAAAGAAAGAAGATTACACAACCAACAATTTTCTATACATAAACAAGCACACACACATACACACTATCCTATATAATAAAAGGCTAATATGCAAATTGTCCCCTCCACCAGAAGTTCGACCGGGAGTTTGACCAGCCGCCCATGGCCCCTCCCCCTGGCTGGGCCAGCCCAATCAGCCCAGATAAGGGTGGACTGGCCAGACCCGATCCATGCACAAATTTGTGCACTGGGCCTCTAGTCTATAATAATAAAAGTATAATATGCTAATTAAACCGGACAGCCAAATGACCTTCTGGACGTCCTTCCAGACAACCTTCCAGATGAAGCCGGGGCTTCAAGGGCCAAGCCCCTTGCATGAATTTCATGCATCGAGCCTATAGTGTATGTATATATATATACTGATACACTGAGTGGCCAGATTATTATGATCTCTGAATGCATAATAATCTTTCCACTCAGCATACATATATATAT
Source organism: Eptesicus fuscus (assembly GCF_027574615.1). Taxonomy (NCBI): domain Eukaryota; kingdom Metazoa; phylum Chordata; class Mammalia; order Chiroptera; family Vespertilionidae; genus Eptesicus; species Eptesicus fuscus. The sequence goes on from NC_072490.1 coordinate 20,593,560, forward strand.
ATATATTAGAGGCCCAGTGCATGAATTTGTGCATGGGTGGGGTCCGGCCAGCCTGTCCAGGGGGAGGGGACATGAGCAGTTGGTCAGCCTGCCTGCTGGTCAAACTCCTGGTTGGGGGACAATTTGCATATTATCCTTTTATTATGTAGGATATACACTGAGTGGCCGGATTATTATGCATTCAGAGATCATAATAATCTGGCCACTCAGTGTATATACACACACATATACGTATATGTATATACATATTTCTTGCTCCCTAGAAGAACACCACTCTCACTTATGCTTTCTTCATACAAAGGAAAAAGTGTTGGAGCCACTGCATCACAATGGAGATGGGTGAAAGCCAGCCTCAGTGGGGCCCTGCAGCCACCACCACGGCACAGTTCTGTGGTCCATGTTCCCATTCCTCTGGTCTTCTCACTAGATGTTGATATTCATCTCTTTTCTTACAGGTTGAGATATGAGCATTTCCATAGCTATGCATAGCAATACGGCATTCAAAGTGGGGGATCTAAGTTGTAAAAAATATACATTTTTATATTAAACTTGGTAAAGTTTTAATCATTTTGAAAAAGAGAAGCATGTGACTCTAAACTTGTTCCATGTATTCCTTGCCTCTTATTTAAGACAATGGTGATCAGCCAATCAGTGTGGGCTTTACTATCCTAATAAGGTGGGTGTGTGTGTTTCATAGTCATTAAGACTTTGGTACTATTACTCTTCCTCTTTGAACCTAAAACACATAGCCAGGATGCCTGTTTGTATTCTGTTTAGAAAGTATTTAATTAGTGCCATTTCTGTAAATACACCTTGCTTAAAGCTGTTACATATCACCTTCAACTATACCTTTAGCAACTAAATCACTCTTCCTCATCAGCTATCATTTATGTCTTATTAGCATCAAAAAGAAATGAAATGAAGTCACACCCCTTTAATTTCATCTCAGGACTCTGGAGTTAACTACATTGATGGTGCTTATTTATAATGTGGAACATTATTAAAACACACACACACACACACACACACACACACACACACACAAAACCACCACCAAGAAGTAATTAAATAATGTTGTATAAGGTGGTACAAATATATCCTTATAGTCTTCTGCGTCATACTCATGGTTCAACCACACTAGAGAACTGCACTAGAACTAGGTATCACATTTTATTATTGTATTTGTTTCTTGAAGGGATATACCAGTGAGATTTTTCTCCTTTTCTCTCTTTCTAAATGTTCTTGGCAGGTACAAAGCACAAAACCATGCTAGAAGCCCGGAATGGAAGTGGGACTATCAAAGCCTTTCCTAGGGCAGGTGTGAAAGGCAAAGGACCAGTCAATAAGGGAAACACAGGCCTGCAAAACAAAACGTTTCACTGTGAAATCTGTGATGTGCACGTCAACTCGGAAACACAACTTAAACAGGTAGGCTTCACATATTCTAGAAATGAAGACAGGCAGGGGACATGTTCATGAGCAGGATGTCTGTGCTTGCATTACTCCTTTTTTAATATATATGTTTTTATTATTTCAGAGAGGAAGGGAGAGATAGAAAAATCAATGATGAGAGAGAATCATTGATCGGCTGCCTCCTGCACGCCCCCCACTGGGGATCAAGCCCACAGCCCAGGCATGTGCCCTTGACCAAAATTGAACCTGAGACCCTTCTGTCCACAGGACAATGCTCTATCCACTGAGCCAAATCAACTAGGGCACTCCCTTTCTATATTTTTCTACCATCTGTTCCTTTATCTGTCCATCCATCCGTCCGCCCATCTGTCTGTCCATCCATCCATCCATCCATCCATCCATCCATCCACTTATCTTCTATTCACTGTTCTTATTTATGTAGGTTTATTTTATTTAGTTGCTGAAGGAATACTAAAATGTAGTGGCTTGTTGGACCTTTTAGAAATTATCTGAAATGAGTTTGCACTATTTTTATTTTATTTTTTTTAATTTCTTTATTGATTAAGGTATCACATATTTGTCCTCGTCTCCCCATTTCCATCCCACCCCCCTCCCCACACATGCCCCCACCCCCCTGTTGTCCTTAACCGCTGGTTGGGCTCATATGTCTGCACACAAGTCCTTTGGTTGATCTCCCCCTTTACCCCCACCCTTCCCTACCCTCCCCCCGAGGCCCGACAGTCTGATCCATGCCTCCTTGTTTCTGGGTCTGTTCTTGTTCATCAGTCTATGTTGTTCATTATTTCCCCTAGATGAGTGAGATCATGTGCTATTAGAAATACACTTATGCACTATTTTTATATAAGAAGAGTGGCAGGAAAGGTATATTAGATCTTTTTCTACCAGTTTACCCACTAAAAAATGTTGATTTTATTTAAAGTTCACATTACAATGTTCCCTTTTTGCTTGCTTTGATAATTACCGGATAACTTTATCCTGTGCTATTCTTGACTTTATGTGCTTTATTACATGGTATTGTACTGTATTCTAAATCCTGCAGCCACTACTAAAGAGATGACTGATCCTGTTGTATTTACTTTCACTCTGAGTAGCCTTACAAAGACATCAGTTATGTTTCCAATTGAGGGGCCAGCCCTTGTATTGTGCTGTGTTTTACATGCATATGTATAATATTCATCTGATTTATGCACCTTAGTTTATTTATCTTTAGAATTGAAGGGGATGACACTTGGCTGTACAAATATGAGGATGAATATTAGTATGGAGATAAATCCATGCCTACCTGGGCATCTTTGTTTATCTGCACATAAAATTCTTTCAGACATTCCTTTCCTTTGTAAACTTCTTTAAAAAAGGAGATCTATACAATGAAAAGGAAAAGGCCTGGGAGAAAGAAGATCTTTCTACTTGTTAAAATATGTAGTAGAATGGATAGCATAAAAATATATATCCCCCAGGCTTCAGAATCCAAGGACAAAAGTAAATGCTTTGTGGGTTTTTTTGTTTTGTTTGTTTTTGTTGTTGTTGTTGTTTTTGTGTGTGTGTGTTATTTGTTTGTTTGTTTGTTTTTTGTAGTTGTCTTTTGGAAACTTGCATGAAATATTAACATTCTTCCCCAGGTTAAACAATATTTGTAAAGTGGTGTTGTTTTTTCCTATGAATTTTTAAGCTGTCATTTTTAATTGCTTTTAATAGCACATTAGCAGTAGAAGGCACAAAGACAGAGCTGCTGGGAAGCCCCCGAAACCCAAATACAGTCCTTACAACAAACTCCAGAAGGCAGCACATCCACTGGGGGTGAGTGTCATCTCTGCTTCCCAGTTTCACGAACTTGAATTTTTTTGTCACTTACTAAATGAAATAAAGGGGAGCTACCTCAGTAATGACAAACAGTTGATTTGAGAGTCTAACCCTTACGTCACCAACAGAATTATTGGTTTCATGTGTTGTTGGGGTGTTTTGCCCCCTTTAGCCATAGGATCTTACCTTCTTGAGTTGGGCTCGGTTTATGACAGAGCATGGGGAAGGGAGAAACTCTTTTGAGTCAGATAAGTAATCACCAAAAATCTGCTCTTGATCTTAGTGGATACTTTTAGGAAAAAGAGTCAGTGAAAATCAAGTTTTTGTGTAGCATCTTCAAGAGCCAAAGCATTGGTATTATTGATACTCTCAAAGTAGTTTGGATTTGGATGACACAGTATCAAAGTATTGTATGTTATTATTCACCCAAGGTCACCATATAATGCCTGGGAAATACTACTGGGAAATGCTCACTGACCATTACTCTAAAAGTGCCTTTTAGATAAGTAAACATACTAATACTGATGTCCTGACCTGGAATTTTGGTAAGATTTTAAGGGAAATCTATGAACTTCCTGACATCTTAGGCTAATATTTATGAGCATGTACCCTTTTTTTTCTGGTTAATTGGCCATAGTTTTTATCAGAGAGACCCAGGGCACAATGAAAAGTGAAGAACAACTGGTACATAATATATACTGAATTGTGCATTTTGAAGTCTGTTTTCTTTAAAAATAGACCTTATTAATACAGTTGGTCCTTGAACAACAGGGGTTTGAACTGTGCAGGTCCACTTATATGCCCATTTCAATCAATACAGTTGGCTCTCCATATCCAAGGGTTTTGCATTTATGGATTCAACCAACCTCAGTTCAAAATAGTAATTTTGAACCACAGTTGGGAATCCTTCAGATGTAAATGGCAGGGCCCACTGTGGGTAACTTTTAGTGGAGTCAAAAGTTCCACAGAGATTTTCAACAGTGCTGTGGGAGGTTGGCAACCCTAACCCACGCACCCTCATTGTTCAAGGGTCAACTATAATTGGTGCTATTGTGTGCTGCTGACACATCAAAATATAGTTAAAAGAAAATTTCATCTATTGTGAGACCTAAGCATGAGTTGACCCAATTAATTTGGTAGCATCGCCCATTTTTATGAAAATGAAGTCACTTTACTCTTTTGTACAAAAGCAATTTAATCTGCCTTTCCATATAAAATTCTGCTCAGAGCTAATGTTTCAGCATCACTAGTCATAACCTTGAGAGCTATCTCTCTGACCAGCATAGATGCAGCCTTCAATAATCAAGTGAATAGTTCTTAAATAGCCAAGTGAAATTGTGATCATGTTAGCATACAAAGCATCCTTAGCTATCATTGTGTTACTCTTTCCATAAATAGAAATAGGAATACAATCCTTAGCTATCCTTAGCTATCATTGTGTTACACTTTCCATTTCCTTCACGAGAACAGCCATCTTACTGGTGCGACTAGCTAGAAAATGAACTAGATTGAGAGATGTTACCATTGTACAAAGACAAAGAAAATCATGTCAAACTTTTGAGGAGTTAAGTTTTTCTTTACTTCTTCATGGAAGGTGGAATTTTGTAATTAGTACCTCTATGCTGCTCAGTTACACACTTGAGTAACTGACAGCATTAATGAATCTCTCTTAAAATGTTTGTTCCATGATACTAAGTGTGTACATAAAAGGTGAAATAAAAATTCCCTATTTTTCCTCAAGATGAATACTTTCCTCAGGAGGTCTATGTATCAAGAATAATAAAATATGGTTGCTGAGTACTTTTCTAAAGGACTTTTCAAAACCCTGGGTGGGCCATTTTCAGGGATCTTCCAGCTCTTCTAAAGGAAAGACTCTCTACACTTTCCATTACCTTTATTGTCTGTTTACAACTGGGAATTTATCTTTGTCATTGTTTATTGCTATATTTGAAAAGCTGCCCATCATTTCGGATTCTAAGTGTAGGCTGCAAAAAGTTTGTTCTTGTACTCTTCTTTTCCTCTCTCTCCCTTGCAGGTAAAATTAGTATTTTCAAAAGAACCGTCAAAGCCATTGGCTCCACGAATTCTACCCAACCCGCTGGCAGCTGCTGCAGCTGCTGCTGCTGTGGCGGTGAATTCCCCCTTCAGTCTCCGAACTGCCCCAGCAGCAACGCTGTTCCAGACTTCTGCACTCCCACCTGCGCTCCTGCGGCCCGCCCCAGGGCCCATTCGGACCACCCACACTCCTGTACTGTTTGCTCCTTACTGAATTCCACAAGGGAGTCATTGTACTGCAATAATTTTTCAAAAAACACAAAACAAAACAAACAAAAGAGAACTATGCAGTGTTTATTTATCGTTTAAAGTCTATCTGAAGAGCCAGGACTTTTGATAGTGAATTGAAAAGATTATTAAAAAACAAAATGAGGGAGGTTTGGGGGGTGGGAAGGGAGGGGTGGTATTTTCTCCAAATTCAAGCATTCCTCTTGAACACCGGTTATTTCAGAAGTCATCTCCAGCACTGACTTGTGGTGGTACCTAGAACTTATGAAGCCCATGTGACTGTGCTTTTGGGCACCTGTTTCCCTCTGCATTGTCTTTCCTGCTTTATGAAACAACTATATATTGTCTAAGGGCATTAATGGTTCCAATGTATATATAATAATTTACTCTATAGATTAAAATAATACAAAAAAAGAAAACAAAAAAAAAAAACAAAAGCAACACTGTGAATAGTAGTACCCGTGCTGGTTCTCTTCCTATGACAGCAAATAGTGGGCATTTATCCCAACAAACTAGATACAGTAGATGTCTTGTAAAACATTAGTGCTGTGTCTCAATCTATGCCACTAGGTTTTAAAGGACTGCAAAAGATAGAACGAATAACTATTTCATGCCAGTAAGCAGTCAAAAAATAAAGAAGCACCTGACGGTGTTTGTGGAGGAATCCCTAGTTCACATTCTTCCCTTTCTATCCAGCTCAGATATGACTTTGAGTTCAGAACAATAGAACAGAGCCAAGCAGAGCGGTGGGAAGAGATCTCAATAAAGATGATTTCTTAACAAAGTACCATTTTCCCACCCTGAAGCAGTATCGCTGGAAACAGAGAAGTGCTTACAATGAAGCTATATCTGAGAACAAGTAAAACCATGCATCATGGGAGTTTAAAAAGAAATCAGTACAACTCTTCTGCTTCATGGATAAGGGACAATCATAACCTAGGATGATAACACAAAGTAAAGATTTTCCAATAAAAAAAAAACACAAAACAGAATATTGTACCTCTGCAATATCCCTTTATATCATACCAGTAGGGTTGTCTCTTAGGCAAAGATTTCTGCTTCGAATATGATGATAGACATTAGCTATTGTTGTGGGGTTTATGTTTTTTGTTTCCTAGCTTTCCTACTGACATGATATAAACAATTAATATATATTTAAATGTTAGTAAAACAAGAAAAGTGAATCGGAGTTTATTGCAGACCAAGGATATAATGTTAAACAAAATACTGGTAAGATGCACTTGACCATCATTTCTCTAGTGGAGTTGTAAAATGCCAACAGCCTTTGATATTCACCATAAGGCTGAAAGGAGTTGATGTTTTACCTTTAAAACAAGATTTATCAGGGGTATATATAAATATATGTATATTGTATATATGTTAGAAAGATTAAGAGAATAACTTATAAAAAGAAAATCTATATAAAATAAATATATAACCATCCCATGTTACATGTTATCATTAAGTTGGTAACAAATGGCATAAAAATAGCTGTGCCTTTAATTTGTGATAAAGGCTATTTGCTTTTTCCCATAGAAAGCTAACATATTCCTATCACTATGATGGGGTTTGATGCAGCCAGTCTGTTGCGTTGATAAGAACAATGGCAGTCAATCTTAGATCAATGATTTAAAAAAAAAAAGGTACAAAACAACCCTACGTGATTTAAGTTTAAAGAAAAAATATTTTTGAAAAGGTTTTGTAAAGACTATTTTAAAACACACGGAAGGGCTAGTATGGCCTTCCTGAAACTGCTCTTATCTAAACTGTAGTAGCCTTTGGAGAGGTATAAAGATTCAAGATGAAACGCTTTGAGAGAGAGGTATTTAGCATTTGTCATTTTATATTTAAGAAACACCCATAGCGTGCTTGGTGCTCAACACTTAAACATGGTCTTTGGAGTTCTTGTCTACCATCTAGCTATAGACATTTGTCATATAAACATATCATTAAAGCAGTTGGCTTTGTATATCTTTTGTTAAACCAAAAAGAAAAGGAAAAAAGTAAAGAAGGTAGAAGGGCAGGCAGGAAGGAAAGAAACTATTTCATCCGCCTTTGCTAAAAAGAATTTTAAACTGTACACTATACATCCTGGTTAAACATGTTGGTTAGCATTTAAATTTGTATTTGAGAATATTCGGTGATTGTTTGGCATTTACCAATATCTCTCCTCTTCGGTCTTAGCAGGTGTTGGTTTGTTTCACCCACAAACTCTGAAGTACATCAGGTGGAGAGTTCCTCGTGAGTTTGTTGTTTGGGATTTTGTCTATATCTCGTGTGACCATCTTCTCACCATTGGAACTTTAGTTCCCTTTTTCTGCTTTGTCAAGTATTTCGGTTTTTCACTGTAAGTCAGCTTGAATTCTTAGCCAACCACCTACACCTGATAAAGCCTCTCTTTCTGTTGGAGGACTTAGCGTTCATTGACGCAATCTGGCTCCAACGTGCTTTAGCTGTTCCTCCCCGTTTCATCCTAGCGAAGGAGCCAGTCCACGAAAAGTCAGGGCCTGTTGCAAGAGTCCTGGATCACAAGGTGTTACTAACTGTCATGATTTGCTGGGAACAAACAAATCAGCCATATTTTCTCCATCAGCCATATGAGAACACTCAGAAATACGTGAATCCCTTCTGCCTCACTTCGCTATGGAACCATTTTTTGTTTAAAATGGTCTCTTACATTGGCGTTGTAATCATCAGTTGTCTTTTACTCACTACCTAATAAAGGATGAAGCCTAACCTTAGAACTCAAAGTGGATTCTCTGTGAATTGTTTCCCCCACACCCCAACTCCACGTATGTATCAACATCTATTGCAGTTCCGTCTGCTATAAAGCTATACCCTTCCCCTGAGGGAACTTTCTCCATGAATAAAGATCAATAATTCAGATTGATCAGCAGCGGTGCTCGGAAAATCCCCAAGGGTGGTCTCAACTTTATGGTTATATATATGTATCCCTTCCCATGCATCACACCCGTGACAAGGAAGGGACAGAGAAAGCATCTCTGATTCCATTTGAAACAAATATAAATGCATTGCGAGAGTCACATTGCCTCTGGAAGGAGCATGGTTGCACCCAATCCAGATCATTCCAGACAAATGGGAAACAGTTGTTGGGGAGGTTCGTTCTTTCTCCTTTAAGAAAACAGGTGATTACAAATGACAAATTGCTCCTCTCACTTGTTCTAAATGTTGAAGAGTGGTTGCTCTATTCACATAAGCAAACACAGTTGGCTTTTGGCAATTTATATCATCACTGCCTCATCTGAAAGGATTGTGATCTTCAGGCACTCTTGGGCTCTCCCTAGTCTGTTGTAATAACTCCCTGCTGTTATCATCATATATATATATATATTATATATATATATTTGGTTTTTGAAGGGGGCTACATATTTGCTGCCAAGGAACTATTTAGCCAAGAGAGTGTTTATACTCAAAATATTGAAAGAGCTGTAAATCACAAAACAAAGGATTAAAAATTAAAAGACAATACAGTTTTAAAAATGGGATTATTCAAAGTTTTTTTGGGGTAGATATTCCAATGTAATTTTCTAAGGAACAGAACTAATACATAGTAGAGATGGGAATTAAATTTCACTTACAATTACATTTTAAACTCAGATCTTTGTTTACATACCCATGTCATGTTTCAACTTTCCTGAAGAAATCAGATCACAAAACTAAAAGATGACTCTGGTAGTTTCCTTCAAATCTGAATTGGTGCATAGGACTACCATTCTGTTCATAAGCATGAATGGCATTGTATTAACACAGTAAAGCATTAGAAAGTGGTGGGGAAAACAGTGAGCCTGGAAGAAGTCAACTTCGTCTCTGACCTGCAGGGGAACAAAGGGTCAACTAATGCTTTATCCTTAATTTCTTCAAAAGTAATATAGGCGAGGTGAATAAAGGCTGAGCTGGCTTACTATTTCTGCATTTAAAGGACCACGTCTCTCGTCCTCTCAGGAATAAAACTGCTTTCTTGTAGCAAACCATACAGCTTTTCACATATTTGCATGTTTCCAGAAAAGTTTTCTTTCCTGAGTGTAAACCACACCGTAGGCCATTGGTCTGATTCATCAGAATGTAGGCTTCACCAGCAATTATTAGAGGAGGGGCTAACTCACATTGGACTTACATCCAAATCAGGAAGCCTGCACTGCAGCTCTTTTCTCGGTCTAGAACAGAATGAATTCTGAGCAAAACAAACCCCAATGAAAGCAATAGAAAGTTGGCTGTGGGGGTACGGAAGGGAGCAACAGATTTAAATGCCTCCTCCTTATTCCTTTCCTTATGCTTTCCCCCTACAGTACAAATGGACCCCCTCCTCGCCCCCGCATTAATTCTGACCTGGCTTTGCAGGTGCTTTAGCTAATGGCCACATTGTTAAGACCTCATGCTCCCCGGCCAAAGGGATTGCCCTCTCCTCGTTGTTACAGCGAGAATTGCAGGCCTGCCTCCTTTTGTTTGCACTGAGCTTTCTTGAGCTTCACAGGTGTTGGGTGTTTTTTGTTTAAAAAAATTGAAGGCAAGACCCTCCCCCAGCAACAGGATAAAGGCTTGCATTATCACGAGACTTGCTTTATTATGAGGGTCTGGTACCGAACTCCAACTCTGAGGTGTTCCTACAAGTGCTTCTTTGAGGTGGTCTGGAACCAAACCTGCCATATCTCTGAGGTATGCCTGTGTTTGAATTCAGCACTGACAGTGGATGTTTTACATATTGATTGCTGTTGGTTTTCATTAAAAGGGCAGGCTTATTTTTGGAGCGTCTCTGCTGATCTTCCTAAGGTATGCTTCAGTAACTACAGAGGCTACTATCAGGCAGTGAAATGGATCATTTATATGGCAAATCTCCATTGTCTACTTACTGTTTCTGAGAATGATATTAGGGCTTCCAGTGAAAGACAGATATGTTGATGTATCATCCTCAGGAGGCCTATAAGGTTTTTATTTCCAGAAATGGATTTATAACTTGCCAGAATTATGAATGGCCATGGAAGGCAGGTCTGCACTGGAAAAACCTATGTGTAACTTGATTAGAAGTTCGTGCCGGTTACAAAGGTCACAGAGTTTAAAGAATCCACTGGTTGGTTCATCCCGCTCAGGGGTGAAAGAAGCAAGCATTACCTTCAGTCTGAGTGTCTTCTTTTCCCTTTTCTCCGTGATGGAAAGCCATCCTTCTTGCATACTGAGTTGACTCTAAAAACTGCCGAAGTGCACTTGAAGTCAAATCTGTCCCTGCATGCGCTTAATTAATAAGTATGAGCAGGTGGAGTCTTGTAGAGTTTGGTGATGTTTACTAAAACGGTAGAAAATGGGATCATGTTCTTTTCATGACTGACAGGTTAGCTCTAAAAGCAATTTCCAGAATAGAGCTAAAATGATTTGTGAGCAGAAAAGGTATAACTAAATATAAGTACCTGTACAGTGACCAGTTTTAAGGAATCTTGATCGCTGTAGGAATTGGAGAGGTTGATAAATAGATATAATACCAAAATGCTATGCTCTCTGCTAACATTATTATGCTAGCAGTTTGAGTTGGGTAATGCTTTGTACTTTTCCCACAAACTACTGACTTCCAATAAAGAAGTTGAATTCTTATCAAATCTTCAAATTCAGGTAGTATGTAGGACATGGTAAAACAGGACTAAAGAAAATTAGCAAAGAGAGAATCCTTTGTTGGGGACCCTGATTGCATCTCTTCCAGGAAATGAGGTTGTGTGTGTGTGTGTGTGTGTGTGTGTGTGTTTAAGTCACCCCCTTATTTGTCCAACTCTCTTGAGAGATAAATCCATTGAGAAGCAATGCTGTTATGGAGTTTTTAATCCATGGTGAGAATGTATGGAATTTTATAACCAACAATAACAACGTGGGTATATTGGTTGGACACTTGTCAATTAAATTGAAAATACATTATTGTATAATTTCAGCCGAAGACCCTAGGGCTGGGGAGATTAATATTGGGTAAAGACCCTCCATTAATTAATAATTTGTGTCTGTTGTACCTGTGAGCTAATATTAAGGATAGAAAAGAAATCAAGTTCTTGAGATTATGGAAAATTTAACTTTCATGAAAGAGTCCAGAAGACTTCTTGGGATGATATCTGTTTCTTAAAGGAATTATTGGACAATGTATGGTAGTGATAAATATTGGGGAAAAGCCTTGTGGCCAAGGGATCTGGCTGGGCAAAGGTTTGATCGTCCTCAGAACAAGGGCATTATTTCTGGTTTTAACACAAATTATCTGTGAGGAACCTGGGCCAACTCACTAGTTATTTTGATGATCTCTTCTAAAAACAAAACAAAACAAACAAAAAACAACAAAAACAAAGAAGGGAGGGGGTGGTTAATAATGAGGTTACTTTACAAAGACATGCTATTTAAAATGCTGAGTGTAATAAAAACAAGACATTTGTGTCTCAAAATTGATTCCAAAATCTTAAGCCTAAAGTTTTCTATAAAGAGTTTCAATAAAATTGTTTAAAAAATGCATCTTATATTTAGTGTTCATATTCCCACGTATTTGAAATTAGACTGTTCTGATACCAATGCAATGTTATATGTAGCATTATTAGACACTCAATTTGTTCTGGAGGGGAAAAAAAAATACCTTGATTTTTTAAAAGGAAACATTTCCTTATACACATGGAACTAAATAATAAGATGTGGAGAGTGACTACAGTGTTCGGAGGTTCAAGCTTACAACTACAGCTGTTGGCTATAATTGTGCTGGGAGGGCCCTGCCCTCCAAGCTGGGACTTGCACGTGGCAATGAGAGGACTGTGCCCTCTCATTAGTCCAAGGCTTGAACCTGTCCAAACACTGTAGCTGCTCTCCACATAAGAACGTTGTTTTTCTTCGAAAAAAATTATCATATTTTTAAAAATTTACTTTATCAGTTGAAATCATATGTCAATTCAACTAAAGTTTTCTTATCTGTAAGCAATCATTTCTGCTACTAATATTTAACTTAGTGGAATTTCAATGGAAAATGCAATATTTGCCCATGTATGATGAAATATTCAACTCTCATGAGTTTTGGCTATTTTTCAATGGTTATTTTGAACTACAAATGGGCCCTATCAAAGAATTGAGTGGATTATACTTATTTACTGACTTGAGCCAATTTGAGCCTTAGTCTCAAGATGAAAAAATAGCTTAATCTCAATGCATTTAGTGATCACAAATTGAAGACAGTATTTGTTTTTGACAACCAAGCTTCTGATTAGAAACTTTGGCATTTACATTAAAAAACATTGAATACTATTTTAAAATTTAGACTAAGGTCTGTCCCACATTTTTGTAACCCTGCAAAAACTACTTAAGGAGGAGAAATGTGATTTTTTTTTCTTTTTCTCTCATTAAAATCTCATAGCTTAGAAAATACTAGCAGGGCTTTGCCCAATATCAACCACTTAGCCAAAGGTTTTATAAGGTTTTACCTGATAACAATAATACATATTTGGCCAAACATTACTACAGACATTGAAGAGGTGCAGTAGACATGACTTTCTTGATTTAAAAAGAAAGAAAAAAAAAAAGAAACAGAGGATTAAAGAAATTGACTTTTTTGTAGCCATATACATATGGATCTCTGTTTCATTGGTCAGCTACAGCGATGCTACATTATGGTAGAACTAGCATGGCCTATCCTTATCTGAACAGTTGGGAGCTTGACTTGAGTAGCAGAAGCCAAAATGCTTGGGATGCAAATTTGTTCCACCTTATAAGACCCTGTGTTCAGTAACTGACTTTGTGCTTTTTGGCTTGCCAGATCATGCTGAATAACCTTTAGTCAGAGGTTTTAATTGTCCCCAGGTAGACTTGAATTATGATGATTTGTGTTGTTATTATTTATTTTAATTGCAGACCCAAAGAACTGCCCTTTGTCAGTAAGGCTCAAAATGTAAAATATTAATTAGGACTATTTGGATTATTTGCATCATGTTATTCTTCTGTTTTAAGTCATGTAATAAAAGTCCCCCATATGCCAATAATTTCCCAAATGTGAAATGAAGCTGCTATCAATTTTATTAGCTCAGACATGTAAAATATAGCACATTTTATCCTGCCTCTGGCTCTGTACTGAGTTAAACTTACAACTGTAAACAAATTAATCTTTATTTTTATTAGACAATTTTTTAAGAAGAAATTTTCAGTTTCAGTAAAAGAAAGACACTATTGATGTTTCTATGTGGTAAAGTTCCCTAGTTCTTTCAGCAGCTCGAGAAACACCTGTAGCCATCATCATCTCTCTGACAGTATCAAAATTGCCCAGATAAATGTAGCATTACTGGTGATTTCAGGAAATTGGTACATTTATGTCCTTATTCTTCACTTGGGTCATGAAATAAAAGTGGTTGCTTATTTTCCTTTCATCCATAAATAATTTGTAGGCAATGTATCCAATTTGGGAAACAGTTTCCTTATTTTTATGTGTTTTTTTAGCATTTTAATAAATGTATTTGGTTGACATTGGTTAATAAAATTACAGGTTTCAGGTATACAATTCTACAATACATCATCTGTATATTGTATTGTGTGTTTACCACTCCAAGTCAAGTCTCCTTCCATCTCCATTTACCCCCCTTTACCTTTTTAGTTTAAGTTTTAAGGCTCTTTGGAAGGGAAATATTAGAACAAATTAAGTGTGTATTCTATATATTCTTCTCTACCTGTTTGCAATATTTTACCACTTAGCAAAGTACAGAAAATCGACATACCATGATTGTTCCAAGTGCCAACTAAGATTTTCAGTGACTCACAGAATGTCTCATGACTGTTTCTGAAAAGAAATGTGCTTGAAGAGGGAAAAATATACAAAATACTTTTATTCATCTCCAAATGATGCCTGTTCCATTGTCCCTTCTTTCTCCCTTGGTAGAAAAGACTTCTCATTTTTAAACTGACCAATTAGTGTTAACAGAGTGGAGAGGTCCTCTTCTCCCCTGGTTGCTAGTCCATTTCAATTCAATGTAAAGCAGAACAGTTACTTTATTTATAACTTTAAAATATTGTGGCTGGGCCCTGGATGGTGTAGCTTAAGTGGTTATATCGTCCTCCCTGCACACTGAAGGGTCTTGGGTTTGATTTCCCGTGTGGGAGGCAACCAATGGATGTGTCTCTCTCACATCAATGATTCCCTACCGCCCACCCTCCCTCCCTGATTCTGTCACTTTTCTTTCTCAAAAAAAAAAAAAAAAAATCAGTGGAAAAATATCCTCTGGTATTAACAAAAAACTAAAATAAAAATAAATAAAACCTTGTGGTTAGTCCTGTCTGAAATAAAGTTTCAGTACAGATAAGAGGTTTTAAGGTCAGAGCCCATGTTTTCATAGGACTGAAAAAGGTGAGGGTTTTTTTTTCCTGAACAGTGTTTTTTAAACAAAATCTAATCAGCTCCCCAAATCTAAAATTTAATTATTTTTTAATTGAAAAATCTGATTTCTCTTGAAAAATTGGAAAAATCTGAGAGCCCTGGTGTTGCATTACTAAGCAACTACTAGCTGCAGTTGAACTGTGACTGCCCCCTTTGGACAAAGCAGAGTTTTGCAATTTATTATGAACTATATATACTCTGGCTCCAATTACTGTTTCCTGCCAGGCCCCTGTAATCACTTGGTTTGCAAACCCCAGCATGGAATATTGGTTCTCATCCACCGCATTCTCTTTCTTCCAGCTAGCTTTCAGGGCTCTTTTCCTTCCTCTTCCTTCTCCCTCAATTCATTATTGCTGGGTTCATTTTGTAATGCTTTTGATTTTCATTTTGAATAGATGGTTTATAAGGGGCAATGTTTTGCAAACATCAGTTTTATTAAGGCTCCCTTCACCAGACTATGACCTGTGACAGGCCAATGACTAGAATGTGTGTGGGTTTTCTTAGAGTTGACATCCAAGAAATATTTGATTCAGGCAGTGGGGGACGAAAGTCAAGAAAGGGATTCTGGCATTTTCTCAGTATTTCCCTACAGGAGCATTTGGCTTCAGCTATTAGCAGAAATTGGATTTTAGGAAGAAACACAAAGCATATTTCAAATGGAAACAATACCTAATTTCTTCTCCCTTTAAGTAAAATCTGAAGAAAATTTCAGAAATAATAACGGTTCTGAGCATACCTTTGCTGAATATATTTGGTTATTTTTTTAGGTCCACAGACAACTTTTCTGCAAATACATGTAAGCTGTCAGATTATTAGTTTAAAAAAAACTCATACAAAAGTATCTTTGTTAACTTTTGAAATAATTCCTTTTCCTTCCCACATTTGTAGGAATAGTATATAAAATGTTGAATTAGCCATAGCATGCAAAATAGCTACCCTTCACTGCCTGGGCAATAGAGGGACACGTTGATGTGTGTGTGTGTGTGTGTGTGTGTGTGTGTGTGTGTATTTTATTTATTTATTTATTTATTTTTTCAATTTAAGAGAGGAAGAAAGAGGGAGAGAGAGAGGTAGAAACATCAAAGGTGAGAGAGTGTCACTGATCAGCTGCCTCACACCGGGAATGCCCACAACCAGGATATGTGTCCTGACTGGGAATCAAACCGTGACCTCCTAGTTCATAGGTCGATGCTCAACCACTAGAGCCACACTGGCTGGTCCATTTTTAAATTGCTAATTATCTACTAGCAAAGGTCTCTTTCATGTTGTTTTGCTTGGAAATATTTTTTAAAAATACACAATAAAGTAGATCATAAGTTTCTGTTGAGTATTCCAAGCCAGGAGCCTAAGCCAAAGCTAGTTTTGGAGTCTAGAATCTGGACTAACACAATTTCACATTTTTCAAAGTGTGTAATCCAGGCCTTGTGAATAATTTCTGGCCAAGTCCTAGGAAATTGTGCATGGTCTTTCTAATCATAGCCTGGGAATTATTATGCTGAAGCTAAAACCAAATGTCAGCTAAGGTCTGATGCTGTGGAAAACAATTAGGGCATTACTGAATTACCCTCCTGTTAAAGAGTTCACCTGCAAAAGCTAATTATCAGTTTATAATGTTTTATTCATTAATTGGGATTATTTTCAAGAGTGTCAAGCATTTCAGGTGAGTTGGCTTATGATGGTAAAGACAACATCAACATACCCTCTGCAAGTGTGTGATTTATTTAGCCCCAAATGCAGAATTTAACAGAGGCAAAATGCTATACAGAGTAGGAGAAAATGAAGTCTACTGTGGCCACTGTTTCCTTTTCCCTGGATCCCTCTAGCTGAGGAGTGGGAGAGACAGAGGGCAGGACTGCAAGCAATACCTGGTATAGTTACGGTTCTGCCAGATTTATGAAGAAAAGCCTAGGTTAAGTTAATTCACTTCCATTGTATACTAAGGTATATTCTTTTCTTAGGGCTACTGAAACAAATAACCATATACTCTGATGGCTGAAAACAACTGAAATCCATTCTCTCCCAGTTCTGGAGGCTAAAAGTCCAAAATGAAGGCGTTGGTGGGTTGGTCACTTCTTAGGGGCTCAGGGAGAATCTGTTCCATGCCTTCTAGTTTCTGGTGGTTACAGCAGCCCTTGACTCGTCTATGAACACTCCCACTTCTGCTTTTGTTTTCACATTGGGTTTTTCTCTGTGTCTTCGCATCACCTTCCTGTATAAGACGGTGTCTCCTATTCTTATAAGGATTCCAGTCATAATAGATGTGGAACCTACCCTCCTCCCATATGACCTCATCTTATGTAATTACATCTGCAAATATCCTATTTCCAGATAAGGTCATGTTCTCATATTCCCAGGTAGGACTTCAACATATATTTTTGGGGAAGATAGTAAACCCACTGTAGGCGTAGTTCACTTTTCCCAAGAACTTACACCAACAATTTGTACCCTTCCCTTTAAGGGGTTATTTTAATCTTAGGACTTGCTGAATTCTTGAGCCAAACCAATACCACCAAGGCTTCAAATTTATCATTGAAGTTTGAGGTGATAGGCAAGAAAAAGCAGGGCCCTGAAAACTATTCCTCTATTTTCATTTTTTTAAAAACAACTTTATATGTTTTTATTGATTTCAGAGAGGAAGGGAGAGGGAGAAAAATATAGTAACATCAGTGATGAGAGAGGGTCATTTATTGACTGCCTCCTGCACATCCCCTACTGGGGACCGAACCCCAACCCTGGAATGTGCCCTGATGGGGAATCTAACAGTGACGACCTAGATTATGCTCAACCACAAGCCACACTGGCCAGGCAGAGATGATGGTTGTTTGGAGATGCCGGGGAATAAACCTCTGTTTTTCTATTTCCAAACATTCTGTTCGTTGCTATCCACAATCAATTCTGTTGTCTTAGGTTGGTCCCCTGGAGGCAGAACCTGAAATGAAATACTAATGAAATTTGGTTTTTACTAGGGGTGTACTCTCAGGGGAGAGGAATAAGGGAAGTAGGATAGAGCCTGAGAAGAAACTAAGGACTAGCTTCACCCTGTTCTCATAGGAAGCTCTGAATATTTTCAATGATTTTTTAATATATTATTTGTTCATTAATGTAATTCAAGGATAAGGTATTAAAAGAGATATGTAGTCAGAAAAAGTACTGAACTGAGAAAAAAGGATGGTTCAAAGGATCATTGGCAAGTCATGGGCCCTGGGTAAGCTTATTAATAATCCTACCTTGCTTGGAATACTTCCAATTTATACCTGTTGCACTGATGTAATAATCAATAGGGCTTTGTTTCAAGCTCACAATGTCCTGGCTTGGTTGATATATTGTATGAGACTTTATTATTTACTCTCCTTTTCCCCAATTATAACATGATTGGTTTGAAATAGATTATATATAGACCCTTCTAAGAATAGTTTCTGCATTTGTATTTAATAAAACATGTTGCTTTTTGAAGGCATCCACTTGGAAAAGAGATAGAATTGTGTCTCCTGGAGAAGTAGTTGATAAATTATAAATGAAGTTATTGAATTTCCTATTTGTCCAACCTTCCATACCCCCTCCATCAATTCATGCATCCTTTATTAACTGGTGTGCAGTTATAACATACCTTATACTACATTGGATAAGTGAGGGGGAGGTAACTAAGACATATCCAGTGCCAGGTTCTACACCAAATCCTATGCTTCTGGGTTTTTTAAAATACCTTTTCAATGACCACAGGGACAAATATTATCATTTCCATATTAAAAATGTAAGATCAGAGAAGTCAAGCAGCTGCCCAAGATAAATAATAAGTGAGCTCTGGAGACAATATTTAGATCAAGAACTCCAAAGCCTATTTTTTTTTCTACTGCGCAGTGCAAAACTTTTAATCAGACTCTTTCATTGAGAGAATAAGAAAATGTCATAGACTCCACCTAGAGAATAGATAACTAGGCACCGTGGGTAGTACAGGCTAAAGGACACCACTTTTAATTAAATTTGTTGAGGAATAATAATGTTGGCAATGATCGTAATGATAATGATTATATTGGTGCTGATGACTCGGAGCTCATTTCAGATTCAGACCACCTCACTTTTGCCATCTTTGCTTTTGCACTAGAGGGATCTAAGACATTCAGTCCAAAGGGTGGATTCTATGCCCAGTCATCAACCCTTTTACGGCTTTTGGCAGTACCTGTTATATTCAATTTCAAATTTATTTTGATGTAGTCTTCAGTGTGTCATAGTCACCTTAATACAATAATAAGATTGATGTGAGACAGATCATCAATTACACACCAGCAAGGAGAGGCCCTGCTGAACCTAATGAATTCTTGAACAGCAGCCTGAAATCACAGAACCCCAAGACTTCTGGTCATGGCATTCTGTCTTCCCCCACTGTCTATGCACAAGGGCTCTGACCAATGCAGATGAAACATATGACAGGTAATGGACCTTTTAAATAAGTTAGAAAAAGTACAAGGCCAAATTTCCCTTCCTGAGGGCACGCTGAAAGCTCTGAGGACTAAAATATCTCAATCACCTAATGGAGGATCTTGTTATAATCTATGACATGTCTTGAGATTAATTGCTTTCCAATTTCTGATATTAAAAATGCCTGTGTATCTTAGGATCTAGGGTAATGACATAAGGGTCAGGAGAGAATTTTTGTAATTCTCTACAATTTATGAAGCATTTAGAGCAAATGATATTAACTATTAAAAAAAACTAAAGATGCCCTCTAGCGGTGTTTGTTTTGGTATATAGGCCCCCTCCAGCAGAATCCTCAGGAAAACTTGTTATGCACATTCTTGGATCCCAACTTGAGAGAGAATCAGAATCTTTGCAGATGATGTTTGTCCTGTTTCCAACTCTGTTGGTAATTCTTTTCTTCACTAAACCTCACTGTCTAAAGAGCTACTCGTTCTGACATTCTTTAGTGGCCTTCGTTCTTCATCTTCGGCATGATGCACAACAATGAAATACTGTCACCCCTATGAGTAGGCTTTTCTACCAAAGGTATAAATCCATTTTGGTATAAATCTTCTGTAGTGGATCAATATGTTATTTAGGTGATAGTTATATTAAGTTGTGATTTTTTTGTATTAATTATACTACATCTCTTCCATAGGTAGAAAAACAAATAACTTGGATACACATACATACACACACACACACACACACACACACACACACACACACACACACACACACGGTGGGGAAAAAGTAGGTTTAGTTATTTTCCATGATGACTCCATAAGACTTCTATAAAACATGACAGAAAAATTTTTGTTTCATAGATATAAGCACTGTGCAGACAGACCAGAATAAAAATAGGAGCTTTTAGATGACTCCATAGCTGAAGCAGCCTCTAGCTAGCTGACATGTCCCAGATATCACTGTACAAACGGCACACAAACTATTATTGCAAGCTCCAAACTCAAATGGTGCCCTGGGATTCCTGCCTCCACCCACCAAGCCTTGGAGTCTTGCAACATTTAGGGGTCAGTAAATAGCAAACAATAAAAGGGCACCGTTCACTTGGGTAGGAACATGAGACTCTGTTCCAACCATGCATATCTTGGACCAGCATAGTACGCTTCATGTGCTTCCATAAGTCAGTCTTCCTTTCCATGATGATTAGCTTGATACGGTTGGCTATATTCTGTTCTGCAAATATTGAGAAGCTCCTGTCCAGCCACCTGTTTCATAATGGAGTAACTTCATGTCACTGCTACCTGAATAAACTTGCCCAGTTGGCTCATACTATGACATTCACAAATTGTATGTGCTTGGGTTAGTTATTTAATTACTCTGTGCTTAAGTTTCCCCATCTGTTAAAATGGGATGCTAATAGTATATCTACCTTATAGTGTTCGTGTGTCTATTAGCTAACAATATATGTAAAGTGCTTAAAACAGCACCTGCCACATAATAAATGCTGTATAAATATTCCTAGTATATATTTATTATTCCTCTGTTGTCTTGTACAAAAAAGTTTCTAAGCCAACTGGTAGTTTTAAGGAACAATAGACATTTTGTATTCATGATTGTCTAAGTGGCACTTGTGTGCTCACTAAACAATCTATTGGTTTGAACATGAGTGTTCAGGAGGGAATGTCTATGCATGTATTCGGTGTGCTGGGAAGTCTTCAATAATTTTTATTTAGAAACAAAGGTATGTTTTAAGGTGTAGAGAGGTTCTTAGTTTATAAGTAATAATAGTTACCACTTATTAAGTACTTATAATTGACCAGGCTCTCTATAATTTTACTTAATTTGTACAAAAAGCCTTTGAGGTAAGTTTTATTAGGCCTAATTTATGAAAGAAATAGTTCATAGTCTAAGAAGTTAAGCAATCCAAAAAGCAATAGTTCAAATTGCTGTTCTCATTCTATTTAGTCGTTTCCTAAATTAATGAATGTGTAATTAGTGAGCCTTAAAGGTAGTGGTGTGAAGATTTCCAGTATTAGGTCTTATCATTTAATTCATTCATCCAGCCATCCAACAAACATTTCTTGAAGCAACAATTTGCTAAGCAATTGGGATTTTTTTTAAAGCCTAAGGCATATCATTTGTCTTGAAGTTCACACTTTAGAAAGTAGATGAACATGCAGACAAACAAATGTAGAGTATACTAGGGAAATACACAAAATGCTATGAGAACCAAAGAGAGAGTACCTAACTTCTAGGTGGAAGAGGAGAAGGGAAGTCAGGGGAGGCTTCCAGGTGAGAGAGCATTTCAGAATGAGCTGAATTTTATTTAGAGCCTCACAGGAAGACATACCATGGTCTTTCTAAATGATGACATTCAGGTCTATAGAGGCTCAGCAAATATTTTTCAGATAGCTAGAGACATTTTTATAGCTAGAGTTTTTAGCTAGAGTTTTTGGCCTATGTTAGATCTACTCACTATAGACCATGGAAAACAGAAGCGGGGTGAGATGAGGTGTAAGTGAAAATAGGGACAAATGGCATTTCAATAGAGATTACTTGAAACTTTGCCTGGCTTCATTGGTTCAGTTGCATAATTCCTCACATAATTATGTGTTGAAATTTGTTTAATGTTCTCTCTTGTGTCATATTTTTTGTCTGTCAACCACTCACACCACCATTCCTCCCTCCCACTAAATTTCAAGATCTTTGAGAGGAGCACTCAAAGTACAAGTTTACTGGAAACGAAATCAGAATAGTTCCTTAGCCAAGTCAGATTCAGAAATGACATCTAACAGATATTCATCTTTTTAAATAAAACTCTCATCCCTGACATTGTTTCTGAAATAACTCTGGGGAATTTTAAAAAACAATGTTTTACCATCCCCTGAAAACCAAGACATTTTCCATTTGTGATAATAATTTACAGAGGGGAAGAAAGTTTGTGTGGTTTTTACATTCAACACAGGAAGCACAGAACATCAAGTACTACTTAGACTGAGAGACAAGAACCTGAAATCTCTCCTCGGTGAATAAAGTTATTTGGAGAACAATTTATTTATTAAAATTGTGTATGTTGCTATGATACAAATTTGCCACAGGCACATAACTTCTCTAAAATTGCTGATTCCTGAAAGTCAGTCCCTGTGCATTGTGGGTGTGGACTGTCAAACAGAACCTGGGTCGCTTTGGGGGCAGAGTGAAATCTGGACATGATGTCTTTCTTCTTGGTGGTGAAGAAGGATACACAACTGGATCTCAGAGAACTGGCTGAGAAATTCACAGATTCAATGGATTGGCTCTATTATTTTCCATCATAAGAAAAGCAATGGTGCCTAAATAAATCTGTATTTAAGGCTTTTGGTCAAACATGAAAATTCAGTTTTCTTGCTTTGGGTTACACATATTTGTTTTGTACATTTCCTTAACATATCATTAGCAAATTGCTTGTGATGGAAAGTTAGTGAAGCAGAACTGTTGGGGTGGGACAAGTGAAGAGGGATATGGAGTATTAGAAGAGAGGAAGAGGAAAGAAAATTCTTATGGTTCAGTAATGTATGTAAACTAATACCAAACACTAAGATCATGGATATGGTTTGGCTTCAAATAGAAACATGCTTTCTAACCAAGAGTATTGTTCAACAGTGAAGAATCGGGGTACCAGCTATTGAGAAGGCAGGCTTGGAAATAATGCCTAACTTAGAATCCTGGATCTGCCACTACTTGCTCTGAATCCTTAGGAATAGTATATTGTCTTTCTTAATTGTAAAATAAGGATAACCATAATACATAATTCATAGAATTACTAAGAGGAACAGGAGAAACCCTATATAATAAAAGGCTAATATGCAAATTAACCAAATGGTAGAATGACCAGTCACTATGACATGCACTGACTACCAGGGGGCAAACGCTTAATTCAGGAGCTGCCCCCTGATGGTCAGTGTGCTCCCACAGGGGGAGCACTGCTCAGCCAGAAGCCGGGCTCACAGCTGCCTCCTCAGCAGTACTAAGGATGTCCCAGAGAGTGGGCCAAAGCCATCAGTCGGACATCCCCAGAGGGCTCCCAAACTGTGATAGGGTGCAGACTGGGCTGAGAGACCTCCCCCACCCCCAGTGCACGAATTTCATGCACTGGGCCTCTAGTTATGTATATAAATTGCTAAGCACATTGCCTTACATACAACAATAAACCAAATATAATCTAGTTAACTCTTACTGAGTGCTTTCTAAGTGCAGCCATAGTCCCAAGAGTTCTGTGTATTACCTCATTTGCATGATAACCCTATATTAATGAAAATTTTATTCTTCACATTATAAATGAGAAAACTGAGGTGTTAAGTGAGATACAGAAGTCCAAGTTTTCACAATGGTGGAATAAGGATTCAACTCAGGAAGTCAAACTCTAGAACCCACAGTTATAATCAGTGATCATGCTTTGGGTTAGGAATGTGCCTGGCACATTGAAAGCATTACATAAGTAGTAGCTATTCCTCCTCGTATTATTAATAGTGGAGTAGATGCCTTGGAAGGCAGGGACCTGGAACTATTCAGAGTTTAGTTAATCATCTTCTAAGAATTCTGGATGAAAGATGACTACAATTTGTAGAAAATTATTCATTGGCCTTGAATGACCCTTTCAACTCTGCATTGGCTTGGAAACAAGCTGATGTAGATTAAAATACTGACTATGCCACTTTCTAGTTATGTGACCCTGGACAACATGTTTACCATCTCTGGAAAGCCCAAGTTGCCTGTATAATTAAGGTAGAAATGTCCACATTGTCAGGATTCAATGATAATAATGTACATAGAATTTAGCCCACTGACTGACATATGGTCAACACTTGGCAGATGATAGAAATAATTTCTATTATCAGAATATTTATGTTTATGTAGGTTTTTTACCTCTTCAATCTGTTTCCTTCTCTAGTCTCACCTTTTAATGTTGGACTACTTAGTGTTTTAGAGGAGGAACTTTTTTTTGTTTTGTTTTTCAGATGGCTTTTTACTCTGTCCAGGGAAAAGACAGAACTGGGTACCGTAGGTTAAGGGAAGATGGAAAAGACTAGAGGAAACCATTGGAACTGGATAAAGTGAATAAAGAAGGGAGGGTGGCTCAGTTGGTTGGAGTGTCGTCCCATACACTGCAAGTTGTGGGTTCGATTCCCTGTCAGGGCACATACCTAGTTTGCAGGTTCAATCTTTGGTTGGGGTGCATATGGGAGGCAACAGATTGATGTTTCTCTCTCTATATATATATGTCTTCCTTCTCTTTATAAAATCAATAAACATACCCAAGGGTAAGGATTAAAAAATTTTTAAAGAAGTGAGGTGATGTAAATGACCTGTGTGACTGGCTCCTCATTTTGGCCTAAATCTGGTGCCACTGCTAAGCACAGTTAATTCTGGGGATGAATTGAAGCAATGGTTGTCCATTGGCCATTGCAAATGCCCATATATGCCCAGCAAGCATGAGAAGAGGCGATGGCCCCCGTGGGTCAAGCAGGGTCACAGTACCTCATTATACCTTCAGAGGCAGGGATTCAAGCCCACCCCAGCTATCCCCGGCTCCACTGTACAAGAACCATGGTGAGTTCTGCACTGGACTTTATTTCAGAGCCCTGATACTTAATCAGAGAGAAGAAAGATTATTTAGTGGAGATTAGTGACCTTGACTGGAACAAGTCAAGGTGAATTGCCAAAAATGTAATCTGTTTAGGTAAACATACAGGGTTCAAATTAATACATTTAACTTTTTTATAATATGACCACAAAGTCATATTTTTTATAAAAATATTTAGCTGGACTCAGATAAATTTAGCATCCTTTCTTACGGGAGAAAGAAAGAAATTATTAACAGGTCTATTTTAGTTTTAAAGGGTTTTTTATCCCTTCACAGGTTTGTTGGCTCTGCAAAGGGAGGAGAGAAAGAGGGAGGAATGGAGGAGGGCAATCTAGGGAAAATTGAGTATCACAAAAACAATGAAATGGGAGCTGAAAATTCAGGCTCCGTGTGCTTCTTGCACTATAGTTAGGCTGTCACTAATGTGGCTATTAACTTTTCATGTTCAGATTTATTACACTGTCATTACAGCACTTTTCTTTGCTGATGTATCAAACCACTATTACATATTTGTTGGCATCTCATCTATTTAAGGGAAACAAGTGATTACCCGTTGCTAAGGAGACTAATAAGGAGTGTGCAAGCAAAGGACTGCAGAGTTCTTGTTGGAAGATAACAAGTCACTGGTGTTTTGCTTTTGATTAAATCATAAACTTTCATTGTTTGAAGAAAGATCATCTTTTCCCTCCTATAAAAATCCCACGGCACTTATTCAAGGGATAAGCCTGCAGACTTTTTAGAGACAAAATAGATGCATGTGCTAGATCTAAACTATTTTGGTAAATAATAACTTCTAATAAGCTTTCACAGAATGGAAAGTTATTCTTGGGGTTTTTAAAGTGTTCATCAACATCAGAGAACTATGGAACCAAATATGGCCAACGTTTTCTGATAAAGAAAAGATAGAAGGTTATAGATAAGAATTTCAGATTCCCACAAACTCTGTGACACATGTTTCAAATAAGTAATGTGGGCTTTGAGTTAGTCTGATCTGGGTATTATTTCTCATTCTCACTATGTTGACTATCAACCTTGCCCAAATTACTTGCCTTCTTATAATATACTTCCCCTGCTTATAATATAAAGAAAATGATATATACCACAAGAAATGTTGAGATAATTAAGTAACTCTTACAAATTGCCTAAAACATGTGATTTCTACGAATATATAACTTCAGGTCATCATCCATCGAATTCAAGCATTCATTCACTATATGAATTTACTTAGGGATACAAATAAGTATAAGACACAGCACAGTCTGGAAACTTTGAATTGTTAAAGCAGTCTAGTAAGAGATTCACATATATAAAATTTTATTCTAATACAATGTTTTAAGTATGGTTGCAGAGTGGAATGGTTGAGTAATGCTAACTGCTGTAATAGATAAGTCCCTAAATCACAACAATTGAACACTTTTTATTAATGACTAGTAGCCCGTTTGCACAAAGATTCGTGCAATAGACCTTCATTCACCTGGCTGCCTGCACCAGTTTTCTGCCGGCACCAGGGACCCAGGCCTTGGCTGTGGCCACCGCCTTCTGCCTTCTTTCAGGGTTGGGGCTTGGCCCCGGGCGGTGGCCTTGGGCTCGCCCGCACCCAGCGTCCCTGCTACCGATCGCAGGAGCCGACCCCCAGTGGTTTCCTGCAATCGGCGCAGGCTCCCCGCTGGTGCCCAAGGCCGGGAAAGCCTCGGGTGGCTTTCCCAGCCTTGGGCTCCGCCACACCCCAACGTCCCTGCAACGGTTTCCTGGTGGGCGTGGTTGATGGGCGTGGCTTGGTTGGTGGGCGTGGCTTGGGCGTAGCAAAGGTGCGGTCAATTTGCATATTTGTCTATTATAAGGTAAGATTTCAACATGGGTTCCTGATGGTTAGATCTGTGGGCTTCCCACCTTCATCTTATGACTCCATCCTCTTCTGAAAACATTGGCTTAATCTTCAGTGTAGTGGACAGAGAGGATGGAGGATTGGACTAGAGAGTTTCTCCAAGGCCAGAAATGAAAGAGTCACATGTCACTTCTGCTTGAATTCCATTGGCTAGAAATCAATTGCATAGTCACACTTGACTGGAAGGGAGACTGGGAAATGTCATTTAGCTGTGAGCCCAGGGAGAAGGAAATGGTTTATGAGCAACTGAAAGTGTCTGCAACCCAGAGTGAGGCTCAGATACAAAGGAAACACAAAGCAGGACCACAAACTCTAGCCTGGGATGAAGAGGATATGAGAGAGAACTTTCTGGAAGAAATAATGTTAATTTTGTTGAAAAATGAATAAGCATTATCTAGGCAACAAAGGACTTGTCTGGGGCATTTGAGGCAGTAACTAATTTTTTAAAAATTTCTGGGCAGTCTTCTATTGTTTTGGCATTGGCATTGACACAGACATACTATAGATTGTTTTTTCATTTATCTGTTGATTGACATTTCGGTTGCTTCCAATTTTTGGCCACTACAAATACAGCTAGTCTGAGTATTTATGCACTGGTCATAGTAATGACATGTGGTTTCATTTCTCTTGGGTAAATACTTAAGAGTAAAATGGTTGGTCATATGGTGGAAGTATGATTTACTTTTTAAGAAAGAATGCCAAACTCCTTCCAAAGTAATTGTACAACCAGCAGTTTATGAGAATTTCCAATTGCTCTATATTCTTACCACTGTATGCTCAGTCCTCTTAATTCTAGCCTTTTCAATAGATGTGGTGTCTTATTGTGGTTTAATTGGCTGTTCTAAGGATTGATGATGTGAGAATTCTGTGTATTTTTTCATCCATATATCTTCTTTAGTGAAGTGTGTCTTCAAATATTTTACCTCATTTCCTCCTTTTAACTGGGCTGCTTATTTTCTTATTATTGAAGTCTGAAGAATACTTATATATCCTCATATTGAGCCCTTTATTAGACATACTAGAGTCCCAGTGCACGGATTCGTGCACATTGAAAGTTAATTAGAAGGTGGCCGGCAGGGCAGAACTAGGTGAGATGGGCCAGACACGCCCTAGAGCCAACCTTCCATGGTCCCTCCAGGCCTGGCTGCACCTGGGGCAGTGCCCAGGGCTCAAAGGGCATCTGCAGAGTGAGTGGGGTCCCTCCAGCAGGTGAGTTTCCTTGGCTTGGCCTGCGGGGATCGGGTCAAAACTGGCAGTTCGATATCCCCAGGGGTCCCGGAGTACAAGAGGGCAATCTGCAAAGTTGCTGTTGCTCAGCAGCTCCTGCATTGAGCATTTGCCCCCTGGTGGTTATTGTGCATCATAGCTACTGAACAGTTGGCGGTCATTGGTTGGCTGGTTAGTGGTCACTTAGGCTTTTATATATATAGATACCTTATGAAGATTGGCTTTTTCCCAATACCAATATGTGGCTTTTCCCAATCTATAGGTCTATTTCTGAGTTACATATTCTGTTCTGTTAGTCTATTCATCTACTTTATTATTATTATTATTGATTTCAGAGAGGAAGGGAGAGGGAGAGATAGAAACACCAATGATGAGAGAGAATCATTGATCAGCTGTCTCCTGCACACCCTACACTGGGGATGGAGCTCACAACCCGGGCATGTGCCCTGGCCAGAATCGAACCATGACCTTCTGGTTCAATCACTGAGCCATACTGGCCAGGCTATTCATCTATCTTGGTGTCAAATTCAAACAGTCTTCAATATTATAGTTTGATAATGTCTTAAATCATGTAGTTTTAGTTCTCTAATTCTGAGATTTTTAAAAAGACTCTGCATTTCTATATGGATTTTCAGTTTAGCTTTCCCATTTCAACAAAATAGTCTTTTGGAATTTTGACTAGAATTATGTTGGACCTTTACATAAATTTGGGGAGAATTTATATGAAGCTAGTGTATCACCCCATTTATTTTGGTTTTCTTCCATTTCTCTTAGCAGTGTTTAAAAGTTTTCAGCTATAGTCTTTCACATATTTGTCAGATTTATCAGCATGGACAAATTTCATATTTTTATGATACTCTAAATGATATCTTTAAAGTTTCCATATCTGATTATGTGTTATAAATACATAGAAATATAATTGTTTTTAATACTACCCAGTGTAGATGCCATTAGATTTCCTACAAAGAAAATCATACCATCTATGAATTTTAACCATTTTGCTTCTATCTTTCCTGTCTGAATGCTTTTTTTTTTGCCTCATTGCACTAGTAACAACTCTAAATAGAAGGGTTGCTTTACTTTAAGTTTTGGGTATTACAAATAAAGCTTTCTAATTTCTTATCATGGAAGAAAATAATTTAGTATTTCATTGTTAAGTATGTTGACTAAAGGTCTTTCATAGATGCTTTTATCAGGTTGAGGAAGTTCCCTTCTTTCCCTAGTTTGGGCAGAGCCTTTATAGTAAATAGATGTTGGATTTTGTCAAAAGCTTTTTCTGAATCCATTGAAATGATAATGTGGTTTTTCTTTTATAGTATGGCAATATGATGAATTACATTCACTGATTTTTGAATGTTAAGCCAATTTTGCATTTTTGGGATAAATCTTATTTGGTAATAATATATCATCTTTTTAATGTATGGTTTGACTTGCTAAAATTTAGCTAAGAATTTTTGTATATATGTTAATGAGATATTTGGGTCTGTTGTTTACTTTTCTTTCAGCATCTTTCTCTTTCTTTGTATCAGACTAATTCCTATCTCATAGAATGCAGTGCAATGTATGTTCTCCTCTTCAATTATCTGGACATTTTGTGTAAAATTGGTATTGTTTATTTTTTAAGTGTTTGGTAGAATTCTGAAGTGAAGCCATCTGGTCCTGGAGTTTTCTTTGTGGGGGAAATTTTAACTACAAGTTCAATTTTATTAATAGATAAAGGGTTATACATCTCATCTAATTCTTTTTCAATGAGTCTTACAAGTTTATTTAAAGAATATGCTAATTTCACCTAATTATCAAATATAACAAAATTATAATATTCCTTTATCATTTCAATATCTGAGAATCTATATTGATGTCATCTCATACTTTATATATATAAAATATATTTTGCTCTTTCATGAACAATTTGGCCTTATTTATCAACTTTATTGGTCTCAAAGAACCTACCTTTTTTTTCTTTATTGTTAAAGATGCCCCCTTTCTTTCTTCCTTCCTTTCTTTCTTTCTTTCTTTCTTTCTTTCTTTCTTCTTTCTTTTTTTTCCATTGCCCCCCTCCACCCTGAATCCGCCGCTTTCAGGCCTTCACTACTCTACTGTCTGTGTCTGGGGCTATGCATAACCTATATAATAAAGAGATAATATGCAAATTGACCCTCGTGCCCTCACACAAGATGGCCACCCCCATGTGGTCACAAGATGGCTGCCCCCATGTGGTCACAAGATGGCCGGCAGGGGTGGGTAGTTGTGGGTGATCAGGCCAGCAGGGGTGGGTAGTTGTGGGTGATCAGGCCAACAGGGCAGGGCAGTTAGGTGCAACCAGGCCAGCAGGGAAGGGCAGTTGGGGGCAACTAGGCCAGCAGGGGAGGCAGTTGGGGGCTACCTGGCTGGCAGGGGAGGGCAGTTGGGGGTGACCTGGCCAGCAGGGGAGGGCAGTTGGGGGCGAACGGGCATGCAGGGGAGGGCAGTTAGGGGTGACTAGGCTGGGAGAGGAGGGCAGTTGAAGGGGAACAGGCCTGAAGGAGAGGGCAGTTGGGGGCGACCAGGCCTGCAGGGGAGGGCAGTTGGGGGAAGCCAGGCTGGCAGGGGAGGGCAGTTGGGGGCAATCAGGAAAGCAAGGGAGGGCATTTGGGGGCAATTGGGCTGGCAGGGGAGCAGTTAGGCATCGATCAGGCTGGCAGGGCAGTGGTTAGGAGTGATCAGGCTGGCAGGCAGGCAAGTGGTTGGGAGCCAGCAGTCCCAGATTGTGAGAGGGATTTCTGACTGCTAGTTTAGGCCCATCCCTGTGGGATCCAGCCTAAACTGGCACTTGGACATGCCCCGAGGGGTCCTAGATTGGAAGATTGGAGAGCGTACAGGCTGGGCTGAGGGTGAACCCCCACCAGTGCACGAATTTCATGCACCAGGCCTCTAGTTTGCATATAAGTTCCCCAGTTAATCATGCCCCACCCACCCTGATCACTTCCTCCTTCCCTCTGAAATTCATCAGTCTGTTCAATGCTTCTATGTCTCTGGATCTATTTTGTTCATTGGTTTATTTTCAAAAACCCACTTTTTATTTTTTAATTTTTAAAATTCCTTTTGATTTCTGCTCTAACCTTTATTATTTCCCTTTTTGTTTACTCTGTGCTCTCTTTTCATTTCTAAATGTGAAAGCCCAGCTCTTTGATTTTGAGATCTTTCTGTCTTTTTTTTTCTTTCCTCCTTTCTTTCAATTCAGAGATCTAGCTCCCTCCCTCTCCCTCTCCCTCTTGCTCTCCTTGTCCCTCTTGCTTTCCTTCTCCCTCCTCCTCCCCTCCATTAAGCTGCATCCTATACATTATTATATGTTGTATTTTTATTTAGTTCAAAAAACATTCTAAATTTCCTTATAATTTCTTCTTAGACCCATATAGTATTTAAATGCCTGTTTTTTACTTATAAAATATATGTGGATTTCCCAAATATCTTTTCATTTGTAGCTAAATGAATTCTATTTTGATTGGAGAATATACTTTGTATTATTAGAAAATTTAAAATGCATTAATATTTGTTTTATGAGCAATAATATGGTCTATTTTGGTAAAAGTCCTGTGTCTGCTTGAGAAGAATATGTATTCTGTTGTTTTTGATTGGACTATTCAATAAATGTCAATTATGAAAAGTTGATTGATAGTTTGGTTCAAGTATGCTATATCTTTACTAAGTTTCTGTTTACTTTCTTCTATTAATTATTTAGAGAGACTTGTTAAAATCTCTGATTTATAATGATGGATATGCCCATTTCTTTTTTCAGTTCAATCAGTTTTTGCTTCATCTATTTGTAAGCTCTGCTATAATGTGAAAGACATATAATATTGTTACATCCACTGGGAGAACTGAACCCTTTGTCATTATTAAATGGCTCTTTTTACCCATTGGGTTCTTTATTCTAAGGATCTACTTTGATTGTTATTAATATAGCCACTCACTTTTTTATTATCATGGTACATTTTTTTTATTCTTTATTTTTACTGTATGTTTTTATTTTAAAAGTAAATTTATTCTAGGCAGCATATACTTGAGATTTGTTTTTTCACCCAATCTCACAATTCCTGCTTTTTAATTGAGTGTTTGGACTACTTACATTTAATGTGATTACAATATTGTTCTCTTTACATTTATTTGTACTTGTTTTAAAAGTTTGTACTTGTTTTCCATCCATTTCATGTTTTTGTACTTGTTTTCCATCCATTTCATGTTTTTGTACTTGTTTTCCATCCATTTCATGTTTTTCTTCTTTTGCTCTCTGTATCTGCCTTGTGAAATTTGAACATAGAAGGGATATTTGTAATATTAAAGAATTACAGTGAATTTGTTATTAGGGGAGAGTACAATTGTGGTTATATTACAAAGATTTCTCATGTTTTAATGATACACACTGAAATATTACAGTTAAAAGAATAGACTATTTGAAATTTCCTTTAAAATAATCTAAGTTTAATTGTGTGGGTCTATGGATGAATAAAAGATAGGCTATAAAATAAAAGTGATGGGTAACTAACTGGGAGTTCATTATTCTACTTTATCTTATTTGCATTTGACATTTTCCACAATATTTTTTTTTAAGAAAGCCCATTTTAATAGCTAGAACTTGGGGGAATGTTGAACTAAAACATTTTGCCAATCCTTTGCCCAACTATCACCTTTCAGTAATTGGCAAAAGAATTTAAAAAAAATAGTTGGGGAGAATTCATTTGATAATTATCCAAAGAATGGTCCAAACTTCTTATCACAAATCTAGAGAAATTAGTGCTATATATAGTGCTGATTAGATTGTTTTGAAAGTAGATATCAAGGGCCAAGACGTGTTTTTTCCTCCAAGAGAATGATGTGATTGCCATAATTGCATAGTTTGAGGCAAACATAATAAGATCTAGTTCAAATACTTGTGTTAAAAGATTTTAGAGAATAAAGAAGGCAATTACTCTGAATCCCCTTTCTGGTCACAATCTGACAAATATTTGTTAAGTGTCTCTTATGTGTCAAGCACTGTTTTAAGGCCCTGGTAACATTGTATGATCAAGACCGGTCTTGATCATACAATCTCACAGATCTTATATTCTAGAAGGGAGACAGGAAAAGGATACATAAACAAATCTATATCTATAAAAGGCTAAGTGACCATCTGACTGGTAGCTATGACATGCAATGACCACCAGGGGGCAGACACTCAGTGCAGGAGCTGCAGTGACTTGACAATGGCGGGTCTCGGGTGACACACCCCAGAAGCAGAGGAGGGAGCACAATTCCAGGGTGCATCATCTGAGAACCACCCTCTTGCAATCCAAGACCCTTCGGGGATTTTGGAGAGCTGGTTTCAGCCCAATCCCCATAGGCCAGGACGAGGGACCCCCACCTGCTGGAAGGACCCTGCTCACTCCACAGACAACCTTCAAGCCCCAGCACCGCCCCAGGGTGTGTCCAGCCCGTCTTGCTCATTTTCGCCCTGCTGGCCAGCTTCTAATTAATTTCCTTTCAATGTGCATGAATCCATGCACCGGGGCACTAATAGATTTATAAGCTAGAATTCCAGGTAGTGGTTAGCGCAATGAATAAAAGTGAAATAGTCCAGGAAGGTAAAAAGGGAGAGAAAAATCTTACAGAAGGAGATTCTGGGAAAGGAGCCTCTGAGGAAGTGACATTTCGGCATGGTTCTCAATAAAAGGAGTCCCTTTATATATAAACCTCGTAAATATTAAAAGGGAGAAAATTCTAGGTAGTATGTACAGCAAGTGCAAAGACCTTGAAGCTGAAATAAGACTGACATAGTTACAGAGAGATAATTTGAATTTATGAAATAAAAATTAGATTCCAAATAAGTTACTGTTTTAGTAAAGATACTGAGAAAGTCCTATTAAAATTAGATTCCCTTTTCTATAGACATACTTTTGGATTCTGAAGCCAGTCTTATTTCCAAAAAATGAGTCATGTTGTTTTTTACTGTATGAGATTTTGTTGCAACCCACATATAACATCAAATAATTCAGGCAGTCACTTCATACTTTTCTCAACTCATTATGGTCCTTCAAAGATCATCAAACAGTTTTGGAGAAACAGAATATAAGTTTCTATTAAGTAATCCTTTTTCTATTTCTCATCTTCAATGTATTTCTAAATTGGAAAGCATTCTTCTTGTCCCAATCTTTGAAAATACAATTTCATAATAGGCCAACGTTTTAATATCTTTCCTACGGCTGAAATCAATGTGATCCATCCTGCATACACGTGAAAGGCTATCTCCTTTTTATTTCAGTAAGGTCTGAAATACCATTAAGTGTTTCTGCACATTTTGAGGAAACTGTAAAGTGATAAAAAAAATTTTCATTACAAAATCCTCAATATCGCAGATAAGCAAATCACATCCCGGTTTAGCACTGTTGTGGATGAGATTTGCAGGAAATTTAACAGATTCAATCTTTTTATTTTCTTTCGTAAGAAGTTTATAAACTAAATAGAATTTTCCAAAATTTACCTTTGCCCTAATTGGCCAAATATGCAGATGGAGTAGCAGAGTCTAGAGGGTATTTGGACAAAGTGGCAACCATCTTTTTTTGTTGTTGTTGTTACATTTACTGATGCTTCATTACTATCTTCATAGAAATTTTAGAAAATGATTTCAAACTACATATATATATATATATATATATATATATATATATATATATATATATATTATTTTTTTTTTAATCAAAGTACCTAGTATCTAGGGATAACATTTTTTTTGTTTGGTTGGGTTGTTTGTTTTGTTTTTGTTTTGTTTTTTTTGTTTTTTTTGCCGTGATTTAGCTCATTACTTGATATACTGCAAAAAAGTATGATCGTTGATAAGACCTGACAGAAAAGCTGTACACTGTAAGGAGCCAACATATCTATTTTCAGAATTTCCCCTCTTGTTTACTCACATGGCAGTTTAGTTGCAGTCTCTGAACCAAGAAATGTAACTACTCATTGTCACCGCACAATAAAGGGGTCTCTATGGCATTGTCAACAGGTGGCTAACAGCATTGTTGTCTCAGCATCCAGTTGTTGGGTCAAGTGGAGGCCTTAAACTGACAATAGCCCCTCATGCAAGTGCACACCCTTGTCAAACCTAAGCAAAGAGGCAAGGTCCAATGACCAGAAGTTGCTTTTATTCAGGAACAGCTGAAAAATTACAACTCAGGAAACGCTGAAGGTTTAGAGTGCGCTCCATTTATGGGCAAGAAGCCCGAAGAGGGGGAAGGGAGGAGGAGCCCAGCCAGAGTTCAAGCACTAAGTTCATTGCCTTGAGAATGGGGAGAGATTCTTGGGGGGTGTTCATTGGTAAGGAGGTACGTCCCGGTTTTCTGAAAGGCGTTTATGGGAAATAAATCGCTCAGTTTTTAAGTTTTGTTTTTTTCTGAGGGCAAATGTGTGAGATTTTTCCATTTCATATCCTCTGGTTCCATTTTAGATTGAAATCCTTTCCCACCCTAGATAACAGCCTATAGGGTCACAAGGAAATGTAAGGTTCCCAATGGTCCTGTGACAAAAGTGTCTGTAGCCTCCCAGGGCCCTCCCTAGTGTGCGCCTGAGATAAGAACCCGTGGAGCTTACTAAACCCCACTCTTTTGGTTCCAATTGACCAATCCATCCTTAGACTGGGAACACGAAAGCATCCCACCCATTAATCCTAATATGTGCATGTGCACCAAGTTCTGTACTTCTCTCTGCCTTGACCTCCCCATGTGTCCCTTTGAAGCCTGTCATGTACTTCTTCCCAGCACCTGAGGTATTACACTTCTCTATTTCAATTTCCCTTGTGGTTTTTGTTGTTGTTGTGCTGAGGCTCACCATTCAACAACCCCGGGCTCCACTTACCAGATGTTAATTTAACAAGGTCACATTAGATTTGTGTTCATTTGTGAGGAATGCCCACATGAATTCAGTGGCTGCTATTTTTGATCAAGCATTGATACATTTTTGGCAGATAAGAGAAACATTCAATTGAGAAGTTCTTGCCTATCTCATCACAAATGTGAGATTGTCTCCATATGTGCTTTCATCGCTCCTTCTCCACCTTGTCCAGTCCCAAATTCTTTCTACCACATTATTTAACACACCCTGTTTAGAGCCCTTACCTCCCTCGTCCAGTTCCAGTTGGGCTTCCATTTGTTATTAAAATAATACAGACATGTAGCCTTTGTTCAATGATATCTGGGTCATGTTTGCATTGGCATTGCAATCATTCTCCTTTTCATTATCTATCTAAACTCTTAGAAAAACATGATCAGAGTATTTGCAGTGTTAAAAGTTAAATTTGCATTACCTTGGTACAAAGCCTAACAGTTCATTCACAGGCAAAATTAAAGATGGACTGTCAAGACTCATGATGACAGCACACTTAAGTTGTATTTTTGTCATCCCATGGTGTAGGCCTTACAGCCACTACTACCCCAGTATTATCATTTATATTATGAGCTTTGCTTTACGTTTGCCTAAATAAATGGAGCATCCAGGCGGTTTTGTAGTGTGTGAAAAACTATTTGCCTAAAGTTGTCTCCAGATCTTCAATACTAGCAAAATGAAAAGAGCTTGCACTTCGGAATGTCAGTTCTCTCAGACTCTACTATTCCACCGAATAGTTCTAATTTTCAGTCAGGGCTGAGGTCCCCAATTCTCCATTTACTCTGCAAACTGAAAATATACTTGGAAATTCTGAGGTGGCGAACTATTAGATATAGCAGCGATTTTCAACGGGTGTGCCACGGCCCACTGATGTGCTGCAAGAGTTTTTAAAACATGCAATACCTGACTATTTAGTTCAGGGGCACTGACCTCTTTTCCCTTAGATGGTCAGATAAAAAATTGACAACAGCCAACACAACAATAGCTGTCCAGTGTGAATGAATCAAATTATACCTATTTTTGTGTCAGATCAGCAAAAAATATATTTGTTTTTTGTATGTGTGCCACTGAATTTTAGTAATTAGTTTATGTGTGCCATGAAATGAAAAAAGGTTGAAAATCACTGAGGTATAGTATAGCTGGGATTAAACTGATCATACTAATACATTTAAGCTCAAATGATGGCACAACAAAATGGGAACACAGGACCCAAAGGCATTAATGAAATATAATAACTGTGGCATAATTTCATGTCAATTAATCAGATGGCAAGAAAGAGAAAAGAGGCATACAGTTAGGTTCAGATCTAATAATTAAATTGCAGAGGATCTCCGACAACTCTGGGTATGTATGAGAAGGAATAAGTTTATATTTTTTCCTCATGGAATAGTAATGAGAATTTCAAAGGCTCCTCCTGGCTAAATGTATTTTACATAAATACATAATGCAAAAGCTGAAGTCAAAGACAGGTACATTCTAGCAATATTCAAATGCCAAATTATGTGGCATTTGAAAACTATAAATATATACAAGGTGCTCTTTCTCTCTGCTTTCTTTCCCCCCTTCCTTTTTTCAAAAGAATTTTCAGTCTCCCTTCCTTTCTTCTTTCTTTCTTCCATTTTTTCCCTTTCTGAGTGCTTTAATGAAAAATGTCTTGCTTCTGTGGCTGCAGGGAATAGCTCTCTGATTTTGCCTAGTGGACATCGATAGAAACACAACCCAGTCTCTGAAAGTCCAGCTGGGGTTTTCCTTATTGGTCCACATTGGACCGTCCTTTAGACTGTTGTGTGCCTGCTTCAGCTACCTCCACATGCCAATGTTTAAAGGTCCTCCAGCTTAATTTGCAGATTTCTAATCATATCCAGAATCTAT
This sequence comes from Eptesicus fuscus, assembly GCF_027574615.1. Lineage (NCBI taxonomy): Eukaryota > Metazoa > Chordata > Mammalia > Chiroptera > Vespertilionidae > Eptesicus > Eptesicus fuscus. Next base: position 20,631,369 of record NC_072490.1, read on the forward strand.
AGGAGTACAGGGACTCCTTAGAATAAGGAGATGGGAAACCCAGGCTTCCCTAGGAGGTCACTCCCTGGGAATGGTGACTCTGTTTCTATCTGCAGCCCCGACAGCACTTAGTGTGTTTTGTGAAATGGAGATAAATCACAATACAAGACAGTGGGCCACGTGTGCCCAGTACATAGTAGGATTCTTTAAACACAGGTGGATTCCAAAGGAGCAAAAAAGCAATGGGTTTTGACAAAGCCTGGATGGGCTGTTGTCAGCTCTGTTTCTGTGTGTTTACCACAGGGGACTGCGGGAGACTTCCTCTGGAAACCCACAGCCAAAATATGTCGCAGTCATCTTGGAAGTCCAAAAGGAAGTTCTTAGTTTTAAATTATACACACACACACACACACACACACACACACACACATATATATATATATATATATATATATATATATATATATATATATATATATGTATATATATGTATATATGTGTATGTGTATATATATGTATGTATATGTATATATATGTATGTGTGTGTATATATATACACACACATATGTGTGTGTGTGTGTGTGTGTGTGTGTGTGTGTACTAGAGGCCCAGTGCACGAAATTCGTGCACGGGTGTGTGTGTCCCTCAACCCAGCCTGCACCCTCTCCAATCTGGGACCCCTCAACGGATGTCTGACTGCCTGTTTAGGCCCGATCCCAGTAGGATTGGGCCTAAATGGGCAGTCAGACATCCCTCTCACAATCCAGGACTGCTGGCTTCCAACTGCTTGCCTGCCTGCCAGCCTGATCACCCCCTAACCACTCCCCTGCCAGCCTGATTGCCCCTAACTGCCCTCCCCTGCAGGCCTGATTGATGCCTAACTGCCCTCCCCTGTAGGTCTGATCCCCCCAACTGTTCTCCCCTACAGGCCTGCTCCCCCCAACTTCCCTCCCCTGCAGGCTTAATTGCCCCCAACTGCCCTCCCTTGCAGGCCTGGTCCCTCCCAACTGCCCTCCCCTGCTGGCCCAATCGCCCACAACTACCCTCCCTTGCAGACCTGGTCCCTCCCAACTGCCCTCCCCTGCTGTCCATCTTGTGGTGGCCATCTTGTGTCCACACAGGGGCAGTCATCTTGTGTTGGAGTGATGGTCAATTTGCATATTACTCTTTTATTAGATAGGATAGAGGCCTGGTGCACGGGTGGGGGCCGGCTGGTTTGCCCTGAAGGGTGTCCCGGATCAGGGTGGGGGTTCCCTTGGGACATAGGGTGGCCTGGGCAAGGGGTCTGTGGTGGTTTGCAGGCTGGCCATGCCCCCCAGCGACCCAAGTGGAGGCCCTGGTATCTGGGATTTATTTACCTTCTATAATTGAAACTTTGTAGCCTTGAGCAGAGGCCAAGGCAGGCCAGCGTGGGCAGAAAGCTTGGCTTCCTCCATTGCCGGGGAAACCCAAGCCTCCTGCTTGCTCTGTGGCTGCAACCATCTTGGTTGGGTTAATTTGCATACTCATTCCTGATTGGCTGATGGGTGTGGCTTGTTGGTGTAGCAGAAGTATGGTCAATTTGCATATTATTTTTTATTAGATAGGATACACACACACACACACACACACACACACTCACTCACACTCACACTGAGTGGCCAGATTATTATGATCTCTGAATGCATGAATTCGTGCATGGGTGGGGTCTGGCCAGCCTGGACAGAGGGAGGGGACATGGGCGGTTGGCCGGCCTGCCCGCTGGTCGAACTCCTGGTTGAGGGGACAATTTGCATATTAGCCTTTTATTATATAGGATATACACTGGCCAGATTATTATGCATTCAGAGATCATAATAATCTGGCCACTCAGTGTATATATTTAATTTATTGGTGTGATATTGGTTGATAAGATTTATAGGTTTCAAATGTACATTTCTATGATAAAGAATCTGTATATTACATTGTATGCCTACCACCCAAAGTCAAATCATCTTCCAACACCATATATTTGGCCCCCTTTGCCCTTCCCCATCCCTTTTTACACATAGCAGGACTAGAGGCTCAGGAAGGCTCAGTGGCCTGCACAAATGCATCTTGGGGAAGTGGGGGAGAGCCTGTCTTCTGGGCTTCAGTCCAGTGCATTTTTTTATTACAGATGGGATTCACTATTGGAGTTCACCTTGGCCCCTAGGGGGCTTTGAAGGTTCTTACAATCAGGGCCCTTCACAGCACAAGAAAATTGTATCAAATGCCTCCTGCTGTGTGTGGTCTTGCATAGCCACCACATAAACAAATAGAAACAATGCAGAACAGGAAGTTGGGAAGGGTACAGCCATCAGGTAATAGCAGAATAAAATGAGTGAAATGAATTTGACATAAGCATGGAAATTCCCCAGTTTCTTCTCTTCTCAGCACCATCGTGTCCATTCATTGTCCTCCTGCACTCAAAGCCAGCTACCTCTTTCTTCTAATACTGCCCCAGATGCTCATTTAAATTAAAAAGGCACAGTGGTTTCTGGCTTCTTATCTTAAGATTCTCTTTGGCAGTCTGCAAGTTATGGCTACATTTTTCCATCTATGATTTCCTCTTCTAAAGAACCCTGGAAATCTTTGAAATGTGATAACCTCCTATTGGATTAAGTCACAAATGAAGAAATGGGGGAAATAAGTTTACACCACAAGTGTGTAGTTGAAAATAAAACAAAAACAATTTTTCTTAAGTTTATTCTATAAAAGCACTGTATGAAAGCTTGAGGGTAAAATACTTTGTCTGTTTAAGCATGCATCTTTGAGATGTAGCCATCTGTATATATTTTATTTGTCTTGGAAATTAATTTTACTGTAAGAACAACTTAACGGAAAATTTAAGGTTTTTCTTCCCAAATGGGGAATCTACCCAATGCCTACTGAAACTACTAAAAACAAAACAAAATCAAAACAGACAAAAAACAAACCAAACATGCCTGTACCTTTCCTGATTTTTGAAAACATATTCAGTTATTCATTCTGAATCTTATCCTGTACTCACCCTCTCCCCACACCGCACATACAACACACACACACACACACACACACACACACACACACACATTCTATTACCACCATTATTAGCAAAGTGCCCTAAAGCAGTACATTTTATTTCATCATTGAAATACATTAGCCTGCTAGTCTATCCTCTAAGCAAAAATCAATTCTGGTCTAATTATTTTTTTTATTATATTATTACTATTCATTGATTTAAAGATGAAGAATTTTTGAAAATTGAATTAGTCAATGTTCTTTCACTTACAAATGACAGATATTCTATTAAAACTACTTGAAACACAACAGAAATGCACTTTTCAGAAGTCCATCATATACGTTGCCCCTAAGAGCCCCATCCCATATTTCGTTGTTTCAGAAAAATTCCTTACAAAATTGCTACTACTCGTCTTGGCCTTGGTTTCGTCATCTACAAAATGAAAGTTTGCATCTCCAAGATTCTCCCCCTTCTGTCTGTGACACTGGGACTGACACCTTCTCCCTCCCCTTTAACAATGGGGTGGAAGGCTGTGCACTTGTTAAACTGTGTTTATTCTGTGGCAAAGTAGTTAGGGGGAAGTATTTCGAAGGGTTATAAGTAACTCTCAATTCTCATAAAAAAGGCACCTATTCATCCAGCTATTCTTTCCCTGGTCGAGAGCAGATTTTGTTCAAGTCCTGAGTCAGTCTGGTTCTTAGAAAGTCTTCCTATCTTTCATTATCATGGTGACAGTGGATTCCTCTCCTTCTATTTAATTATCGCATCATTCAAAATGCCAGGCATTTCCCCTCATTCATCACACTGAGGGCCATAAACGTCATGTAGAACCTGGTGTGTATTAATTATCGTTTCCTTTATTTGTGTTAATTAGGTTAAACATCAGGGCTTAAAACAAACATACAAACATTATTTTGGGGGAGTATTCTGCATTTCATGAGCAGGATGCAATAATACATTCTTTATATCAGAAGCCAAAGACAAACCAGTCATCACCTACTTCTGCTTCATTCTTCATTTATGTTTCAATGCATTTGTTTTAAATACTGTGTAGTATTTAGCCACTTATTTCCAGAAAGCTGCTTAAGTGATACATATATTTGAGGCGTACTTGAAATAAATAAAAATCAAACTTTAAAAACATGTACAGAGCATGCATTTGGTTTGTATGATTGCAATTTGGACAATATGTAATTGTTTATAAAGCCATGGCTTTTTCACATGGGGTTTTTCTACTTTTCAATTCTCATTGTAGTAGGATGTACACCTTATATTTTGTTGATGATTTTTCTAATGGCCTCATCACCTATGAATGCCAACAGGCCATGGATGAGATAAGTAGTCCTCGTTGGTATTTCTCTTTTACTAGTAACTACTATCAGGTCATAGATCTCCAAAGGCAAAAGCACCAAGTAGTTGATCCTTACTGATATTGCTTTCTGAGATCTCTATTAGTTTTTGCTCTTATTTAAATCCTATTATGATTTCAGGTTTTTTTTTAATATATTTTATTGATTTTTTTACAGAGAGGAAGGGAGAGGGAGAGAGAGTTAGAAACATCGATGAGAGAGAAACATTGATCAGCTGCCTCCTGCACACTCCCTACTGGGGATGTGCCTACAACCAAGGTACATGCCCTTGACTGGAATCGAACCTGGGACCCTTGAAGCACAGGCCGACGCTCTATCCACTGAGTCAAACTGGTTAGGGCAATTTCAGTTTTTATGTAGGTAAAAATTTTCTGTGGATTAGAAGCTAATTTCTATAACATTTTCTGAGATGATAGTCAAAGCCAAATTGGACCCCTAATAAAACATAGTTTCTGATCAAGCAAAATAGAACTCACTGTATTCCAGCAGTAAGACTGTGCCACAGTCTTGCAGGCCCAGGGAACATCTTCCATGCACACCCCTATTACGTGCTGGCAGTTTTACAGATATTAAACCTTTTAATTGACAATTCTACAAAACTATTGTTACATTAAAGCTGAAAAGAAGGAGCCTCAGAGAGAATAGGGACTCACTGAGATTACACATTTTATCAATTAGGAATTGTTGTTAATTAACTGTTCCCCTAAATATAATAGAAATTAATTCCACTCACACATTAAAAATATTTAAAAGTAGGCAGTTTGTGATTGGTATGGAACCTCAAATAAGTTATCATAGACTCATGCTCTTTCTCTTCCTGCTTTGCCAATCTATGTACTTGACATTCATTCTCAAGTTTTCCTCTCTCCCAAGAATGGCTGCTCGGTTTATACAAATCACATTTATATTCCACATAAGAGGCAGAAGAAACTATGGGGGAGAACAGAACAAGTCCATTAAAGCTGTGTGTCCCCCTCTTAAGGACTTTTCTTGGACCCCCCCCTCCCCAATCCTACACAAAGACACAAGAACTCCCTCTTAAGGGGGATTGGTCCTTAATAGCATAACTGCTGGTGGGGAAGGGAGAGGAAGATAAACTTTATCTATCTCCAAAGCAACGTTGACGATGGATTTGGGATAGACGACTAATAATCTCTACTACCCATAGCTAGAAAGTGACATAGTCAGGATCTTAACCCAGATCTCACAGATGTACTTATTCCCACACCATGCAGTCCATCTATCATGTATGGTATAAGCACTAGAATTCAGAAACCAAATTTTAGATCTTTTTCCTTCTGTATATATCACAATTTCAGCGTAATGTTTGGAATGATGAATGTTTGTTAAATGGATGAATGAATGAGTGTAAGAAAAGAAAGATGAATGAGGAGAGTTGTATCTGCTGGTATGACAGGTGACATATATTTATATATCCTATTGTTTTGATTTTATAAATAATTAAGTTAGAGCTTAGAATGGATTGGTGGTGATGGTGAGAAATAAGGAAACCAAGTGAATTCTCAAATTTGAATTTTGTCTGATTGTTAATAATGAATACTTAAGTCATATGTAAAAATCTTTAAAACCTAGCAGGCACTGAGAGCTACTATCTTCATTAATTTACATTCATTTTTTATTTATTCATTTGTGTGTGTTTTTAGAAATTAAATTCACTTATAGGAAGAAATCAATTTCTCCTTTTAATGACTATGATTTGTTACATTTTGGATAGCTGAGGCCTCAAAATCTCTATTTTGAAGTACAGAATGAGATGGATAAGTGAAACAGCTATTTGAATGTTTCAGTAGCGTGTTTGTCTCAATTGCTATGAACACAATTATCAAGATAGTTCCCTTGATTTCCATTTCCAACATTGTGTTTGTCAATAAAATTAAATCAACCATTCAGCTCTTGATTATTTCTCTTTTTAAGTTAAACACACACACACACACACACACACACACACATTCTGCCATGTAGTTAACCTAATCTGATTATTTTATGAACTTTTTATTATCTAGTAAGTTCAGTTACTCTTAATGAAGATGCTGAGTGTGGCCACCTTGGCAAGCAATAATTAGATGCGTGGTGAATCTGTTACTTTTTATGTGGGGCAAATTGCTTATGTGTGAAGGTACACCTAAATTTGGCATAGAGGAGAAAGCAGTAAACTATTTCAAGCATACTCAGCTCTAAATTGCTTGCACTTGAAGCAAAGATTCTAGAATAAACCCAAACCTTCCTTTGCTAGTTAACCCCATCCCAGTGAAGAATGCCAAAAGACTACCCACATGCCTCTGATGCAGGAACATTATGCTGTGTCAAATATTGCTGAAAATAGGTGAACTGCTGATTAGGCCTTGGAAAATTTTATAATGTGGAGTCTCACATTTTAGTGACATTTATTGGGTAATAATCTGCCTTCCTGGTTTGTTGGCAGACTTTGTCCAAAGATTCAGGTTTCGATAATAGCTATATATGCCATGAAAGATATTAGGCCAGTTTGAAAAGTTCAAGTTTGTTCAAAATAGTAACTGAAACGAACTGTGGTTGTACAAAAGCAGAAATGAATTACCAAAAGCAAGGCGAGAGTACGTCTTTTCATTTCTGATAACAAATGTCACATGCCTCATTTTCTATTGGCTGGGGGAAAATTGATTTTTCTGGGAGAGAATATAAAAAGAGAAATGAACAAAAGGAGTGGAGTGAATGTCAATGATTCTGGGTAGCATGACACTTGCAGAAATCATGAGTTTTAGGAAACATGTAACAGAAGTGAGATTTCCCTCCAAAATGCAGAGCCATCTCGTCTTAAAGTGCTAACAAGAATGGAAAGCTAGTTAATGCCTCTATCTCACTGCTGCTGTTACTGCTGTGTTGCTGTATTCTCATTCTGGGAACCCCAGTTGGACATTTTAATCCTTTTCTTTCCTTGCTGCATTTAACAACAGTTGGCAGTAGATGCCTATTTTGGTTACCTGGGCCTGTCAGCCTGTATCAGTGACTAGTGCCAGCACACAGGAGGCAATCACTTAACCAGACATCACATCAGCCAGTCATTCAAAATAAAGGATCTTTCTAATTCAGAAGAAATCACCTCTTGAGGGAATTGCGTTTTTGTTGTTGTTGTTTTTTTGTTTTTTAATATATTTTTATTGATTTCAGAGAGGAAGGAACAAGGAAGAGAGAGATAAAACATCAATGGTGAGAGAGAATCATTGATTGGCTGCCTCCTGCGCACTCCCCACTGGAGATCAAGCCAGCAACTTGGGCATGTGCCCTGACCGGGTATAGAACGGTGATCTCCTGGTTCATAGGTAGATGCTTAACCACGAAACCACTGAGGCCACCAGGCAAGGGAATTGGTTATTTTAAAAAAGCTCCTTGCTACACACACACACACACACACACACACACACACACACATACACACACACCATCACACACCATCACACACCATCACACCATCACTACTGCATTTCAGTTGCCTCTAAGCTCTTGGGCCCAAGGTTAAAGGGTAGTGTTGGAGGAGTGAGAGGGGATCATACATTTATAAGAAAAATGAATCATGAGGAGGCTGCAGGTGGTATGAAGGAGTGTAACTTGAAATGGAAAACTAGATAGGATTCCTGGTTACCATCTTTAGAGAGCCTGGGTCCTAATGACTGGGGAGTTGATGCCGGTGGATTGGATGCTTTGTCACAGTCCAAGCACAGCAGCCAATGGCACCTCCTTATCTCGGTACTTGAGCCCTGTGAGAGGTGTGGTGTGCATACCTGGTGTCTTGTCCTAAAGGAAGACAGACAAGTCAGTTAGGGTGGGAAACTGTCATGGGGAAGAGGGTACATTTGAAATTAATAATTATTCAATAGTTCATCTCAAAGGAAGACAGAAAATGTAGCTTAACCATCAAATTACTACACTGGCTAAAACAAAGAAGCCCATCCTATATAACAAAACCCTAATATGCAAATCAACTGAACAGTGGAACGACTGGTCGCTATGACATGCACTGACCACCAGGGTGCAGACGCTCAATGCAGGAGCTGACCCCTGGTGGTCAGTGTACTCCCACAGGGGGAGCACTGCTCAGCCAGAAGCCAGGCTCATGGCTGGCGAGCAGAGCGGCGATGGCAGGAGCCTCTCCCGCCTCCGCTGCAGGTGGGCGGTAAGGAACCAGGGGTCCCGGACTGGGAGAGCCCCGGACTGCGAGAGGGATGCCTGACTGCCAGCGGATATCTCCCAAGGGGTCCCAGACTGCGAGAGGGTGCAGGCTGGGCTGAGACCTCCATGCACAAATTTTCGTGCATCGGGCCTCTAGTAACTCCTATAAAATGATAAATGAAAGTCACCCTAGTTATGTGTGAAAATTACATTGATATCAAAATTCCCTAAAATGTGCACTGCTATCAGACCAAGAATTGAAATGCTAATTAAAAAGCAGTATATATTAATTGTGGAGTGTTAAGAAATGCAGAAAAGCACAAAGGTAAAAATCACTATTTTTCTTATGTCTGGATATCCTATATAAACATCTTGGGGAATTTTCTTTTATATCTTTCTCTCTCTTTGCTTCTCTCTCATGTTTTTATCATGATATCTCATGCCTTGCTTCTTTTCCACTCAGCATTACATTAGGAACTTTTATGTACATTATCAAACATTGTTCAAAAGTTTATGGTTATATTCATTCTATCATGAAGGATGGAACCACTCAGTTAATCATCTTATTTTTGAACAATGTTGCAGATTGGATTTCCCAGAAAACCAACCTAGGGACAGATATTATTATCGGGAAATTGGCCAGCTGGGGAGGGATCGCAGGAGGGCTGCAGGGCATGCCCGACCCATCTCCCTCAGTCCCAATTGGTCAGACCCCAGCAGCAAGCTAACCTACTGGTCGGAGTGTCTGCCCCCTGGTGGTCAGTGCATATCATAGCGAGCAGTTGAACAGACTTAGTATATCATTAGCATATTGCGCTTTGATTGGTTGAACGGATGACTGGACGACCAGACACTTAGCATATTAGGCTTTTATTATATACTAGCTTTCCCGTTGCAGGAAAAATCCTGCAATAGGATTTCCTGCTGCACTCTACCCCACCTCCGTTCCTCCCTTGTCCTCCGCCTCACCTTCTCCTCCAGCCCGCCTGCATTTCCCTTCGCCCCCTGCCCCGCCTCCGCCCCGCCCTTGTCCCCTGCCCTGCCTTCTCCTCCAGCACACCGTGTTTCCCTTCGGCCCCGACCCCGCCTCCACCCCGCCCTTCTCCTCCCCCCCCCCCTCGCTTGCTTGCTTCTTCGAAGCTTTACTCCCTTCTGCAGCTCTTGGCTTCTTTGGACTCTGTCTTGATATGCAAATTAGCCGCCATCTTTGTTGGGATAATTTGCATACTCGTCCTGATTGGCTGGTGGGCATGGCTTGGCTGGTGGGCGTGGCTTAGGTGTAGCGAAGGTGCGGTCAATTTGCATATTTGTCTATTATTAGATTAGATGATTTCATCAGCTGCAGGCTACCCAAAAGAGAGGTAAGATTTTTGAGAGAAGCAATTCTCTTCAGCTGAGGGCAACTAGATAGCATCTGTGATAGCCAACTTCACAGATGTTATAATGTTCAGATCGATCATGCCACCCAGCCAGGGCTACCCACTTCCTTTTTTAATAATTCTTTTATTTCTTTTTTTCTTCTTTTGTCCATATTGAAATAAACTTCTTGAAAAATGACTCTGAGGCTTTCAGAGATCCAAAATGACAAAAATCTTTATCACCAATGAATATAAATTATCCTCTTAGTATTTTAGTTACAATGATTAATCGTCCTCTTTTGCAGAAGTAGCCTCCAAGCTGGAACGTGTAATGGAAGACTTTCCTCCACATCATAATTCTCAAATGCTCGCATCACTGCAACCATGATTACATGCAAGAAAACGCATTGCATGTCAGGGAAAGCAGTGCTTGCCAGCAGTCAGGCTGTGCTTGTGAAGTGTGATCGCATATCTCTTTGGGACATACAATGTACCGTGTGCTTTGGGTTGTAATGGCAGGTGTAAATATCAGTCGGGTCTTGCAGTTTGGCATCTGAAACATGCAATTTGCCATTTTATGATTCTGTGTGTGTTTGTGTTCAGGTGCAGTTGTAAATGTGCCTGCAGGAGGCAGGCACTGAGTCTCATCCTGTTTTCACTATCCCCTTGACTGCAGATTCAAACTAGGAGAATGGGGAGAATCAGCAAGTCTGATAAATCTCTAGTATTAAATTTACTTCTGATGATTATTTAAAGATAAAACAGGATGCATCTGTATATTAAAACTATTTATAGCTTGGTTTTAGCCACTTCTTTTTTAATGTGTTGTTAAAAGTTAATCTAGCAAATTGGTTCATTTTAAGAGGAATCATTTTGAGCCCAATCCACATTTGTCAGAACAAACATGTAACCTCCCCCCAAAAAAGTGTAATTAAAATCGTTTACATCTTTCTAAAGACGTTAGAGAGCTTTAACAAAACAAATTTGGAATGACCAATTTTTACAATGATAACAGAGGGCTCTATAATATTTATGTCGTCGTGAACATAGGAAGTTATAGATAATATATACAGAGACTGATAAAGAGAAAAATGAGGTGTAGAGGAGTCAGTGGAAAGTAAGGCTTTTTGTAGATACAACCTTCTGACAAGGGATAGACAATCTACTTTTGAATCACAAGAACTTGACAAATGTTACACAGTCTATGCAAGTTTTTAAAATCAACTTTTTATTTTAGAATAGTTTTAGATTTACAAAAACATTATAAAGTACAGCATTTTCCTAAAATCTCTATCCAGTTTCTTCTATAATTAACATCTTATTGTAGTATAGTCTATTTGTGACAATTAGTGATATAATATTATTAACTAACGGCAACACTTTATTTAGATTTCCTTAGTTTTTTACAAAATACCCTTTTTTCTGTTCCGGGTTCTCATGTAGGAGACCACATCATATTTAGGTATCGTGTCTCCATAGGCGCTTCTTGGCCATGACAGCTTCTCAGACGTGCCTTGTTTTGATGATCTAGAAAGTTTTGAGGAGTGCTGGTCAGATATTTCATAAATTATTCCTCACTTGGGATTTGTCTGGTGTTTTCTCATGATGAGATTGGATTGGTGGGCTTTTGGAAGGAAAGCCACAGAGATAAAGTCACTTTTAATCTACCTCATGCCAACGGTACAACACGTCACATGACTTATCACCACCGATGTTAACCGTGATCACCTGGCTGACGTAGGGTTCACCAGACTTCTTTATCATAAGTCACTCTTCTTTCCTGTTGTCCACACTGTACTTTTTGGAAGAAAGTCACCGTGTGCATCTCATACTGAGAGAGAATTGTGTGTCAGTATCTTGTAAGTGGAGCATCTGTGAAGGAGTTAGTCTATTATTTATTACTAGAGGCCTGGTGCGCAAATTTGTGCACAGGTGCTCGGACTGGCTGGTGATCAGGGCAGATCAGGGCCATCTCACACAGTCCCGATTGGGGCCGATCAGGGCTGGCCGGCCGGGTGGGGGGGATGGACCACGGGAGGTGGGCCGGCCATGGGAGATTGACTGTGAGAGAGCACTGACCGCCAGCGGGCAGCTCCTGCATTGAGCATCTGCCCCCTGGTGGTCAGTGCACGTCATAGTGACCGGTCAACCAGTCGTTTGACCGGTTGTAATGGTCACTTAGGCTTTTATATATATAGATTTATTATTTACTCAAATAGGTGTTGTTGTTGTTTTTGTAACAGTATGAACTCCTATATTTAGTTTGTACTTTGGGTTATAATCCAATATTGCTTTATCTGTTTTGTTGCTTAAATGGCTCCCGCTTTGGCTGTAGGGAGTTTTTCAGCTGATTCCTGCATCCCTTTGACATATCAAAATTGTATTTTTGTTTTGTTTATCTCTTCCTCGCTTTCCCTCACTACCAAATGCCCCAGGCTCATTTTAAATGTTTCCTGCTCAGTCCTAGAATCAGCCACTCCAGTAGTTCTGTGCATTTGACAAATTCAGTGTCATGCATCCACCATTACAGAATCATACAGAATAGTTAACTGCCCCTAAAAAATATCCCTGTACTTCACCTATTCAACCCCACTCCCACCACTCCCAATCTGAACTGTTGATCCATTTACTATCTAATTACTCTTTGCAGAATGTCATATTATTGGAATCATAAATGTATAGCTTTTTCAGATGTTTCTTTCACTTAGAAATATCATTTAATATTCATCCATATCTGTGTCACCAGACAGTTCATTTCTTTTTTATTTGCTAAAGAGTCTTCTATTGTATGGAACTACTACAGTTTGCTTATATAGCCATCTTCTGAATAACATCTTGCTCACTTACAGTTTTGGGCAATTATAAAGAAAGTGGCTATAAATATTTTCATGCAAGTATTTTAGTGCACATAGTTTTCAAATCAATTGAGTAAATAACGAGAAGGATGACTGCTATGTTCATCCTTTCTTGTTTGTAAGAAACTGCCAGACTGCTCATAAGCAATGAACTTGAGTCCTCTTGCTCCAAATTTTCATCAGAAATTGATATTGCCAGTTTCTATGGATATGTCTTAAAGCTCACTGATTCTTTTCTCAGTAGGTCCAGCCTACTGATGAACATTTCAAAGGCATTTTATACATTTCTATTATAGTCCTTCTGATTTTTACCACTTTCTATTCTTTCTTAGAGTTCATATCTCCCTGCCTACATCACCCTATATCCATTCTTGCATATTTTTCTATCTTAAGGTCCTTTACATATTAATCGTAGTTATTTTATACTAGAGGCCCGGTGCACGAAATTCGTGCACGGAGGGGGGTTGTCCCTCAGCCCAGCCTGTACCCTCTCCAATCTGGGACCCCTCAAGGGATGTCCGACTGCCCGTTAAACGGGCAGTCGGACATCCCTCTCACAATCCAGGACTGCTGGCTCCCAACTGCTTGCCTGCCTTCCTGCCTTCCTGATTGCCCCTAACCGCTTCTGCCTGCCTCTCACAATCCAGGACTGCTGGCTCCCAACTGCTTGCCTGCCTGCCTTCCTGATTGCCCCTAACCGCTTCTGCCTGCCAGCCTGATCACCCCCTAACCACTCTGCTGCCAGCCTGTTTGCCCCCAACTTCCCTCCTCTGCCAGCCTGGTCACTCCTAACTGCCCTTTCGTGCAGGGTTGATCACCTCCAACTGCCCTCCCTTGCAGGCTTGGTCCCTCTCAACTGCCCTCCCTTGCAGGCCAGGTGCCTCCCAACTGCCCTCTCCTGCTGGCCATCTTGTGGTGGCGATCCTGTGTCCACATGGGGGCAGGATCTTTGACCACATGGGGGCAGCTATATTGTGTGTTGCAGTGATGATCAATCTGCATAGTACTTTTTTATTAGATAGGATAGAGGCCTGGTACAGGGGTGGGGGCCAGCTAGTTTGCCCTGAAGGGTGTCCCTGATCAGGGTGGGGTACCCTTGGGGCGTGGGACGGCCTGAGCGAGGGGCCTCTGGTGGTTTGCAGGCTGGCCATGCCCCCTGGCAACGCAAGCGGAGGCCCTGGTATCTGGAATTTATTTTCTTTCTACAATTGAAACTTTGTAGCCTGGAGCAGAGCCAAGCCTGGGGCTCCCTCCGAGGCCCGAAGCCATTTGTTTTGGGGTTATAATTGAAACTTTGTTGCCTTAAGCAGGTGGGCCTGGCCAGGGTGTGTGGAAAGCTTTGCTTCCCCTGTTGCCGGCGGTAACCCTGGCCTGCTCTCTCAAGCTCCATTCTGCCACCATTTGTTTGAATTTGTTTACCTTCTATAATTGAAACTTTGTAGCTCGAGTAGAGGCTTAGGCCTGCAACAGCTGGCAGAAAGCTTGGCTTCCTCTGTTACCTAGGAAACTTTGCTCACTGTGGCTGTAGCCATCTTGTTTTGGGTTAATTTGCATGCTGGCTCTGATTGGATGGTGGGCGTGGCTTGTGGGCGTGGCTTGTGGGTGTGTCGGAGGTGTGGTCAATTTGCATATTTGTCTATTATTATTTTATATTTCCTGGCTGACAATTCCAACAGCTCTCATATCTGAGTCTGGTTCTACCCATTGCTTTGTCTCTTCAGACTGTGGCTTTAGTTTTTGGTTTGCCTTTTGTCATGCTTTGTCATTTTCTTGTTGAAACCCATTCATGTTGTTTTGGGAAATAGGACCCGATGTAACAAGGTCCTATTTAGTATGAGCATTTATATGAATCTCTCTCAGAGTGGGGCTGTGTTTAATGTTTGTGCAGCTAGATGTCTGGGCTAGGGGCTTCAAATTCCTCTTGTTTTCTCATGTTTGTGTCCCCTCATGACTTCAGGCTTCCTTATGTATTCCTCCTCAAAGAGGATCATTGTCTTGCCTCTCTTTCAAGTTATAACCCACTGCTGTTATACTGGAGCTCTGTTGGTGTGGTGTTAAAGTGTTGGGGTGGAAAGTATTCTATAATCCAATTAGATCTCAGTGTTTTAGTGGGTCTGTGACTTGGGGCGGTGAACTTCACAAATACTTCTTCGCTGGTAGAGTCTTTTCTCTCCCTGTCTCCCTGCACCACTCTCTAGCTATAGTATTCCTATTCTGTGTCCTTAAAGCTTGACCCTTGTTGATTGTTTTTTCCTCCTGGGGTGATACAGAAGAGCTGTAATGGGAGAGATTCCCTTCTTCCAGCTGGGATAAAATTCTGGCAAAGTCTTTACCCCTGGAGATGAGGCCTTTGTTATACAGAAGGTTCTGGGCACAGCTCACAGTGATTTCTCTACTCCTCCCCTGACCATAGCCACAAGATAATTTTCTTAGATTTTTACTGTGAGATTCTGGTAGGTTTCTACAGGTAGCATTCACAAAAGTGTGAGAGGTCCCCTAAGACTATGGTCCCCAGGCATTTCTCACTTTACTCTCATGCTAGGGCCCCAATCCAACTCCAGCCGTTCATCAAAATTCCCATGTGATCCTTCTTACTAGTTCATGCCTCCAGTAGCTTCTGTTCTAAGCAGATGAGTTGCTGTATCTCAGATGTGCCTATCTCTCTAGATTTGGGTGAGAGTTTGCCCTGCAACATTAATTCTCTGGTGTGTCCAAGAATAGCCATTGATTTTCAGCTGTCAAACTTCCTTGTAAAGACTGAGGTGACAAACTTCCAAGCTCTTTACATGTCAGAGCTGAAACCAGAAGTCACCTTTGTGCTATTTTTAAAGCTGAGCTCTGAAATTTTAAACCTTCCCAATGAGTTATGGTGAAGATCAAACACTAAGATTTGTGACAACTTAGGGTGACTTGAAAGTATATCTTAAAATGGGTAGAATAACCATGCTAAATTAAATTCAGTACATACATCTATAATAATAAAAGCGTAATATGCTAATTAGACTGGACATCCTTCCAGACGACCTACTAGATGAAGCTGGGGCTGCGAAGGCCTAGGTGGCCAGGGGTGGGGGCCGAGGCTGAGACAGCCACCATGGTGGTAGGAGCTGAGGCAGGGACTGAGGCAGCCGCCACGGCAGAGGCCATGCCCCTTGCAGAATTTCGTGCATCGGGCCTCTAGTATATATATACATGCATGAAATTCATGCAAGGGGCTCTTCCCTCGCAGTCTTGGCCAGCCCTCACAGCCCCCCAGAAGGTCATCCAGACAGTCATTCTGCTGTTCAGTCTAATTAGCATATTAGCTCATTATTATACATTATTATATAGATACACACACACACACACACACATACACATATATATATATATATATATATATATATATATATATATATATATATATATTATTCTACAAAACCTAGCTGTTAGCTTACTCTGTTAATAAATATCAGTGGTCAGTTGATTCTCGTTCTGTATTTAAAATATTGGCAAAAAGCCTAAAGAGGAAATAAGCAATCTCTTAAATCTTACCATATATACAGAGTGATAAAGGCATGGCCGGAAGTCACTCTTTAAACAAGAAAGTTCTGCATTAAAGAATAATGATTTCACTTAAAGTCTCCTTGTCTGAAATGACTCTTTTAAAATGGATTACTTTGTATCAGTTGAATTCTTATACTCATTTACTTGAGCACAATTTTTAACTAGGAGCTGGGAGTCTGTGATTTTCTCAAAATTGTATTTAAAATGTTGTGATGATGGGCAGTTTTTTAAAGAGAACTTCTGTAGTTTGTATTAGTTTCTCTAGGAGGCCCATAATGTAAAATTATTTAAGAATCAGTACATAGAGTTAAGTACATAATTCTGTGATCTTAATTTCTAAATTATGAACCTTAGAAATAACATCAGTGACAAAGTATATCTCTCAGAATACTAACATTCTTATGACATGTTTATCAAAATATTCTCTAAGATACTTTGGTAAGGTACCGTTCTACCAGGGAAAGGATATGTTAGTTTAGATTAAGGAAATATGTTTTGAATTTTGGCTCCATTATTTTGTAGATTTGTAGCCTTGGGCAAGTCATTTCATATCACCAAGCCTTATTTTCCTCTTCTGTAAAATGGGCTTAGTAATTGTTTTTTATATAATTTTGCTGTCATTGTGACTATAACAAAAGTACATGTATACTTACGAATATATGGGATATATATGTATATATAAAATACATAATTTGTATTTGTAAATTACATATTATGTTTAACATTGTCTTCTGAATAAAAAATTGGTAGTAGCATTTCAATAATCTCTCTTCTATTGACTTAGATAACTGCTTAAATAAATAATTTTTAAAAGTAATAGTAAAGTTCAAAACTTAAGCATTATCAAAGGTCATCCATATTTTTACCCCACAGCTTTATTGAGACATAATCTATGCTAATAATAGAGAATTATGCAAATTGTCCAGGACTCGGTCACAGTAACAACCGAACAGCAGGCTGCATGGGGCAACCAGACTGGCAAGGGGGGCAGTTGGGGGCAACCAGGCCAGTGGGAGGGGCAGTTGGGGGTGACCAGGCCGGCAGGGGGACAGTTGGGGGCGACCATGCTGGCAGGGGGGGCAGTGAGGGGCGACCAGGCCGGTAGAGGGGGGCAGTTGGCATGACCAGGCTGGCAGGGGGGAGGCAGTTAGGGGTGACCACGCCAGTTGGGGGGGGAAGTTGGGAGCAACCAGGACAGCAAGAGGGGGGCAGTTGGGGGCAACCAGGCTGGCAGCAGGGGCAGTTAGGAGCTATCAGGTCGGCAGGCAGGTGAGCAGTTAGGAGACAGCAGTACTGGATTGTAAGAGGTTTAAACCAACTGCTGGTTTAAATGAGCAGTCAGACATCCCCCGAGGGGTCCCAGATTGGAGAGGGTGAAGGCTGGGCCCACAGGGACCCCCCCCCATGCACGAATTTCATGCACTGGGCCTCTAGTTGATATATTAACATTGTGTAAGGTTAATGTGTACAATGTGATAATTTGATATATTTATACATTGTAAAATGTTTACAGTGGATTAGTTAACACATTCTTCACCTCACATAATTACCTTTTTTCTTATTGTTATTGTGGTGAGAACATTCAAGACTTACTCTTTTAATACATAAAATACAATATTATTAACTATAGTTCCCATACTATTCATTAGATCTTCAGAACTTATTCCTCTTAAAATTGGACATTTATACTTTTGACCTTCATGGTTTGAGTGTTCTTACCTAAATCAACTTTCTTTGAGAGGATTGCAAGCTAAAAGATAACTTGTTGCTGATATTCAAAATTTATTTATGTTTAGAAACTGAATGAGCCATCAAATATTTTCAATAACTCCCAGTTGAGCTTTTGCTTCTAAAAATGAAAATGTGATTTCAATGGTGCTTGAAGATATTGATATATTGATACAGAAAGACAAACTATGGGTCCTGTTCATACTTTAATGGTAAGAGGGATTTTCCAAAACCAACATCAATTTAATCTCAAATGCCTGCATTTATGAGACAATTGAACATGATTGGGGACCTCGCATCTGAGAATTAGGGCTCTGAATTCTGGTTGCCCATTGCAATCTTCGTGAGAACTTTTAAATATCCTGATAACCAAGCCTACACCCAGAACATGTAAATCAAATCTCTGGGAAAAGGCTTCATCTGTCTTAAAGCTCCACGGTCATTCCAGTGGGCAGCAAAGTTTGAGAAACACTATGTTCAGCCCAGAAATAAGAACTGATCATTACCTAGCTGACTGGAAACACTACTGCAAACACATTTGTAACACTTTCTAGATTTCTCCCTTCATAATCTGCAACCAAACCAACAGGCATACAACTGGCTTAAATAATTGACCACACAACTAGAAGGTCGTAAAATAATCTGACTCTTTTTTAAAATTCATCCTTTAACTTTGCCTTCTGATATCACATTGCTTTCTGGAGTGGATTTGTTTGTTTTTAAGCCAGTGTTGACAAAACAACTTTTGAAAAAGCCTACCATGTATGTTTGAGTCATTAGGTATTTCGTATTGAGTACAGAATTTTCAACTTGTTTTAAAAAAAAAAATTGTTCTGAAGGACAATATAAGCACTCTTAATCTATAACATCTCTTTCTAGTTAATACCATAATAAACAACAAAAGTCACATACTCGAAGATAGATAATAGCAATGGTACCAGACCCTAAAAAAATCCTCCATCTTTCCATCACATGATACATTCTATTCAAGCATGAAAGAACGACAGACTTTGATAAGTGTCTCTCTTTCCTTCCAGCTAGTATGACTCTTAGAAGCCATTAGAGCAAGCACACAACCCAGGAACTCCCTCACCCAGGAAGCAAGTAGGAATGTTTGTCAACTGAGCTGAGTACGTCACCTCATCATTGGGTCAGACACAGACACTGACAAGCTGGGCACCTTCTATTTCGTTCACTTACCCACACTGAGAGCAAATTTATGTTCCCAGCCATTAGAAGGGAGAGATGATAAACCACCTCTATTTTTTTCCTTTTTAAATCGAGAGTGATATAATGGCTACAACAGAATCAATTGCTTTGAAAGTAATGGGGTGAGGCTATCCACACCATTACTTTCAGCTCCGGCTTCTTGCCAATTCCATGCAACAGACACTGTAACGGAGTTCACTGATTTGCTCATTCGGTAATTTGCAAGTTTACAAAGTTATTTGGGTTCTTCTCTTCCCAGTGCCGATGCACACATGCACACACACACCAGGGAAACAAGGGCCAGATTTCAGCAGTTTCCAGAGAGAAACGCAGGCTCACCTTACCTTTTGGCGCTTAGGAGTGCTGGTTCTAATATTACACAGTCCTGGTGCCTTTGCACAGAAATCGCATTTCACAAACCGCCACCTATCAGAAGGCTGGTGAAGAGCTGTGTCTCAGAAAATGGCTTTCCTGGGGTGCCAGTGGGTCCCTCATCATGGCCGAGATATAATTACCACTCCCCAAAAAATGCCATCAATGCGGGGAGAGTGGGGGTGGGAATAATACCCTACTAGTTTGCTTTCATCAGGATTGGGTCTGAAGAATGCAAATAAGGAGGATAGTGTCTAATTATTTTTCCATTTTTATCTCCATCAAAGCACATTCATTCTAAAAAAGATTTTAAAAAGCGAACCCTGGTTTCAAGTTCAGACCTGGGATGTGCATGGGCTTTTTTTTTCCCCCTTCAGGAAAAGGGAGCTGCTGCATTGTGGGAAAACAGGTGTTCATGCTTTTATCTAAATTAAATGTATATCTAGATTGAATTTTATCCATATTTAATAATGAAATATAACAAAATAAAATGCTTCCTGTTATTTATCCATTTAGAGGAAAATTCTGTGTGGCAAACTTTTCAGACGTGCAGAAATGGCGAGGTGGCAGAGAACCCTGAGGCAGGAGGGATATGGGAAGAAGTGTCACTGCCAGTTGTGTGTGATAGATCAGATTAAGAAAGCGAAATTTTGGCCTGGCCACGGTGGCTCATGCACCAGGAGGTCACCGGTTCAATTCCTACCTAGTCAGGGCACATGTCCAGGTTGTGGGCTGGGTCCCCAGTGTAGGGAGGTGCTTGAGGGTCGGATTGAGAGTTATGCAGGAGGCAGCCAATCAATGTTGATGTTTCTATCTCTCTTCCCCTCTCCCTTCCTCTCTCTCTCTAAAATCAACAAACACATATATTAAAAAAAAGAAAGCAAATTTTTGCAGGAGAAAATATTGATTGCCCCAGAGCTTCAAAATCTATTTAGGTTCACTCAATGAAAATTCAAAGGCAATTACTATATTTTATTTCTATTTTGACTTTCTTTTAATTTTTCAGTGCTTAAAGCGTTTCCATTTTTGCACATCCTTAAAATCTCCTAAGATATGAGCTTTGAGGCAATCAACATTTTCCTTCTTCTAGTTCTAAGAATATCTTTGCAAAAATAAATACACTATAACAAAACAATAAAAAGGGTGAGTGAAGCAAGGGAAAAGTGGCTCTCAGAGTATCAGACAAAAATAGACCCTTAACACTCAGTCCAGGGTATACAGATAGAAGACCTTGAATTAATCTTTTCAAAAGATACTTGAAAGGTTAGGAGAAACCCTTACTACTGAGCCACTCAACAGAAAGTCAACTAAGTCAGCATTTCCCCCTTTCTTGGATGTGGGAAAGGTCTCAGCAAAATTCTTCATTCATAGCTTTACATCATCTGGAATTCATACTTTTAAAAGAATAGGGCAAGTTGCATTCAACAATGAGTAATAATTCATG
Organism: Eptesicus fuscus; assembly: GCF_027574615.1. Classification (NCBI taxonomy): domain Eukaryota; kingdom Metazoa; phylum Chordata; class Mammalia; order Chiroptera; family Vespertilionidae; genus Eptesicus; species Eptesicus fuscus. The sequence continues at coordinate 20,652,398 of NC_072490.1, forward strand.
ACAATGATTAATTTTATGTGCCAACTTGGCTGGGTCACAGTAACCAGGCATTTGATTAAACACTAGACTGGAGAACCCTGGCTAATATATGTATTTTATTATTTTTGTTTATCAAATGACATCCATTATTATTCCTGAAAGATATCTCTATGTGAAGAGATAGAGAAAATGTACTCATTTGAAAGGTAAAAACCTTAAGCTACATTATATTGCATAGAAAATGAGAACTTAAGGACATAAAGTTTTAAAAAGTGATATCTAAATGGCAAATGGCTTTAAATCAGAGAGAGAGGCGGGGGGAGGGGGGAAGTGAAGTAGGAGAAAGTGAGCTGCTTGGAGATGGCAGAACATGTTATCATCATTCATAAACCCTTTGGTATGGAGGAATTATGGACCATGTGAAATCATGTTCAAAATGACAGGAGGGTGCTAGGGCTATGGGATTGGCCCAGGTGTGGGAGGGCATGGTCTAGATGGGGCTGATTTTTTTACAGCTCTCAACAAGTCAAGGGCTTCAAGCTGATCTTTGCCTTCTGCACAGCAAATAATTATCACAGTTAACCTTTCAGAATAGATTTAAATCCAGAGAAAAGCAAAAGAAGGGTCATATGCAGATAGACATCTTTATTTCAGATATAAGGATAATTTTCATGAGGCTTTTGAAACTGGGCGTTTCCCTAGAAATTTAGAGAGTACAGTTTGGGAACCAATTGTCCCATCTAGCATCTCTCATCTTACAGATGAGGAAATGGAGGCCCTAGAGAATGTTCATGTCTTTCACCTCACTGAGTCACGGAGTCACTGAACAAGACTGAGATTGATTTTCAGGTTTTAGTCTGTGTTGTTAGGGTTTGGGATTTTTTTTTTTCTTTATAAAGTTTTCATACTCTTTTCTAAGGGAAGTCTCAGTTCCTGAGAAGTGGAAGCAGGTACACACGTTTCAGATTTGACTTGTTCCCAGATTCTCCATTCACTTTATCATCATTGCTTAAGAGATTATTTTTAATAGAAAATGTCTTTTACTTTATAGTATTTACCTGAGTAAAATCGTGTCTGTGGCTAGCATAGACTCCTACATCATGGCTACCTGCCCCATCAGCTAGTATGGTGGCTTGGTCCTCTCTTTCTCTGACCCTCCTTTCTGTTCCATATGGGAATTGCTAACCAGGAAACAATTCTTGGTAAGCAGGTTATGAGGATGTACCACAAATTGAACCTGGCAACCGAAACAAAGAACTGACAGCCCCAGAGTGTGCTATTTGTTCCTGATATCTAAAGTGAAAAAGTTGGACCTGGCTGGATAGCTCAGTTAGTGAGAGCATTGTCTGATACACCAAGGTTATGGGTTCAATTCCTGGTCAGGGCACATAAAAGAATCAACCAGTGAATGCTTAAATGCTTAAATAAGTAGAACAACAGATTGATGTACTTCTCTCTCCCTTTCTCTCTCTGTATCTCAAAATGCTTTTTCTTGCTTTCTCCTCTTGAAAAACAGCCACTAAGCCAATGCACTCATTTCAGAATTAGAAGCCAGGCTGTAAGACAATGGGTTAATCACGCAGGGAAGGCTGGCCAGAATATTTATTTGTGTTCAGTGCACTGAGATAATTTTACCCCTCTTTCTAGATCTCCTAGAAAAAGATTTTTCAGGGCCATTCAAAAATGGAATGCCTTTAACACTCACCCTTTATTTTAAGGACCTACAAGGAAAGTTTGAGTCATCCTAATTTCACAGAAATTTTCCTGAAAGGGGAGGAATGTGTCTCTTTGCATTGCATGTCCTTGGCCTTAAATGTACTGAGTGGACGGGGTGATTTGACAGCTTTTGTTCTAAAGTTAGCCCTCATTCTCTATTTCAGACTCAATAGGGGAACGACTGAACTTTGTAATTAATACTCAGGAAATTAGCAATCAGCAGAGAGATAAAATGGGCATGTGGAGGGATGTCAACCGCCCTTGACAAGCAAAGGCCAGTGAGGGGCTCATGACAGCACAGAATCCAAGGGCAGCAGTAGAGCCTCCTTTTAGCTGGTTCTGATTCTTTTAAATGTACTTTATTCAGCATCCCTGAGGTAATAAAAGCAGGGCTCACTGGACTTTTTTTTAAAGGAGATGGTCGTTTCTGCTGCATTTACAAGTACTCCAATGAGTTCTCTCTTTCAGAATTCAAGAATATTTTCCTTTGTCCTCTTGCATAAAATAAGAGTATCTGAGAATTGGCTTTTGATCCAGCAGGCCTTAAGAGTGCAAGCTGTTTATTTTTGTAATAAGGGGCCATTGAAAAACTTAAAGTGACAATTTCTTGAGAGGGCAGTCTGTTAGTTGGAGGGGTCCTGAGAAAGGTCAGCAGGATCCTCCTCCATGGGGACCACTGATGTTGACCTTTTGGAGAACTTCTACCTCTTGGGGAAAACAAACTCTTGATTCTGTTATATAAAGAAGTAACAAAAGAGTGTTCACAGAATTATAAATACTAAAGGAATTGTTTCTGCATAATAAAGGTCATAAAGGCTTTTATTGGTATAAGCACGTATGTTTGATTGTATGTACGTGTGTGTGTGTGTGTACTTGAAGAGAGAACACACTAAATGTTCATCTACCTTAAAATTTAGGGCCAACAAATCAGTGTGCATCATTTGTTCAATTTCAGCTACTTCCCGAAGACCCTGAAATCTGACTTCTCTTATCCAATCCTACTTTTCATTCAGTGAATATTCAGAAAACATCCTTGCCCACCAAGTGTGAGGCACTTGGACCAAAGGCATCTTGTGACCTCCCATGAGATCTTGCATTTCTCCATTGTGTAACATTTTTATTGTAGTGGCAATCTCCTTTGCCTGTTTCCCAGGCCAAGCAACCTGGGTCCAGAATAAAACCTTACTGTCCCCTGGGTTTTTGATCATTCAAACTGTTTCCAGTTCATGACCTTTTCCTGGATTCCTGTTTTATCTTGTCTTCTATCAGGTCCATCTCATTTATATCACCTCCTTGCGCTATAGGATTTGAGAGTACAATGATCGTCCCTGCCCTTTCTCTTTATTGTCTTTATGATAGCCATCATAAAGAACCTTGTTCTTAATAACTCAGTAGCAACACACTCCTGAAAGGAGGCTGAAAATACCAAAGTTAACTCTGTGTTCTTGGAAATGTCTTTTAACCTCCCTAGCTCTACTGTCTTTTTCCTTCAAATGAGAGATAAGGACTAGGTAAGTGGTTCTCAAATTTTGAGATGCATAAAAACCACCCAAATAACTTGTTTAAACGGTGCATTCCTAGGCCTGGATCTCAAAGTTTTAAATTGCATATTTTTTAACAGGAACCTAGGAACCACTGTATGTCCATCAGGTCATTTTGTTGGGATGGTCTTTATATACTGGCCAAACTTTGAGAAACAATATTAGAGATGATTTCTATGGTAGATAGTATTTTTTAAAGATGGCTCCCACATTATATTCCATCTCAATCGTTCTCTTTGTAATGAGGCATTGATACACCTCCCTCTGAGAGGTAGGGTTTATATCAGTAACTCCCCTTGAATCTGGGAGAGCTGGGACCACGCTACGTAACTTTTGGTGCTGGGTTATAAAGATCAGGTAGCTCCCACCTGGGACTTCTGGGAGGCTTGCTTTTGGAACCCAGCTGTTTGCTGTCTATGTGAGGAAACCACAGCTAGGCTGTTTTAAAGGGGCCACTGGGAGAGGCCATGGGTAGCTATCTCAGCCAACAACCCTAGCTAACTCTCAGCTGACAGCTAGAACCAATTTGCCAGCCACGTGACGGAGCAGTTTTAAAAGTGGATCCTTCAGTCCAACCGCCCCGTCCGATGCTGTGTGCAGTAGGGAAGCCTTTCCCGCTGAACCCTGCCCAAACAGCAGGCTTGTGAGTGAAAGAAATAATTGTTAGGTCAAGAAGCTTTGGGGTTGGTTTGTTACCCAATAACAGATAATGCAAATAATTTCTAAAATGTATAGTCTGGAATAGCTGAGGGTAACTTGAAATGAGACCTGGGTGTGGTGTCTCCAAAAGTGGTTGCTGGGTAACTGTTGTCAAGTTCTTAATACTCGAGTTCTCAAAGACTTCCATTTATAAAATGACAATAACACTACCACTTATTAATTGGAGCTGTTTTGAGAAGTATATGAGGTAATGGAGGAAAAAAATATTTTTCTGCCTTATCATTTTTATTCCTAAGAATTTTGTTGATACAGACAACCAATATCCATATAACTTACATTGGGGGGGGGGGGGGATATGTGACTTATTTTTGTGACTCCTCTTCCTTTAAATATTTGGTATATGGATATTTAAATACTCTTAAACATTGTCCCTGTTATGAGATTTTATTTCTTGATATCTAATAAGAAATGGAACTAGATTAAATTTTGCTCATGGAAGGAGTTTATTAATCTTTTGGCATTCAGCACAAAGCACACATTATTTTTATAGTGGTGCTGTGGTAAACAACTATAATACAGGCATAAGAATTGGAATAGTAAATATCTCTATTTGTGATTATATGATATGGCATGCTCAGATAATCCATGATAGAGGTAAACACAGGTGATATGGCATTTGAGAAGGGAGAAAATATAAAATTAAAATAACCAAATCCATGACTGCCGCATTCTTCTTCTCCTCCTCCCTCTCCTCCTCTTCCTCTTCCTCCTCCTCCTCCTTCTTGTTTGTTTGTTAATCCTCATCCAAGGTCCATAATCTTCTTATATTTAAAAAAATAACTAGTTAAAAGATGTATTTATATATACCTATTCTGGGACTTAAATGTGTTATTTGGGACTGTTTTGAGAAGTACGTGAGGTAACATTCATTTCTTTACCTGTTTTTCTCTGTTTTATGCCTTACTAATTTATTCTGGTATATGATGAAAGATACAGAGATGGAGGTAAAACCACTCTGGGATATATACATTTCAGGAATGTTTTAGCCATGAATTTAATTTTGCTTATTTTTTAACAGCTTTATTAAGGTACTAGAGGCCCAGTGCATGAAATTTGTGCACCGGTTGGGGGGGGTGGTCCCTCAGCCTGGCCTGTACCCTCTCGCAATCCAGGACCACTGGCTCCTAACTGCTCACCTGCCTGCCTGCCTGATCACCCCTAACCATTCTGCATGCCTGTCTGATTGCCCCTAACCACCTCTGCCTGCCTGCCTGCTCGCCTCTAACCACTCTGCCTGCCTGCCTGATTGCCCCTAACCACTCTGCCTGCCTGTCTGATCACCCCTAACCGCCTCTGCCTCACCCCTACTGTTGCGCTTCATCCACAAGGTCATCTGAAAGGACGTCTGGAAGGTCGTTTGGCTGTCAGGTCTAATTAGCATATTATGTTTTTATTACTATAGGTAATAAACATTAAATGAATTGTACATATTTAAAATGTACAACTGAATAAGTTTTGACTATTATTCTAGGTTAGTTTGTTATTTCTAGAATTATATATCAATGGAATAAGGTATATATTCTTTTTTTCTTGGATTATTTCACTCAGCATAATTACGTGGAGATTTATTTATGTTGTATGTGTTCATAGTTTTTCTTCTTATTGCTGAGTATGTAGGTATTACAACAATTTATTTGTCCATTCAGTTGTTAATTACATTTGCTTCTGGCTTTTGACTGTAACAAATAATGCTGCTATGAAAACTTATGTATTAAGCTTTTATGAATATGTGAACTTACTTCTCTTGGAATGGAGTTGATAAATCACATGGGAGGAATATGTTTAAGTTTTTAAGAAACTGCCAAGCTGTTTAACAAAATGAATGTGTCACCAGCAGTTTATGCAAGTTCCAATTTTTCCACATTCTTGCCAATGGTTTGTATGGTCAGTCTTGTAAATTTCCCTAGTATCATCCTATTCTTCATTTCTAATTTAATTTTATTGTGATCAGAGAAGTATTTCATCTTTTGTAATCTATTGAGAGTTGATTTATGGCTCAGAATATAATCTATCTGTGTAAATGTTCCAAGAATGCATTAAAAAGTTGTTCTATTGCTGGGTGGGGTGCTCTAAAAATGTCAGTTAGGTCAAGTAAGTTGATAGGATTTTTCAAGTTGGTGATGCCCCTGATGACTTTCTACCTATTGTCCTGTCATTTATTGAGAACAGCATTGCAATTTGTCACTATAATTGTGGATTTGTTTTCTTCTCCTGGCAGTTCTATCAGTGCTTTCCTTCTGTATTTTGAAACTGTTATCTTCAAAATATTTAGGATTGCTATGTTATATTAATAAATTGATTCCTTTATAATTATGAAGCCACCTTTACCTCACTAATATTCTTCACTATGAAATCTACCTTGTCTGATATCAATTAATATAGCACTCCAATATTTTTATTTATTTATTTTTAAATCTTTATTGTAGAAAATATTACATTTGACCCGTTTTTTTCTTTCCCATTGACCCCTGCTAGACCACCCCACCAATATTCTTTTGTTTACTGTTAGCATTGTATATCTTTCCCATCCTTTCATGTTTAGCCCATTTGTGTCTTTATATTTGAATATCTTTCTTGTATGCAGCATATAGTTGAATGTCGTGAGTTTATCCAACATGACCATCTCTGTCATTTAACTGGAGTGTTTTTTCACATTAAATTTTATTACTGATTGATTTGGTTTAAATCTATCATCTTTTTATTTGGTTTACATTTTTGCCATTTCTACATTCTTATTGATATATAACTGACATATTACATTATATTAGTTTCAGGGGTACAACATGGTGATTAAATATTTGTAGACATTGTAAAATGATCACCACAATAAATCTAGTTGTCATTTATAGTTACAAAATTTTCTTCTTGTGATGAGGACTTTAAAAATCTATTCTCTCAGCAACCTTTAACACATGCAATAATGTATTATTCACCATTGTTACCATGTTATACATTACATCCCCATGACTTACTTATTTTATAACTGGAAGTTTGTACCTTTTGACCTCCTTCACCCATTTCGCCCATCCCACGCCCCTACCTCTGGCAACTACCAATCAGTTCTCTGTATCTATGACCTTGGTTTTTTTATTGTTGCTGCTGCTGTTGTTTGGATTTCACATATAAGTGAAATAATATGGTATTTGTCTTTCTCTGTCTGACAATTCTCTTAGCATAGTGCTCTCAAGATCCATTCATGTTGTCTTCAAATGGCAAGATTTTATTCATTTTAATGGCGGAATAGTATTCCATTCTATATGTAAACACCATAGATTATTTTATTTTCATCCATCAAAGGACAGTTAGGTTGTTTTTATTTCTTGGCTACTTTACCTAATGCTGCAATGAACATGGGGTTGCATATCTTTTTTTGGAATTAGTGTTTTGGGGTGTGTTTTTTTTTATAAATACCCAAAAGTGGAATTGCTGAACTGTATGGTGGTTCCATTTGTACTTTTTAGAGAATCTCCAGACTGTTTTCCACAGTGACTGAACCAATTTACATTCCCACCAACAATACACAATGCCTCTCTTTTCTCCATATCCTTGCCAACACTTGTTATTCCTTGTCTTTTTTTATAATAGCCATTGTAATAGGTGTGAGGCAATAACACACTGTGGTTTTGATTTGCATTTGATTAGTGAGGTTGAGCATCTTTTCATGTGCTTGTTAGCCATTTTATATCTTTTTTAGAAAAATGTCTATTTAGATCCTGTGCCCATTTTTAAGTTGTAATGTTTGTGTGTGTTTTTTTTTTTTTTTTCATTGAGTTGTATGACTTATTTTATAATTTAGATTTAACCCTAATCATATATATGATCTGCAAATATTTTCTCCCATAGAGTAAGTTGTCTTTTCGTTTTGTTGATGGTTTCCTTTGCTTTGTAGATCTTTCTTTAACTTTTTGTTTTATTTATTTATTTAATTTGTTTTTTGCTTTTGTTGCTTTTGGTTTCAAATCCAAAATATCATCACCAAGACCAAATGTCAAGGAGCTTACCATTTGTTTCATTCTAGTAGTTTATGGATTCAGATCTTACATTCAAGTTTTCAATCTATTTTGAGTTAATTTTAGTATAAAGTGTAAGATAGTGATCTAGTTTCATTATTTTGCATGTGGCTGTCTCGTTTTCTCAATACCATTTAATGAAGAGACTGTCCTTTCCCCATTGTATATTTTTGCCTCTTTTGTCATAAATCAATTTTTGCCTCTTTTGTCATAAATCAATATATGCATGGATTTATTTCTGGGATCTCTATTCTTTTCCATTGATCTATGTGTCTGTTCTTGTGCTAATGCCATAATGTTTTGATTAATGTAGATTTGTAATATAGTTTGAACTCTGGAGCATAATGCTCTAGCTTTGCCCTTCTTTCTTAAGATTACTTTGGCTAGTTGGGGTCTTTTGTGGTTTCATACAAATTTTAGGATTGTGTGTGCTATTTCTGTGAAAAATACCACTGGGCATTGAGGCTTAGATGCCATTCTGGACAAAGGAGAGAGAGACAGGGGAAAGTAAGCACTTAGATTAAAAAGAGAAAACATGTGGTTAACAAATTGTTGCTGGGTCACCCAGAAACTATGGGAAACAGAGAGGATTTTAAATAAGGGCTTTGCTAGATTTCCTCTCTATTGGCCACACTTAATATAAAAATGTGAAGATGAATATGCAAGCAGGTTTTTCTATCTGAATTTCTTTAGGCAAGTAAAGGGAGAGAGTCAAATGCTATTCCTGAGTCTTTTTTTTTTTTAATAACCAATTTAAAATCAATATCCCAAGAGGCATATTTTTGTGTGGCAAAACTCTGTCCATCTTAGTAGTTTCCTGTCCTCAGGACACTTTAGGTCAAGTATAGGTCCATGTGGATGTAGCACCCTCTCGGCCACTGCAGAATTCATTGATTACTTTGAAGCTTGATTCACTTCTTTACCTAACATGAACTTCTAATCCAGCTCCCTGCCTCCACTGGGTTCCTGGTGCATTTATATCAATAGCACAATAGAATTGGTCTGTTTTTGAAGTTTACCCATCTCTGTAGTTTTCATGCATAGGTCAGTGTTTTTTGGTTAATTAATATTTTAGGCTCAAAGAATTGTGAAGTCTGGGGAAGTATGTCAGCATCTTACCTTTCCCAAAACTATCAGATCTTTATGGGAATACCTGAAAGTGCCCTAGTTTTTTAGTCTAATGAGCATCTACTGAAGCCTAGAAAATCTTCTGATCTCAAGCATAGACCGTGAAAGGAAATGAAAAGGAAAGCAAAGCAAAAAAAGTCATTTATCAATATACTTGTCATCTTTTTCTGTGCCTTAATTAAAATTAATCTCTGTTTTGGGCTCATTTTTAGGCTTCTTTTTTTCTAACCATTTTCTCTTTGATGAAGAAAAATGTGCTCATGGATGTTCAACTAGAATATTTCATTTCTTTTCCCCGAGTTTATTTTGGAAAACTTTTCTTCTATTTAGAAACCTTGCTGCAGAAAACAATTATCACCTTTAATTTAGCACTGTGAATACAGAAACTTCACCAACAACAGCATTTCATCACCAAGTTCGTCAAAAGTAAATGAACAAAAAAAGAGAGAAAGTAAAACAAAAATGTAAACTTACTCTCTTTTTAGCTTTCACAGAGTAAGAATAAGAATCCACAGCGCTCCAGAGAAGTCCACAACATCGGACTGAAGTTGTTTAAGAAACTTATATACAAGCAGAAACATAAATCACATGGAAGACACATACAACTCTAAATATCTATTCAGTCTTTTCAAGGTTGAATCTTCAGTAATGGAACTACTTCCAGAAATAATTATAGCTTTAGATTGGAGACACAACCATAATAACTACATTTCAACTAATTTTTCTATATATTTTGGCTCTAAACAGGCCCAATAAACATAATGCCACATTGAATTCGAACATGGCTTTGTTTCTGAATAGAGGTGGAACATCTCAGTCCCTTGAGGCTTGACCTTAAGCTTTCTCATGCACATGAAAAAAGCAGCAATGATTAAGGGCTTGTTTGCTTCCGTTGCTGATTCAAAGGTCAAAAGTAATAGTGATGAGAAAAACAACAACTTATCCCATGTTGCCAATGTGGGCATAGAGTGCCAAGGATGGCCCTAACGGAACTGCCAAAAACACACTACACATAACTCATATTCCCATTTCACCCTGGACTCAGGGCTGTACCAGGTCTAAGATTCAATACAATAATTTATCAACTTAATGGCAACAAACTTGAACAGGAAGAATTTATGCCTAATGAGAGCTTGTAAGGATGAGTGATTATCTCCTTCACTGGACCTGGATTATAGTCCAATGTCACCACTTGGTTGTGTGTGCATTAGGTCTTCCTCTTCAACAGAGGAATTTAGAGATAAATAGTGTACACAGCCACCTTCAAAGTCTGGTTGGCCTGCATCCTGCTACCTACTATTTCTCAAACAAACTACTATTACTCCACTTTTTTTTTCTAGTTAAAATGCCAATTACCAGAGCAGAAGGTAATGCCGATTACTTTCAACTCATTTCATGGTGGCTGTGCCACCTCCAGCATGCCAGTTCCATGAATGGGAGCCTGATTTCAGTTCTTTCAAAGTGATTTTTTGACAGCTATTCAGAGGCATTCTGTCAAAAAGAACCAAGATACAGCCCAGAGAGGAATCATATTAGCTATTTTGCCTTCCAAATTATGAAATTAAGCTAAGTTTAATTTGTGAATAGATGGTTTTTTAATGTCATAGTTGAAGGTTTCATGTATAAATCTCTTTGCATGTCTTACCAAATACTGAGTTTTGGTCCAATAACCTGAGTTATTCCTGGGATTCGCCTTGTGAATGCAAATTTGGAATTGACGTGAGTTGTGAGAAGCCAAGGACAAAAAGCTGTCATATTGCAAACAAAATTCTTTAGTGATTTATGTGTGTGGCTTCACCTTTGGATATCATTATTGAAATATTTGAGCTACAATGAGATAGCTGAACCTTAATGTCTTATCAAAGAATTTAAATTATTAAATAGGCTTTTAGCTAACTGGCCAAATCACAAAATATTATCTGGAAGAAGGGGGCACAGGTAGTGGGGGGAATCTTTGAATCATTAAATCATCTTATCAAAGATGATAATGATACAAATATATTATCATCTCTCAGAAATAGACTGTATAATAGGGTCAATGCATCCATTATATTGCCTTATGCAAGCAAAAAATGTGACTGAGCAATTCTGGTGATACAAAAACCTGCAGATAAAAGTTAAAAATTCAGAGAATAAGGGTATGAGTAACCTGATCCTAAAGAATATACATAGCTTGAACATGCCAAAGTTACCATTAATATATTATACTATTTATTGATACACACACATGCGTGCACACACACACACACACACACAAGCACACACACAAGGCATAGGAAAGCCCCTTAGTGGTAGAAAAGAGCGTTACCTTTGGTAGAAAAGACATATACAGAAAGAAGATTAACAAAACAGGAAAGCACATGTGCCAAGTAAATATTATGAAAGCAATAGATCTCAATGTGGATGGGTAGTGAGGGAGAATAAAAAGAGAAAGTACAGAAATAAGTCCTTCAAAAAGGAATAACTTGAGTTAAGCTCTGGGAGAGGGATGCCTTTTTTAGAAGCAAAGAGAAAAAGTAAACATTATTGTAGGTTGTAGTGAGTTCAGGGACAAGAGTATAGATATTCATTTAAGTAAAAGGGTAGTCTGACTGAAAAATATTTTATAGGAGAGTTGTACACATTATTCACAATTTGCATTTGGGGTAGATTAGTATATATCTATATCTGTCTTTATCTATATAAATCTACACTAATAAAAGAGTAACATGCTAATTGACTGTACCTTTGTGACGCCCACCAGCCAATCAGGAGTGAGTATGCAAATTAACCCAACAAAGATGATGGGTTAACTTGCATACACAGGCGCTGAGTGGCTGGGGCAGGGCGGGGCGCTTGCATTGTTGCCATGGCGATGACACAGGCATTCCGCGCCACCCCAGCCGCTCCGGGCCTCTGGGCAGCGTGGGAAGGCGGAAAGGTGGCTCTGGGCTGGAGTGAAAAGGCAGCTCCAGCCGGAGCGAAGGCGGTGCAGGCAGCCAGGAGAAGGAAGGCCTATTCTTGCACAAATCTTGGTGCATCGGGCCTCTAGTATATATATAAAAGTCTAATATGCAGTGTCCCCGTGGGAATTCAACTGGGAGATGGGGAATTCTCTCGCTATGACGTGCACTGACCACCAGGGGGTGACGCAGAATGAAGGAAGGCCCCAGCTCGCAGCCAGAAGGAAGTCCCAGCCAGCAGCTGGAAGGCCCTGATTAGCCCTGATCACTGGCCAGGCCTAGGGACCCTACCCGTGCATGAATTTTGTGCACTGGGCCTCTAGTACATATATAAAGGCTTGTATACATATACAAATGAAATTAGACATAAAATAGTTCAGCCCAGCCAATGTGGCTCAGTGGTTGTGTGTTGATCTATGAACCAGAAGGTTACAGTACATGCCCTGCCTGATTCCTGGTCAGGGCACATGCCCGGGTTGTGGGCTGGATCCCCAGGTATGGGGTGGGAAGGAGGCAGCCAATCACTGATTCTCATCATTGATGTTTCTATCTCTCTCTCTATCTCTCTATCTCTCCATCTCTCCTTTCCTCTCTGAAATGAATAAAAATATAGTTTAAAATATAGTTCAATATTTGATCACTAACTCAGGGAAAAGTAAGGAAGTAGGAGCAAATGGAAAAAAAATTCTGAATGTCAGGTCCCTAATTATTTTTTTCCCATTGTAACAGGCATACATTATGGTATAAGTTTAAAGTACACAGAATTATGGTTTGATTTACATATGTTGTGAAATGATTACCGCAGTAAGTTAACATCCATCATATAGATACAATGAAAAGAAAATTTCTGCTTATGATGAGAGCTCTTAGGATATGCTCTCTTAAAAACTTTCCTCTTTTCCACACAGCAGTGCTGACCATAGTCATCAGGTTGTACATTATATATCTAGCATTTATTTATTTTATAACTGGAAAATTCTACCTTTTGACCACCTCTCCTTTTCCCTCCTCCCACCCCTCAACTGTACTAACTGCAAATCTGATCTTTTTCTATGAGGTCAGTGTCAGTTTTTTTTTTGTTTTGTTTTTAGATTCCACATATCAGTGATGACATCAGTATTTGTCTTCTTCTGCCTGACTTAGTACACTTAGCATAATGCCTCAAACGTCCATCCATTTTGTTGCAAATGGCGGAATTTACTTGTTTTATTATGGTTGAATAATACTGCACTGTAGGTATATACAACTTTTTTATCCATTTATCCATCAATAGATGCTTGGATTGTTTCCATATCTTGGCTATTGCAAATAATGCTGCTATGAACATGGGCATGCAGATACTTTTTTCCAGTTAGTGTTTACATTTCCTTTGGATATATTCCCAGAAGTTGAATTGCTGGCTCTTAAGGTGTTTTTAAAAAATTTTTTTGAGGAAACTCCATACTGTCCTCCATAGTGCCTGCACCAATTTACAATCCCACCAAGACTGCACAAAGAGTTCTTATCTCCACTTCCATGCCGGCATTTGTTACTTATGGCTTTTTGATGATGCCCATTCTAACAGTGAGGTGGCATCTCATTGTGGTTTTAATTTGCATTTCCCTAAGGACTAGATGTGGAGCATCTTTTTATGTACCTGTGGCCATTCCTATATCTTATTTAGAAAATATCTAATGAGGTCCTTTGCCCATTTTTTAAATTGGATTGTTTGTTTTGCTATTGAGTTTTGGGAGTCTTTGTATATTTTGGATATTATCCCCTTATCAGATATATGATTTGTAAATTTTTTTTTCCCCATGCCATAGGAAAAACCATTCACATGTTGATGGTTTCTTTTGCTATACAGAAACTTTTTAGTTTGATGTCATACCACTTGTTTATTTTTTACTTTGTTGCTTGTGATTTAGTTGTGATTTCCATAGATCATTTCCAAGGCCCAGGTCAAGAAGCTTTCTTTCTTTTATTTCTTCCAGGAGTTTCATGATTTTAGTTCTTACATTTAAGCCTCTAATCTATTTTGAGTTAATCTAATCTGTGAATGGTGCAAAATAAGGGTCAAGTTTTATTCTTTTACATGTGATTATCCAACTTTCCCAGCACCATTTATTGAAGATATTGACTATTTTGGCTTTCTTTTCAAATATTAGTTGACCATGGTTTATTTCTGGGCTCTATTATTCCTTTGTTCTGTGTCTCTTTTTTATGCCAGTACCACAAAAAGAATTTTGATTCTTGTAGCTTGATAGTATAGCTTGAAATTAGAAAGTGTGGTGTCTCCTGGTTTGTTCTTTCTCAGTTTTTCTTTTCTCCAGTTGGGATTTATTTTTTTGTGTGGTTCCATAAAAATTTTAGGAGTGTTTTTTCTTTCTACTTCTGTAAACAAAAACACCATTGGAATCTTGATATGGATTGCATTGAGTCTATAGATGACTTTTGAGTATGGACATTTTATTTAAAAATAATAATTTTACAGTACATGAACACAGGATACCTTTCCATTTATTTGTGTCTTCTTTGATTTGATTTCTTTCATGAATTTATTATACTTTATAGAGATTTTTTCCTCTTTGGTTAAATTTATTTCTAACTATTTTATTGCCTTTGGTGCTATTGTGAATGAAATCAGTTTCCTTATTTCCTTTTCAGAAAATTTGATTCACTGTATAGAAACACAACTTATTTTTGTATGTTAATTTTGTGTCCTCCAAAATTACTGGATTCTTTGATTAGTTCTAACAGTTTTTGGTTCCATCTTTAGTAGGATTTTTAAAATGTCTGTATTTTATAAAATAACCCTTTTATAAGACTTAATGTTATATGCCTTGTCACTGCCTCTTGTCTCATCACATTCCAATTTGTCCTAAATAGTTCTTCAGGTTTAAGTTTCATAAAGCATTGTTCTGAGCACCTAATTTTTTAATTAAAATCCTTCAGTAGCTCTCTCTGTCTTGATGATTAAAAAATATCCCTAACTTGCCTTTCTAGGTATATCTCCCTTAGACTGTGGGTTCAGTGAGGAAAAGAATTATATTACACAGTCACACTTTTTTCCATCTTACTTGTCTGGTGACTAACTGCTTTCTATTTTCTTCTGTATATACTTTGGTTTCTGATCTAATGCTGCTTTTTTCTATTGAAATGCCTTCTTCACCAGGTGCCAAGTTCTATCCCAAATGCTATCTCCTCTACATATTATGGTTGGTCCATTGCATTGCTTATTTAAGTACCTCAGTTTTCAGTTCAAATCTTTGCATTCTGGAGATCTATAGAATAATTAGTCACAGTGAATAGTACAATGGCCAAAAGCAAATAAATATAATATTTTTAGGCAGAGACTGGCAATACAACAAATTCCATGAATGCTTTCATACATGCTTCATGAAGTTTTTATTTTCCTGACCTTTTCAGCTATCTACAGTTGAAACAGAACACACAATCATTGGTGGTTCTGAAGTAATTTGAACTTAATTCTACTATCAGGTCAAATTTCCCATGAGTTTAGTGACAGATTAGCATGAGTAAGAACTTTAGAATCTTAATTAAAATGACTAATTAGGAAATGCTGTGTGGAAACATGCCTTTACAATGACCCAGAAAAGGGCACTGTTCAAATCTAAATATGCCATCTATTACCTTCATTAGAGATTCCATTGGTAAAGCCAAACTAAAGCTTACTCATTGTCATTCATTCATTCATGTCACTCATTCATGCATTCATTCATCATTAATAAGCTTTAATCCTTGGGAATGAAAGGGAAATATGACCCTGAGGAACAGGACAATCTAGTGATGACAATAGAGGACTATACTATACAAAAATCCCATACTTCCTCCTGGAAATCTTTCCTCCTCCTCTCCCCATGGCTCATAATCCCCAATCAGTGTCATCTCAGTGCTCCTACAGGGCTTCAATCCATAAACTTTGCAAATGGATTTGTGATGTGCATACATGCACATCAACCCCACTAATATGTTAATGTGTTGATTTTCTTTCATGTCTTTCTTCTTAGTATGCAGAATGAATACTTAGCATAAATTTGAATCTGATAAATATTTGTCAAAATGAATTAAGAAAGAACAAAAATATGTGGTTCAAGAAAGCAAACAGAGAAAGGGATATGAGTTGATACAAAAGGCCTGGGGGTGGGCTGAGGAGAACATCCCATGAAAACATTGTCTTTTCAGTGCCTAACAGACTGTTCACTAATAGTTGGCCTTTCAAATAGAAACAGAACTTTGGGAAGAGTATCAAAAGACAGGAGTCTGAATATAATCCTACTATGATTTTACTGAATTAGCAGATTAAATCTCTAGTTTGTCCTACCTACAACTCCTGAAGAGTTTGTATTTAGTTTATAAAACTAAATAAGATTACATAGGTAAAGATACTTGGTCTGTAAAATTACTGTTTGAATAAATTTATGAATTGCTTCAAGTCACATTGAGTCTGCAGAGATTTGGCTGTTGATAAATTGGGGGCTTATTTCATTATATACAAATTTTATATAATAAAAGCCTAATATGCTAAGTGTCCAGTCGTTAGGTCATCTGTTTAACTAATAAAAGTGAAATATGCTAATGATATGCTAAGTCCATTCAACCTTAGCACTGACATGCACTGACCACTAGGGGGCAGATGCTCTGACTGGTAGGTTAGCTTGCTGCTGGGGTCCAGCCAATCGGGACTGAGCAAGACAGGCTGGACATGCCCTGGAGCCCTCCTATGTCCCTCCCAGCCCCGATCATGCACCAGTGGGGTCCCTCAGCCTGGCCTGCACCCTCTCACAATCTGGCAATCTGGGCTAAGAGACACGCCCCACTCCCGAAGTGCACAAATTTTGTGCACTGGGCCTCTAATTGGATATAATAGCTTATTGGGCTAAAGAAAGTCATTGGAAGTTGGAACTGGCTAAAGGAGTTATTTCTTCCATTGGCACCTACTATGCACCTGGCTTTTAGTCGTAGTGAAAAACAGTTTCTCAAAGAATTAGAAACCATCTGACCCCAAACCAAACATCCTTCCCAAATGGAAAGTATTTCAGAACACACTAAAAAGGACAAAATGTTGTTTTTATAAATCAGGGAACAAAACATACTGTGATGGAGTTACTGCATTTTTGAAGGAGATAAAGATTATCTTATCATTTAATTAAGTGTTCAGAGATTATTCGCCCCTTGGTGGTTCTTTGCTAAATGCCACCACTTAGCTTAGAAAGACTGCCTCAAAACAACGGCCTCAAACAAAATGCACAAACCCTATTGGTGTTAAGAATTTTGCAAAGAAGTTTTGTTTCACTTTGTGACTTTCAAACTTTTCCATTCTGCATTATCTTTAGAATTGCAGAAGAATTGAAAAAATAGTGCAGAGACTTTCTCTGTTCTCTTCATCCTGGTTCCCATAATATAACTACTGCAATTATCCAAACTAACAAATGCCGTTTTAACTAAACTATAGACCATTCCGAACTAAATTATTGACCTTTTTTCATATTTCATTAGGTCCTAGTATCTCAACCAGGATCTAATCTAGTATCACACATTGCTTTTACTTTTCATTATCACCTTTTTCTCCTCCAATCATGGTAGTTCCTTCGTTTTTTCTTGCCTCTTAGGATCTTGATACTTTTGAAGAGTACTGAGTTTATTTTGTAGAATGTCCCTTGTAAGTTTTTCTGATGTTTTCTCATGACTACATGGGAGTTATGCATTATTGGAAAGACCACAGAGGTGTTGTGATTTTCTCAGTGTACTTTATAAGGGTACAGGAGGTCAAAATATCTAGTTCCTGATTATATTAACCTTTATGCTTGGTTAAAGTGGTGTCCGCAAAACTTTCTCCACTGTAAAGTTACTCTTTTTTCCCTTTGCTCTTATTTAGAGTAAATGCTTTGAGACTATGCAAATATCATTTTTCCCTTAAACTCTTTTCACTAATTTCAACATCTATCAGTGGTTCATGCCCCCAGCAACTATTATTGTGGTATTCAAATAAGAACTTTCTTTTTTCACCATTGTTTCTACATTTATATTTTTGTTTGTTTTCATCAGTGTGGACTCAAGAATATTTATTTTATTCTTAGGATTACAATCCAATACTGTCATTTATTTTGTTGCTAAAACTATTCCAGCTAAAGCCATTAGGTGCTTTGATTTTTGTTGTTGTTTTATATAAGACTAGAGGCCCGGTGCACAAATTCGTGCACAGGTGGGGTCCCTTGGCCTGGCTGGCAATTGGGGCTGATTGGGGCCATCTCACCCAATCCCTATCAGACAAGCTGCGGGGGAGGGACTGCGGGAGATTGGCCAGTTGTGGAAGATTGGCTGTGGGAGTGCACTGACCACCAGGGGGCAGCTTCTGCATTGAGCGTTTGGCCCCTGGTGGTCAGTGTGTGTCATAGCAACTGGTAACTTAGGCTTTTATGTATAGAGACTAGAGGCCCAGTGCATGAAATTCGTGCATGGGGGGGGCGGTGTCCCTCAGCCCAGCCTGCACCCTCTCCAATTTGGGACCCCTACTGGGATCGGGCCTAAACGGGCAGTCAGACATTCCTCTCATAATCCAGGACTGCTGGCTCCCAACTGCTCGCCTGCCTGCCTTCCTGATTGCCCTTAACCGCTTCTGCCTGCCAGCCTGATCACCACCAAACAACTCCCCTGCCAGCTTGATTGATGCCTAACTGCTCCCCTGCTGGCCAGATGCCCCTAACTGCCTTCCCCTGACAGCCAGGTCACCCCTAACTGCCCTCCCCTGCCAGCCTGGTCCCCACCAACTGCCCTCCCCTGCCGACCCGGTCACCCCTAACAGCCCTCTCCTGCCAGCCTCATCGCCCCTAACCACTCTTCCCTGCTTGTCTGGTTCCCCCCCCCCCAACTGCCCTCCTCTGCAGGCCTGGGTCCCCCCAAACTGCCCTTCCCTTCAGGCCTGGTCCCCCCCTAAACTGCCCTCCCCTGAAGGCCTGTTTCCCTCAACTGCTCTCCCCTGCAGGCCTGGGTCCCCCCCAACTGCCTTTCCCTGCAGGCCCAGTCGCCCACAACTGCCCTCCCTTGCAGGCCTGGTCCCTCCCAACTCCCCTCCCCTGCTGGCCATCTTGGGGCAGCCATCTTGTGTGTTGGAGTGATGGTCAATTTGCATATTACTCTTTTATTAGATAAGATTTATTCTTTAATATATTTTATTGATTTTTAACAGAGAGGAAGGGAGAGGGATAGCGAGCCAGAAACATCGATGAGAGAGAAACATCGATCAGCTGCCTCCTGCACACCCCCCACTGGGGATGTGCCCGCAACCAAGGTACATGCCCTTGACCGGAATCGAACCTGGGACCCTTGAGTCCGCAGGCTGACGCTCTATCCACTGAGCCAAACCGGTTTCGGCAGATAGGATTTATTCTTTAGAGTAGTTTCAGATTCACAAAAGAATTTAAGAAAATAGTACATGGAGTTCTCATCTGCCCCCAGTTTCCCCTATTATTAACTTTCTATATTAGTATAGTACAGTTGTTACAATTAATGAATCAATATTGATATATTATCAGCTAACATCTATAGTTCATTCAGATGTCTTTAGTAGTTTTTGCCTAATGCCCTTTTTCTGTTTCAGGATCCCATTGAAGATGCCACATTATATTAATTTGTTGTCTTCTTAGGCTTCACTTGGCTGTGATAGTTTCTCAGACTTTCCTTCATTTTGATGACCCTGACATTTTTTTAAGGGGTACTTATCTGTCATTTTGTAGGACACCCTTCTATTGGAATTTGCCTGATGTAGTTTTGTTTTTTTAAAAAAATGTATGTTTGATTTCAGAGAAGAAGGGAGAGGGAGAGAGAGAGATAGAAACATCAATGCTGAGAATCATTGATTGGCTGCCTCCTGCACAACCCCTACAGGGGATCAAGCCCACTAGCCAGGCATGTGCCCTGACCAGGAATTGAACCATGACCTCTTGGTGCATGGGTTAATGCTCAACCACTGAGCCACACAGGCCTGGGCTGATGTGTTTTTTATAATTCAACTGTAGTTATGAAATTCGGGGAGATATATTGGCCATTTTAATCATATCACATCAAGAGTACACATCATCAACCTGGTTTATCACTGTTCATGCTAACCTTATTACTTGGCTGAGGTCATGTTTCAGCTTTCTCCATTGTAAAGCTACTCTTTTTTCCCGTCCCTTTGAATACTTCACTTTTGGGAAGGAAGTCATCATACACAGTGCACACTTAAGGAATGGGTACTTATGCTTCTTCTTCTAGTGGGTAGAGTATATACATAAGTTGTTTGGATTTCTTCTGTGTAGGAGATTTGTCTATTCTTCCCAATTTATTTATTTGTTTTGGATACTTATATCAGTAAAGAATCATGGACATTTATTTTATATTTTGGGTGGTATAGCAATACTATCTTACTGGGCTCAAACTGTTTTTTTCTTTGGTCATTTGAAGCTTAGAAAGAGTTAAAACTAAAAGTCAGCATTTGTGTCCCTTCGACATATTCTCTCAATGTGTTTGTTTTTATTTTAGTACTTTCTTACTTTCTGGCACAATAAGAAGTTCTACAGTCTTATATATTTCCTGTCCCAGTCCTAGAATTAGTCACTTCCCCAAGGAGTAGACTTGGTTCTTTTGAGAAGAAACAGTGATATGGGTTAGATGTGCTGTTGTTCCTGACGTGTCATTGCTTTTAGACCCTTTCCTCTAACAGAGCAAGAACTCCACATAGCTCTACAGACAGCTGTGTATATGCACATATCTATAAATGTTTCTATATGTAGCCATCTGTATCTATTTTAAGCTAAACATAAATTCATATGGATTCCTTGAACTCTAATCTATTTCTACATGGATTACTTTAGCTTCCTCCACTTGCTTATCTGTAATTGCACACTCCTATAGGGAG
This sequence comes from Eptesicus fuscus, assembly GCF_027574615.1. Classification (NCBI taxonomy): domain Eukaryota; kingdom Metazoa; phylum Chordata; class Mammalia; order Chiroptera; family Vespertilionidae; genus Eptesicus; species Eptesicus fuscus. The sequence goes on from NC_072490.1 coordinate 20,673,333, forward strand.
AAATCTGGCTCCCAGCATCTCCCAATCATTTACTTAACTGTCCATCTCCAGTTTATCTATACCTCCACTGAAAACCACTGTATTAATGAGAAAACGGTGCTAATGTATAGAGCTTTGGCCTTTATTTTATACACTGCACTAATTTCCAAAAGTACTTAGGTCAGCCCACCCCCACCCCCACCTTTTAATAAGGTTGTTTTATACATTTTCTTAGCTGAGGTATAATTGATATGTAACATTAGGTATACAACATAATTTGATATTTGTATATATTACAAAATGATCACCACATAAGTCTACTTACTACCCATTAAAGTTTAGTTAACATATATTGTAATACATGTTATAATTTTTATTCCTTTGGTTTCCTGACTCCTCTAAGTAATTTTTTAAAAGTTGAATATATTAAGGCTTACTTTTTAGGTAATAAAAGTTTCATGGGTTTTGACAAATGCATAATGTCATGGATACACGATTAGGCACCATACAAAGTAGGGTCACTGCCTAAAAATTCCCTGTGATTTACCTGTTTAATTCTTCATCCCTTACCCCTCCTCCTGGTAGCCACTAATTTTATACCATCTCTATAGTTTGCCTTTTCCAGAATGTCATATAGTTGAAATCATAAAATGTTGCCTTTTTCAGGATGGCTTCGTTTTTTTTTTAACAATATGCATTTAAGATTTATCCATATCTCTTTGTGACTTGACATCTCATTTCATTTTATCACTGAATAGTATTCCATTGTAAGCGTGCACCATAGTTTGTTATCATTAACCTATTGGAAGGCATTTGGGTTGCTTCTATTTTGGGTGATAATTAGTAAAATTGCCATAGATATATATATATATTTTGTGAACATAATTTTTAAATTGGTTGGTTAATTGCTTGGAGCAGGTTGATGCATTGCCAGTATGATTATGTTAGCTTTTCCCCCCCTTTTTATTGAATTTATTAGGGTGACACTAATTAACAAAAATATACAGGTTTCAGGTGCACAATTTTACAACACATCATCTGTACACTGTATTGTGTTTGCAACCCCAAGTCTGTCCATCACCATTTATTCCCCCTATACCCTCCTCCACCTCTCCCCACCCCACTCCTCCCAGCAATAACCACACTGTTGTGTCCATGAGGATTTTTTTCTAGTCTTTATAAATTTTTTTGTTCAATCCCTCAACTCACCAAACCCAGCTCCCACCCCCAAGAGCTGTCAGTTTCTATTTTGCTTGTTAATTCATTTTGGTCAGTAGATTCCACATATGAGTGAAATCACGTGGTACTGGTCTTTCTCTGACTGGCTTATTTCACTTAGCACATAATCCCCTCCAGGTCTATCCCATGCTGTCGCTAAGGCTATTATTTCCTTGTTTTGTTGTTGGTGGTGTGTGTGTGTGTGTGTGTTTATGACAGAGTAGTATTCCATTGTGTAAATGTACCACATATTTTGTATCCACTCATTTGTTGATGGGTACTTGGGTTGCTTCTATATTATGACTGTTGTAAATAGCACTGCAATGAACATAGGGGTGCATATATTATTATGAATTAGTGTTTTGGGTCTTTGGATATGTACCCAGAAGTGGAATCACTGGGTCATATGGCAGTTCCATTTTTAATATTTTGAGGAAACTATATATTATTTTGCATAGTGGCTGCACCGATCTGCACTCCCACCAACCGTGCAAGAGAGTTTCCTTTCTCCACATTCTCACTAACATTTGCTGTTTGTTGATTTATTAATGATAGACATCCTGACAGGTGTGAGGTGATATCTCATTAAGGTTTTCATTTGCATCTCTCTGATGATAAGTGATGTTGAGCATCTTTTCATATGTCTATCGGCCATCTGTATGTCTTCTTTGGAGAAGTGTCTTTCAGGTCTTTTGCCCATTTTTAAAGTGGATTGCTTGTTTCCTTAGTGTTGCATTTTATAAATTCTTTATAGATGTTGGATATTAACCCCTTATGAGATGTATCATTGGTGAATATGTTTTCCCATTCAGTACCTACTGTCCTTTCATTTTGTTGGCAGTTTTCTTTGCTGTGCAAAATCTTTAGTCAGATGTAGTCCCATTTGTTTACTTTTTCTTTTGTTTCCCTTGCCTGAGGCAAAATATCAGAAAAAATATTACTGCAACAAATGTCTGAGATTTAGGTTTGTAAGAAACTGCCAGATTCTTCCAACATGGCTGTACCATTTTGCATCCCCAGCAGCAATGAATAAGTGTTCCTGCCACATTGCATCCTCAACAACATTATGTAGTGTCACTTTTTTGGACTTTAGCCTGTTTATTAGGTATCCAGCAGGATCTCTTTGTTGTTTTAATGTGCAATTTCCTGATGGCAAATCATGTGAGCATCTTTTCACATGCATATTTTCCATATGCTCATTCTCTGTTCAGATCTTGTGCCCATTTTTTAATTGGGTTCTGTTTTATTGTTTCTTCTTAAGAGTTCTTTGTAGATTTTGGACACAAAGCTTTTATCAGATACGGTTTTGCAAATATTCTCTCCAACTCTGTGGCTTGTCTTTTTCTTCTCTCAACAGTGTCTTTTTCAGGATATTTTTTTTATTTTAATGAAGTCTAATATTTATGACTATAATTTGCTCTGAGTTCATTTTTGAGAAAAATGCAAAGTCTGTGTTTTGTTTCATATTTTTTGCATATGGAAATGAGATTATTCCAGCACCATTTGTTGGAAAAGTCTATTGTTCCTGCATTGAATTGCCTTTGCTCCTTTGTAAAAGGCCAGTTAACTATATTTGTGTGAGCTTATTTCTGGGGTCTCTCTTTTCCTCCCTTGATCTGTGTGTCTATATTTTCACCAACACTACATAGCCTTGATTAGTCGTGCTTTATACTAAATTTTGAAGTTGATTAATGTCTGTCCTCTAACTTTATTCTTTTTTAGTACCACTGATTATTCTATTTTTACTTTCCGTATAAATTTTAGAATCAGTTTGTTGAGATCTACAACATAGCTTCCTGGGATTTTTTTTATATATATATTTTATTGATTTTTTACAGAGAGGAAGAGAGAGGGATAGAGAGTTAGAAACATCTATGAGAGAGAAACATCGATCAGCTGCCTCTTGCACACCCCCTACTGGGGATGTGCCCGCAACCAAGGTACATGCCCTTGACCAGAATCGAACCTGGGACCCTTCAGTCCGCAGGCCGACGCTCTATCCACTGAGCCAAACCGGTTTCGGCAGCTTTCTGGGATTTTGATTGAGGCTGCATAGAATCTACAGATCAAATTTGGGGAAACTGACATGTTAAAAATGTTTAGCCTTCCAATTAATGAACATAGAATATTTCTCTATTTATTCCCATATTCTTTGATTTCTTTCATTAGGGTTTTACAGTTGTCTGCAGGATGATCTGGTTTATATTTTGTTAGGTTTATACCTATCTCATTTTTGGAGCTATTATAAATGGTACTGTCTCTTTAATTTCAAATTATAATTGTTAGTTGCTGGCATATTGAAAAGCAATTGATTTTTGCATATTAATCTTGTGTCCTTCACCTTTCCTATAATTGCTTTTTAGTTCCAGGAATATTTTTATTCTTTGGGCCTTTCTACATAGACAATTGTTAACTGTGAAAAAAAAGACAGTTTTATGTATTCCTTCCCAATATGTGTACCTTCTATTTGCTTTTCTTATTGCATTAGGACTTCCAGCACATTGATTGATGAATAGCAGGGGCTCTCCCATTACCTCATTCCCAATATTAAGGGGAAATGATCTAGTTTCTAACACTTAGTATAATGGTAGTTCCAGGTCTTTTTGTAGATGATCTTTAACAAATTGAGGAAGTTCTTTTTTAGGTGTTTTGTGGATTTTTTGCATTGTTGTTTTGTTTTAATGATGAGTAAAGAGAACACTGAATGAAATTATACTCTATTCTTAGGAGAAAGAAAAAAGTTCCAAAACTATATATAGTTATAGATATAGATATAGGCATAAATATAGATATATATCTTCAGACCTAGCTAATTGCCCTCTTTCTTCATATAGCTCTTATAAAATGATGAGCTGCCTGGCTGACAGCTCCTCCAGTTTCTGTTAGATCAGATTTCCACATGTAGTATAGTCAAGTTTGGTCTTCATGAAGGAGGCTCTCTTTTAGCCTCTCCTCTTTATTCTCTCTTGCAAAGCCCACATGTATCTTGTAGGCCCAATCCTATTTCAGCACCATACCCCTTAAATAAACCTTCTCTTTCTCACTTCCTCTTGAGATGCCAAGATAGGCACAGAATCCTAGTTTTTAAATTTAATACTTATCAGTTATGTTTCTGTGGTTATTTATTCTTTTTGATCTTCAGTTTCCTATGAAACACTAATTCTCTTTGACTAATTCATTATTTTTACCTATTACTAGTTTTGGATACTAAAATAAAACTTATGTAAAATCTGATACTAGTAAGCTTTTAATAAATGTTAGTTTCCCCCTCTATTTTAAAGCTTTTAAATCTAATTAAATTTAATTAACCAAAAGTGTAATGATGGAAATTTTAGATTCTGTGGCAACTTTGTAGGTAAGTTATTTTTAAGTTATTTCATCTCTCATCCCTGATTGAATAATTCACTCAAATAGATATGAGTATCCTTTACATAAAGATATGTTTTAAAAATAAAGTTATATTGCTCTGAAAACATATACAGAAATAACTATAATACAGTTTGATAAATATATGTTATATTAAAGTAATGAGGTCAGTGTATGGGACAGAAAATTTTTCATAGAGAGATTGAAACACAGGAAAACATAACTGTCCTCTTTGAACTTGAAAATAAACACATTATATATTAATGCACAGATCTATAAAATCATCTTAAAGAAATGCACTCACAGATCAGTGATACTAAAATGCAATAATATGAATGATGGTGTAATATAACTGAAGAGAGTAGGTGTTGTTCAGCTATGGAGGTGGGCACATGAGAATTTAAAGAGGAATTGCCGGAGCTCCTGAAATCTCTGCCAAAGAAGAGGTGTGGAACACAGGGATTTCCCCTGTGACTTCCTATCGTGAAGAAGGATGAATCTGGCTGAGTTGACATGATAACATTAAACGCATGAATGTCCTAACACCCGGTTCTAATCTCACTCTGCCTAAATCGCCTTCTGATTGTTAGCAAGCTTTCCAGAGATTCTGCCTACAGGGGTAACTTTTGATAAATAGAGAACTGAATTAGGAGTTTACTTCAAAATTTAAAAAAGAGAGAGATTTTGGTATTCTAAGTTTTATTATTAACTTGAGGGTTTTTTTTTTTAAATATGAATCTGTTCTTAAGAGGTAGAAATGGTCTTAGAATGCCAGAAACAAGACTTAAGCTCTCAAAGACTAAGAAAGTTTTATAAAAATGTTTTATGGTATAGCTATTCTTTGAGGTTGTTTGATGCTTTTTCTTTTCAAAGAGCTGGACCAGGAGACAATAATTTTCAGACAGAAAGAATGGATGAACAGTGTGAGATATGTTCAGGTGGGGGATGTTGGTATTCCTGGGAAAACGAGTGTGAGAGTTTAATTGTACTGAAGTGGGTAGGGAAGCAGGAATAGAAAAAGTAAAATACTGAAAGAAAATGAGGCTGGAAAGATAGATTAGGGACAAAGAATGAATGAACTTCTGCCAGGTAAAGGACTATGAACAATAATGGAAATTTTCCAAGGCAGTTTATGCTAAGGAATGATATGACCAATGTTTTAGTTATATATTGATAAATAATAACAGCATTAAAATGTATTGGCTTTAAAGAACCATGAACACTGGGAGATACAATTCATTGGGAACACCAAAGTCTATCATTATGACCAGACCTCTGGTTTGGAAAAAAAAAAATCTTGTGGTAGGGTGGAGAATGTACTGGATCAGAGAGACCAGAGAATAGAAGGCCAATTAAAAGACATACTTGTCATAGGCAGGAATCTGCACAAAAATTCTAAGCCTGGACTGACAACTATAGTTCTCAAGAGTAATATCTTATGAGATGAGGAAAGCAATAGCAGGAGTATATTTCTTTTGACCCATAGTGATCAAGTACCTCTTTTTTTCCTATCCTTTAGAAGTATAGGAATCCACAATTTGAAAGAGAACTGGATAAAATTGAACTATACATTTTATTTATTATTTATTTCATTTTTTATGTATATATTTATTGTTGTAAGTATTACAGATGTCTCCCCTTTACCCCCTTTCACCCTCCTTTACCGCTGTTCTCCCAGCCCCTACCCACCCACCCCAGGTCTTCACCATGCTATTGCCATGTCCATGGGCTAGGCATATAAGTATATAAGTTCTTTGGTTTGTCTTTTCTGGTTCCCCCAACCCCACATTAAGGTATGTCAGTCTGTTTCATGCCTCCATGCTTCGGGTCTCATTTTGTTCATTAGCTCCACAAATAAGTGAAGTCATGTGTTATTTGTCTTTCTCTGATTGGCTTATTTCACTTAGCATAATATTCTCCATACGTTTTACATAAAAATGTTCCAATTTCTCCAAAATATTATTGGCTGTGTTTATTGTTTGTTACTTTGCTTTGCCCTTGCCACATTTTTATTCCTCTTCATAGTCTAACCCACAAAATTGTCCCCCTCACTCCCACCTGGGCCCAATTTGAGAAACTCTATAAAGTAGACAGGACATATGAAGATGGTCACAATGGTATTTTCTTCAACACTTTCACAGCCAGTGTCATCTGTGAATCTTCCTTAGTAATAAATCACTAGCCAAGGTGAAAATAAATATATAGTCCTGTAAAGTTTTATGTAAAGGTTCTAAGCCATATGAGTAAGCAGAAAGTGCTCAGGATTGGACAAATTCAATCCCAACTCTGCTAATAAGTAGCTTGGTAATCTGTGGCCAGTTACCTACCATCTTTGGCTAAATAGTAGCTCTCTTCCTCTACAAGAATGAATGGGTTGGACTTGGAGATATTTAAAATCTCTTCCAGCTCCTATATTATATCTGTTATAAGCTTTGGCACTCCTTGGAAACTTAACCTCTTTCCCATATGTTCATTTAATGTATTTTGATTTTGTTGGTATCAGAATCAATAAAATCCAGATTTCACAGGCTAATCAGACTAGAAGCCAGAAATCAGGAAGAACTGAAAAATCTCATAAAATGCTCAAATTAATGTCAAAGATGCTGTGGTTACCCACAGTCAGGGAAGGTTTTGGATAAATAGCCAAGAGACAAATACAGGACTTGGAATCCTCGCTATTATTCCAAATAAAAATGTCTATAATAAATCGGTTGTATTAAAAAGTGGTAATGTTCTGCATTTATATCACATGCATTGTATATAGCTGTTTCTTAATTTAGAAGTTTAAAATTTCTCTTATTTATACTTACGTAGACTAGAGAAAACCATCATAAGAGGTCTTAAATCAGGTGTGGCTAGATTCAAGTTTTGACATAGGTGAAACACAAGCTATGGGTAAGGGATATATGTATTCATATATTCATTCCTTTATTCCATCACAAATTCTTAGAATGTTTACTATGTGTCAGACAATGTGCTAATTGCTATGAATAGAAAGGTAATTAAGTTCTTGCTCTCAGAGTAATAAAGTTTTAGGAGAAGATAGAGCAAATACAAAATAACGTGATAAGTATAACAGGTATTAGGGGGTACCAAGAAAGAGAACATCTGATTGGAACCTGGTAGGTTAAGAGAGCTGCCTAGAAAAGCTGCATTCTAGCTAAGGCAAATTGGAGGTTAATAGAGTGGTCCATGTAGACAGGAAATCATAGAAAAGTCCAAAGACCAAGGAGAAGATGATGCGAGGGAACTGGGCAGATTTCAGCCTAAGCTGAGTATGGAGTGCAGTGTGGAGAGTGATGTGGCATTAGACTGGAGCTATCAGCAAAGACGACCGTGAAGGGTATGGTTAGCTGTGATAAGAACATCTAATTTAATTCTGAAGGCAATGGGAAGCCACAAGACATCTTTAGATGGACATTGACATGATTTAGAATGTTTACTATGGCTATAGTGAATACTATAGAATTGAAATGGGATAATACTTGAAAGAGTCACAGGCAACATATTTAGAAAAGAATATAACAAGTTGATGTGGTTTGATATATAGGATTGTGACAAGTGGCACTCAAGAGATACGAAAGAATTTGAGTCATTGGTGTACATTGATCCATAGGATTTGGTGATGGATCTAATATGGAGAGATTTAGAACTCACCAGTTTTGCTCAACTTTCCCTCTTAAGCACCTGAATGAGTGGTAGTTAGGTGAGCTACATATTTTAATAAAAAAGAGCCAAGCCGGCATGGCTCAGTGGCTGAGCATCGATCTATGAACCAGAAGGTCACAGTTCGATTCCCAGTCAGGGCACATGCCCGGGTTTCTGGCTCAATCCCCAGTGTGGGGTGTGCAGGAGGCAGCTGATCAGTGATTCTCGCACATCATTGATGTTTCTATCTCTCTATTTCTCCCTTCCTCTCTGAAATCAATAAAAGCAAATTAAAAAGAGCAAACTGTGACTGGTAGATGAGAATAGGGACTCAATTTTAGAAGAATTACATCTTTGGAGTCCATGTAACCTCTCAGTGTAAATGTCAAGCAGGCAGTTGGATGTGGTAACTGAGGACTTAGGAGAGAGGTTTGAGCAGAAGGAATAAGGTAGTAAGGTCACCAGCATAAACACAATCATGACAAAGACACGAAATGCTTATTTAGAGCTTACTATATCCTACTTGCTACTTTAAATACTTTACTCATATTAGTTCCTTAAATCCTTACAAAAACCCTGTGCTATAGGTATTATTTTTATTCCCAATTTACAGATGAGAAAACAAAGATACAGAGAACTTAGTAATGATAGCGCCAGGATCAAATCCAGACAAACTGGTCCCAAGGTCCATGCTCTTAACCACCAAAGTAATCAAAGTCATAGGAGGATTAATATATGGCCCAGGGACAATACGTATAGAGACAATAGAAACAGCATCAGAGGGGACCTGGGACTCTCCAAAAGCGCCAAGGTTTCAGAGGTTGGAACAAAAGGAAAAAGAGATTACAGAGACAGAGAGAGAGAGAGGAGATTATCTATTCTACACAATAAAAAGGTAATATGCAAATTGCATCACTCCACTACGCCCACGATTGGGCCGGCTGGAGGTGTGGGGGGCGGGACTCAGGGTGGCCAATTGGCTGGCAGGAGGAGCGGGGGGCGGGGACTCGCGGCCTAACCGGCCAGAGCTGCGGGAGGACCCATGGGGCCGGCAGAAGACGCCAGTGGCGTATTTCGGGGTGACCTATTGCATGGCTGCTGGCACCAGTTTTCCGCCAGCACCAGTTTTCCTCTGGCCACCCGCCGATCGGAGCACCTCCCGAAGGGGGTGGCCAGAGGAAAACTGGTGCTGGCGGAAAACTGGTACGGGCAGCCAGGTGAAGGAAAGTCTATTGCACGAAACTTCGTGCAATGGGCTTCTAGTATTATTATAATGCAAAGCGAAAAGCATATTCTAAGTCACTGCCATCAAATTCTACCCAGAAGTCAATGAAGATCACTCCTACAATGCACTCATTGGGCTTGAAACATAGTGAACCCAGCTGTGAAGTCTTTCACACCCTGCTGAAGGGTTTGGCTCTTGTTCTATGGTCCACTGGTTGTCTGCCTGGGTTTGGTGCATCTGAATCCCCTGGATGCTTTTTAGATATGTGGGTGCCTATAGCTGCAACCCAGACCCAATGACCTAGAAATGTTTGGGATGGAGAGGAGCTCGCGCGCACACTCACACACACACACACACTTTTAAAACTCTGCAGGAGATTTTGATGTCCATCCAAAGTTCATCATCAGCTCTCTTAGTCCCTGGGAGTAACTGATCACATGGGGGGCAGTGACATTGTTATATCCGTGCTTTAGAAAGAATTCTTTGATGGTTGTGCACCAGCGTGGGGGAATCCTAGAGGCCAAATAGTAGCAAGAGATCTGGATAGTCCAATATTTTGGATAAACTCTTAAACCTGGACTGAGAGTGGTGGCTACTGTTTGATTTTCTCATGCCTTTTACTGTCTCGAGGACGATTCTACCTTGTCTAGGCCCTGACACGCTGTTGTGTTTGCAACATGAAAAAAGCTTTCAAGTTGGGTTTGAAATGACTGAGTTTGGCAGTTATGAAGTTCAAAAAGGAACTAACATAGTCGGACATAGTTGGAAATAAAGGGCTTCTCTACACTAGGCTGTTTAGTTAGAAGTGTGCTATTTTTTTCTGCTGCTTAGAGTTGATACTATAATGTGTCTATAATTCTAAAAGCATTGAGGGAGGGGTTCTATTTGGAAGTGCTGGGTGGGTTTATTTATTACAAAGAGTCGAGGAGAAAAGGCATTGTTTTCTTCCCTGTCTGCTGCTTTTCAAAAAGCCTTAATTGAGCACAGCTGTGATATGGCAGGGAGCTAAAACAGGAAACGAGTGCTTGGGTAATTCTACATTTCCAAAGCACTTCTTAAGTGTCCTGGTGAAAAATACCAACGACAGTACCTTTTGAGATGAACTGTGAAGGCATGGCTTTAACTCACTATTTCAGAAGACCCCAGTTTCAAAAAGATCCTGAAAAGGAGCCCTTTTCGCTCAGCTGTCAGGAGACACCAGCCTTAAAAGTCAAACGCGAGAGAAAAGAAGACAAAAAAAGTGAGTGTACAAAGTAGAGGATAAGGCTGTTGTTCCAGGCAGGCTTTTTCTTCCCTGCATGTGGCTGCCAAGTACAGTTTCACATTTCGTGATTTAAGAACAGTCTTCTTTAGATAATTTCTTCAGTGGGAACGTGGCCAGTGATGAAGTGCTTGGGCTCTTGGACCAGGTTCTTAAGAACTCTGCAGGGATGCAGCTCAGGAAGAGTGGCTTTGAAGATGTACAGTGTCAATAAGTGTTAAAGCGAAAAAGCAGCCCTATGTCACACACCGCTTTTCCCTCCCCCCCCCCCCCGGATTTTTTGGGGGGTTTCTGACCCAGTGGCCTGGTTGCTGGCACCATAAGAAAATCTTGGCTTGAGGTCATTTGACTACACAGTAGTCCCCCCTTATCGGTGGTTTTGCTTGGGGCAGTTTCCATGATCTAGGTCCACCATGGTACAAAGACATTAAATGGAAAATTCAAAAATGAAGAGTTCATAAGGTTTAAATTGAGCGCCATTCTGAGTTGCATGATGAAATCTTGACCTGCCCCACCCACGCAGCAGATGTTCCATTTGTCCAGCATCTCCACGCTGTATATGCCCCCTCCCCCTCAGTCCCGTAGCAGCCCTCTGGGTTATCAGATCAGCTGTCATGGTGTCCCAGTGCTTGTGGTCCAGTAGCCATATCTCACTTAATAATGGTCCCCAAGTGCAAGGTTAGTGATGCTGGCAATTCAGGTATGTGAGAGAGGCTGTAAAGGGCTTTCTTGAAGTGGAAAGATGAGTCCAGTACAATAAGATATTTTGAGAGAGAGACAAGAGAGACCACATTCACACAACTATGTTGTTATAATTATTCTATTTTATTGGTTATTGATAATCTCTTACTGTGTCTAATTTATAAATTAAACTTTATCATAGATATGTAGGTATATAATAAAATATATGGTTGCTACTGTCCATGGTTTAAGGTATAACTGGGGGTCTTGGAAGGTATCTTCTGTAGATAAGGGGGGACTACTATGATGTAGTTGATCACAGATTCTTGGGTTTGGCTGAAGTGCAAAGTATATTCAAAATAGTAAAAACTGTGTTTCCTATTTTTCAAACAGGCTTCACTGAGAAAACAAAAATATTAAGACCATTTTCATCTTTTTTCTTGGGAAATTCATGTCATTTAGTTCAGTTAGAATAGCATTTCTTGAGCACATAGTTTCAAGCACTGTGCTATTATGTTGATAACACAAAGATCTATACCCAGTTGCTCAATGCTTTAGTGCAAAAGTCTGCAAACTTATCTGTATACAATCCAGATATCAATATGTAGGCTTCGTTGGCTACATACAGTGTCTGCCATATGCTCTTTCTTATTGTTTTATAACTGTGTAAAGAGTAAACACCATTCTAGGGTCGTGGTCATACAAAAACAGATCCCTGGTTTAATGGATAAGTAAATAATATATAAAAGATGGTTTCATTTGCAAATGAAATAGTTTGAGCCATATAAAAATGCCAATCGTTGACCATTGTTTTAATATATGTTTTCAGTGGTTTTTAGAGAGAGAGAGAAACATGGATCGGCTGCCTCCTGCACGCCCCCAACTGGGGATAAGGTCCAACACTGGGGCATGTACCCTGTCCAGGAATTAGAACCAGTGACCTCGTGGTGCATGGGACACACTCAACCAACTGAACCACACCAGCCAGGCGACGTTTTTTTACAGAGAGGAAGGGAGAGGGAGAGAGAGTTCGAAACATCGATGAGAGAGAAACATCGATCAGCTGCCTCCTACACACCCCCCACCGGGGATGTGCCCTTGACCGGAATCGAACCTGGGACCCTTCAGTCCGCAGGCCAGGCCGACGCTCTATCCACTGAGCCAAACCGGTTTTGGCAGGGCGACCATTTTTTGATGGTAATTTTATATGATCCAACCTATGTATTAAGTCCAGTGTACTGCATAATTAAATTCTGGACAGTTGCTAAATGTCAATTATAAATGCATAGGTGAAGAAATTAATCCATGCTCCTTGGGAGTATCTCATGAGAAAGACACATTTTGAGTTAGATTTGTTAAGCAGATAGAGAAGTGAAGGGAGGGATGGAGAGAATCCAAGTGGGTCAAACAGAGTTATGACACCAAATCTCACAATGGGGCTAAAGTACGAGGTGAATGATATACCAGTACTTGAGTAAAGTTGGGCCACAGGGTCCAGGGCCTTATACAACTTGCTAAGGAGGTCAGAGTCCAGCATACCTGCAACAGGAATTGAAGACCTCACCAGAGAAATGTCATAGTTCAAACTATGTTCAAGAAAGCTAACTTTACTCAGGGCTGGTTATTATTCCACATAGTAACTGCATTTAAACTAGTAAAAGACATTCACCTTCTTTCCTAAGTCCCTTTCCTTCCATACATCAGAAAAACTGTTTTAAGGTATTGATTATGTTAGAACAAAGCACTGTCATCTGCTGGAAATTGGCAATAATATGAAAATCTATACCATCCACCATGTAAGCGGTGCTTGTGAGGTGTGGCATTTTGTGTGTGAATTATATGTGTGGCAGCCGTGTCTCTGGAGCAGTATAAGGTTAATAATAGTGATGAGAAGAATCAGCTGAAATAAGTTGGGAATTTTTTAATGATCCAGGGCCCAGGCAATAGACAGTGGAGTACTGGGAAATGGAAGTGATGAATGTGACATAGAAGCTACATGAGGTATTGAGTATAAAGATTAGAAAGAGAATTTATATGTGACTCTAAGAATTGTATGAGAGAGAATTGGCTGAACAACTCTGCCTTTAACTGTGAGAGGAAATGATGCGAGTGGCAGGTTGAGGGAGAATGTGCAGTTACGTTTTAGAGATGTTAAGTATGAAACATCCAGATAATTTAGAGATGATGTCTAGAATTCTAGACAGGGGCCATTGGCATATATGTAATTGCTCAGCATGTGAAAAGGTGAGAGAACCTGAAAGCAAAGAGAGGCCTCTAGCTAAAAGACAGAAACCAGCACAGAACAAAATAGACAAAGTTGAACTAACACATTTGCAGGAAAACGATGGAAGTGATGCCACAGATTGAAAAAGGAGGAGGACCGTCCCAGAAGGTGGAAGTATAAAAGCAATACTCACCCTTCTGAGGGTATAAGTGTGATGCTAAGGAGCCAGGAAGCTCTTGGTTACCTTTGTAAGAGCTGTTTGAAAGTATGGTGAAATAGCAATCAGATTTCTGGATGCTGAGAAGAGATAAAAATTGAAGGTTAGAATGTAATGACTATCAAATACATTTTCCCTCTACTTAGAAAAATCTGGTAACAGAGTCAAGGAGAGATAAATAAGAGTTGGTATGAGAAGAAAACCTTTTTTGTAAGGATCAGAAGGAAATGACGATAAAGGAAGACTGAATATGCAATAGATAATTAGCATCATACAGAAAGCCTTGTGAAAAAGAAAAAGAGACACTAACTTTAAAAGTTTAAGGAGTTCTTACCATTTGCAACAGCATGGATGGAAGTGGAGAGCATTATGCTAAGTGAAATAAGCCAGTCAGAGAAAGATAAATATCACAAGATCTCACTCATTTGTGGAATATAATGAACAACATAAACTGAACAAAAACTGATCCAGAGACAGAGAAGCATTGATCAGACCATCAAACCTCAGAGGGAAGGTAGGGGAGGGTGGGGGTAAGAGGGAGAGATCAACCAAAGGACTTGTATGCATGCATATAAGCCTAACCAATGGACACAGACACCAGGGGGGTGAGGGCATGAGTGGGGGGTAATGGGGAGCTGAGTGGGAAAAAAGTTTAAGGACCAAGAGAGGATGTGCAAAGATACATAACAGTATATGACCAACTGCCGACTGGGCAGCCTGGACAACAGGTGCTATGGATTTCGGTATTATTAGTACTTGCCTCAGTTTCTGCATCTGAGCATCTCTTGCCACCTTCCGTCGGGATTTGGAAAGTCAGAGGATGAGGTCACATTTTCCAGGGCTTGGCTGAACGGAGGGCCTGCTGCAATTTGACCTTCCTAAACTACCTCCGTAAGAGGGAAAAATACCTCTGCTGCTTTTCAAGCAGCTTACCTTGTGTCTGAGGGTTAAAGCAAACCTGGAAATGAAAGCACTCATCCTAAATGTAAAAGCGTTCTCCAAACATGAATTCCGGAACTCGGTACATTAACGTTTAATGTCTTTTTAAAAATTGTGAGTCCGCCCTCCTCTCCCTTCCTCCCTCCCCCTCCTAATCCCCCCATTAACATTGCAGTCATCAGGATCAACTTGGTGTGTTTAGATTTTCCAAGGCAGTGGATTTATTGTGAGGACAGGTGTGTACGCACATTTCTCTCTGTGATTAAATGGAACCGGCATTCCTCCTGACACCCAAGAATGCAAGCGCCCTTCTTCCGAGATGGATCGATAAGCATAATCTCCAGCATGGAGTGTCACTCCTGGCTACTCCTCATTTGTGCACCGCCGACAATCTCCCTCTGCATCTCAGAGTGGGCACCTCCATACATTATTCTCAGCAAACAGAGAGCGGAGTCATTTAGAGTTCGCCTGGGCTCCGATTAGACACAATGATACATTCAGGAGGAACACACCGGGGACCAGACCGCATACATCATCACGGGACAACCGAATGTACCCTTAGCAGTAAGTAAGGCCGTCTCTGAATCTGACTAGACCACCGAAATGCTCTTTGCCCTTCCCGGTTGGTAAAGAACCTGGCAGGAACATAGAAAAGTCCCAGGGTGGAAATTCCTAAGATTTAATCAGGTAGGCTGAGGGAGAGAAGTGCGTGTGTTTTATTGTTGGTGAGAGATGAAGGGTTGAAACTGAAGCTTGAAATTTCCAAATTCGATCTATCTGAGCCGAGGGTCCCTGGGGTTTGAATTGTCTGGGCTTAAGGCCATCAACAAGGGAACTGGGGGATTCATTACTTCATGATTATGATAACCACCACACACAAAAAAAACTTTGAACATAAAATCAAGTGGTGGTAAGAATTAATTGGCAGCCTGCTCCAAATGTGCGAGGAAGCAAAGACGGTGGACTTGTAGTTTTCAGCCAGTAGAGTGTTTTTTGTCCTGGAAATTCTTAAAACTTTCTTAAAACTGAAAATGTTTCACAAAGGTAAATATTTTGCAAATTTCTTAATCCAGCAACACAGGTGTATCTGATACTGTAAGAAACTACACGGATGGCTGTCTGCCTAGAAGGGATTAGAGAGGTTGGGAAAAATAGTTTTTCGTGTGTTTGGGTGGAGGTTTGTGTTTTCTGAATTGGGATAACAGTCCGCTCTCACTCATTCACTTATTTTGTTACTCTATTGCGATTACTTCTTTTAGAAACAGATTAACAACAAATTTTAAAAACGTTGCCGTAGGCTCAGATGGCCCCAAAATATACTTATAAACCTCCCTATTACATCTGGTACCTATTTTACCTATGACTCTTTCAACACTGAGGGTGTCTGCAGCCTTGGTTGGGTAGCTCCGTTGGTTAGAACAGCATCCTGCTATGCCAAGGTTGTGGGTTCAATCCTCAGGGCACATACAAGGATCAACCAATGAGTGCATAAATAAGTGGAACAACAAATAGATGTTTCTCTCTCCCTCCCTCACTTCTCCTCTCCCTCTAAACACTGAGGGTGTCTGTGGATATGGGAAGGAGCTGATATTTTTCTTTGACAATTTCAGATTTTTCAGAACAAATCTTGTTTAGGGCTTCACCCCAGGGATCCTCAAGCCTCTCCTCCCTCCAGTCTTGGCCTCAGTTAAACTATTTGCTCATCTGCATTCTTATAGGAAGTGCAAATGAAGGAGAAGGGAAACAAAAGTCTCTTTAGGTTGCATGACATCAGATCTGGAGCAAGGTTTGGCAAGGGTGGAATTTGAAAAATGGTCCATTAAGCTGAGTGCCGGGCTTGTGTTCGGATTTCACCATCTGTCCTGTTAAAGGATCAGAGCTGGCTCTGTGGGTGAGATACCAGGGGCAGACGCGAGTCTGGTTGCTTACGCGTACCAGCGAACAGGTAAGCCGCCTTCCTTTGTGGATGGAGATGACTCAGTTAAGTCCCCAACTTGAAAACTATGTAATTCAGTTGCTAGTAAGATGGCAGTGGAGCGAGGAGGAAGGGAAATAATGCATCAAGAGTTGTTGCGTGCGACCTGCCAGATTTTACTGATGGGAGTTGGGGAGCAGCAATGCATACAAAGTCAACGCTTTAGAGAGTGGCTTACATGATTCAGGGCCTGTTCTCTGAAAAGAGCTTTCAAAATATTATCATTTTTAAAAAATCAAAACGAGAGAAAGGGTTTTAAATAATGTAACTGCAGCGAAGATGTAATCTTGGCAATAAACATTGATATCCCCCAACTGGCTTCAATTTGATTGTGCCGAATGAGTAATGCTCATGAATTAATGTAAATTATTGATGGAACTCATGCCTCCCCTTCAGCTGCCCCTTGTCAGAGAAGAATGGATCCCCACAGAACTCTACCCTGAGCTTTCTGTCAGGAGCATTTCAAATTACTCATATAATAACGCTTATGCATCTCCTAGTAGGAACAATGGGAGCCTCAAAATGCCCCATCGTGAGTAAATGCCATGCGTGCATCTCTCCCTCCGATGGGCATTTGCTCTAACTGGTGCCTTGACTGCACATTTGCCCTAGAAGGCAGGGAGTGCAGCATTTGGGGTGGGAGGGGTATGTTCATCATTGAGCATAATTTTTTTTCTTTTTTGCTCTCACTCTCTTGCTCTTCCTCAAGTTAGAGTTTTATGTAGGAGGGTGACATCAGGACTAACTGGCTTTCTGAATGTATCTGCATCACTGATGTTTTAAGCAAGCTGTGAAGGTCTTCCTAATTTTTTTGTTATTATTTTTAGCATCAACTAGATAATGCCACTATTTGGTATGACATGGCATTTATGCACTGACACCTTAAAGTAAGTGAAGGAAAACAAAGACACACAGCTTGAAATTACTCACCAATCTTTTAAATATGTTCATATTTTAAATGATGAAATGAATTTTCAAAATATAACTTTGAAAAGAGTCTGCCTTGCAAGACCCAAACAGAACAAAATGCAAAGCGTAATAAAAATTTTAAAAATCCACGTAGAATGAGTAATAAAGTGAAATTTCTACCTATTATTTCAGTAAATCCTTCCTTTTTCCAAACTCTGGTCCCATGTATCAGTTTATTTTGGTCTTAAACAGTAAATTTCAGCTTTAATGGCTGCATTAAATTTGTTTGCTAATGAGTTGCTAGAAGAAGCATATTTACTTGGGGAGAGTGTTGTCTTATGTAAGGTTACTTAGCTTATGTGTCCCCTGCTAAAACACCTCGCTATACCCTGAGACAACCTTATCTTCGAGGTTAGTCTGCCTCTTATAGATGTAACTTATTGCATTGTGTCTGTCCCAGATGTCTCTCATTACTTTTCAAAGAGTGAAGTTAACTATAAAACGGATTTCTTTGTATTCACAGCATTGTGCACTATAAGTTTCTTGTTAAACGAAGTGAGAACCAAATGGAATAAACAATGAGAAATACTTATTTTCTCTCCCCATTTTCAACTTCTATTGATGTTAGAAATAATTCCAAACAAGAAAGAGGTTGGAAGCAAACAGACACTATGAACAGCATTAGTTACTTCACATTTATTAGAGATAAAGTGAGGATAACAACAAATTACATATACTTCAGGTGTTAAATGTATTGCATATGTAATATACGGCTGTGTATACATGGAAGTCGAAAAACGTTTTCAGTATAGACCTTTAAGTCAGAAAAACAAATTTTAAAATCTCAGTCCTAATGTAAAGAAGTCTCATAACCTTGGAAGATCCTTTGCTCTTCTGAGTTTCAGGGGCTTCCTATGCAAAGAAATGAGACAAAAAATAGTCTGTTCCACAGAGTTGTGGGGAACAGTACATGAGAAGGCATGTAGAGAATCTGGCACCTGATACATTCTCAATGAACATTCCTCAATTAACACTTCAGAACCTTATTGCCAAAACAGTTTCTGAAAAAGAAATGCCTTCGAATGATATAAATTAGTATTTTGTAATATATTTTATGATACATTTCTATGAACTTGTTTTCTTTCCCTGGGATTTCCATTTTGTTCTTGGCACCAATAATGGACAGGTGAGAGGAGTTAAAGAGTTTGAATTGAGTTAGACACGTTTAAAATTAACATGTGTCTAGTGCTACTGTGCCATTATTTTAAGTAGTATTTAAAGAAAAACCTGATGTATTATTTTACTTTTCATTCCAAGAGCTGTGAGATTACTCCTTCTTTATAAATAAAACTGAATTGTCTTGGAGTTTCTGCTTAAGAAAAGCTTTGCTTCCCTTCAATATCTGATAAGCTTCTTTCTCTCTCATTTATTTATTATAATAAGAATACTTAAACTGATTGTGGTTTTTCCCCCTCTTAGGGTTAATTTTCAAAATAGAGAGCGAGCATAAGACCTGGCTGACTGGATTCAGGAAACTGGACCTAACTTTTGCTGTGGCCTCAGGATATAACTGACTTGCTGTAAAGTAAGTGAGACATTCACGTCTGGAGATTTTTGTAGCAATACGTTCAGACGGTTTCATGTCTTTATAACAATGTAAGCATATCATGTTAAATCTTTACCAGGAGATGAATATCACATTTTCAGAATTGTTATTCTCTATAAGATATGCTGGTTTTAATACAAAAAAAGGGGGGGGGATTGGGGAGGGGAATTGCCTTTAAGGATTCCCAAGTGCTAAGGCAGAGGAATAGAGCAGGAAAGGAAGGTGGTTTATTTTAATATTAATGGACATACACCTGACCAGCTGCTATGGCCCAGCTACACTCGAGCAGTCTTCAAGGGAAGGAGTGAAATGGTGCAACACTGAATGTTCCGGGGGGGACAGTTTCAAACCAGTCTATTCTAGGGTCACATGTGCTTTAATGCTTATGTCATCGGATTTGAAAAGAGAATGAATTGGCATAATTTCTCCTCACCAAGTGATTTTTCCTGGACTGTGGTTTCTTAATTATATTTACAGCTAAGCAACGTTATATAATTGAGAGGTGCGAGTATTTTTTAAAGGGATAGAGAGATGTTATGTAGAGTACTAAAAGAGAAAACAATTAAGGAGTGAGCAAGCCAGCAAAGGCACAGCTGCAACATTAGTGGGGGAAAATCACAAGAAACAGTTTGACTCCTACCTTGCCACTCTAGCTGTGAGGACTTGAGCAAGGAAGTCATTTAACCTTCCTGATCAGTGCTGTCCAATCAAAATATATTGAAAAGAAATAGGTGGTTAATTTAAAAATACATTTTACTTATGTGGACATGTAACCCATTACAAAATTATTAATGAGATATTTTACATTTTTTTCGCACTAAATGTGCAAAATCCAGTATGTATTTTGCACTTACAACACATTTCCATTAAAACTAGCCAGAGTTCAAGGGCTCATTAGCCACAGGCGGCTCAGGGCAATGCAGTTTCAGATGCTCAGGGCCTCATTTGTAAAATAAAGGAGTTTAGTAGGCCATCTCTCCATGTCTAAGAATATTTAACTCAGTGGTGCTGCTTTTTGCATAAAATGGCCTTGCATACAATAACTTCAAGCATGGACTAGATGCTTCTTTCTAACGTGAAACACATTGCATAAATATGCCGAGATGCAGTTTTCAGGGTCAGTCTTAGTTCTATGACTATGAAACAGCAATTGTCAAACTGCCATTTCACATGTCAGCACTAAAGCAGACATATCCGGACTTCTCTAAGAGCAAGGAAAGAGGAAGCCAATCCCCTGGAGTCATAGAACTAAGATCGACCCTGAACTGTCTAAATCTCATGACCTGAAGTGTGCAAATCCTTATCCACTTTCCTTAGCAACTGAGGAATTCACATCATTTTTTTCAGGGGCATTTGGGCTAGGTTAAGGATCTTTAGAGCTAAAATCAAGTTGAATAAGAAGGAAAATCCTATATAATAAATGCCTAATAAGCACATTGTCCCCTCGCGCGGTCGTTTGACTGGGAGTTTGACCACTCGCTATGACGTGTGCTGACCACCAGGGGGCGGCACAGAACATGGCGGACATCAGCAACGAGACGCTGGCAGCGGGTGCCAGTGGAGGCGCTGCTGGCCCCAATGGCCCTGATGAGAGCGGGACCACGGCGGGATAGTGGAGCAGGTGAGCGGGCAGTGCTCGCCCCAGGTGGGTGCGCGATCGTCCTGCTGACAGCAACCGGCAGGGAGCAGGGCTGCTGCCCGGCCCCAATCAATCGCCCCACAGGCAGGATGGTGAAGCAGGTGAGGGGCTGGTGCCAAGCCAAGGCGGGGTGCCAGGCAGGGCTACGAGGCTGAGGGCTCGATCTCTGCAGGCCACCCTGAGGGACTCCACCCATGCACGAATTCGTGCACTGGGCCTCTAGTGTATATATATTTGTAGAATTATTTATGATATATATTTCAAACCAGAGAAGGCATGTCCTAATATTTCTATGAAATGTTTATGTGAGAAAGAACAAAATTGTCAAGAATGTAAACCTGTGTTAAGTTAGGTCAGTTTCTAAGAGTCATATGCATGCATACATGAGTGAGTACATACTTTTGTTCTTGGGCCTAAATCTGCCAGGTGCTGAGTTCCGGGACTTACTCAGGACATTCTTAAACTTTACATTTCCTTGAGCTGTTTAGTATCAGCTTTGCCAGTCTCCCTGCCTGCCTGCCAAGTCTCCCTGTCTGCTACACACTTGATGGCTTCCTTCTGGGGGCTGCTAACTTGCTGTCTGACAAATGAATTAACAATAGGATATCATCTGAATGGTTCTGAGATACTTAATGTATATTTGATATTTCAGTGAGTTTATACATTGAAAAGCATTTGCTTTAAATGTATACTCCTATCCTTAACATCGCTTGAGGGTTTTTTTTTCCAGCTATTCTTTATAAACTTTTTGGATGAGTAATCATGTGGGTTCTACCTGTCTAAATCAAATTCCATGTACTTTGCTTGCTTTCTCTCACAATTTTTTTTTCTCCTTTCCTGACATTTTCATTTATTCCAAACTCGATCATCACTGTCCTTAATCCCCCACCGGCCCACTCAATGTTACTTCCCTGAGTAGTTTAAGATGGGGCTCTGTACTGGGAATGGTCAGCAATGGCTGGGAGTGGGAGTCATTCCATAGAAGGCTCAGATCTGAACTTTGAGAGAAGCATATTACAGGGATAATTTACCTTCTGAGGAACAGTAGAACATACTCTTCAGATTCTCTTCACAGGAGAAGCCAGCCTAACAAAAACAAAAGAAAGTGTGTAATTCACTTGTAAATACTTCTTAAAAATGCAAATATTTATATTCCTGGACCTCCAAGCATGGGTTTTGAGATGTTTCTTAACAATCAACCTTAAGATCTATTTAGCCTGGATGCAGTAATCATTTTATTTCCTGAAAATAAGGCTTCTTCTGCTGTCCTTAGGATATACTTGATATAGCAGAAGAATAGAGAGTGGTATTTAGAAGCCCAGAATATTAACATCGCTTAGGTTCTAATCCCAGGTGTTACTTTCTGCTTTAAATTCCTCAACTGTAAAATAGGAATAACAATAGTATGTACTTTATAGAATGTTGTAAGGACTTACAAAGACATTATAAAGAAAGAGCTTAGAAATGATCATTAAATATTTTATCATGAAACATAGTTTATTATGATAAATGTGATGTCTATCCTTGTAACCATGTCCAGTAATCTAAAATAATTGATACCATTTTTTTTTGTCTTCCTAGGATCCAAGAGGCTAAAAGGATGAAGACCTCTGCCAGTGTTGGGTCTGGAAAGCCTAGAGAACTTGAAGTCCATTTACAACTATTTACCTGATTGAAGACCAGAAGGTGAAAGAGGTGATGTATGTGTTTACAGAAGCTCAAATTCATAAGTGTATGCAAATCTGCTTTTATTATTTCTTAGGATACTAGATAAGTAGCCAACACAAAGGCTCAGATAAAAATGGTTTAAAAGATAGAGATTTACTCCTCTATTCTTTAACATTCCAGTCGTAAGGAGTCCAGGTCTGGTCTGTTCAGATCTCACGATCACAAGCACATTCTAGCTGCAGGGAAGAGACGCCCGTTTTCCTGGAGGGCATACACTGAAAGTTGAATTTATTCTCTCTGTCAACATACCTTTGGTCAGAACTTACATGGCTACACCTATCTGCAAAGCAGGTTGGGGAATGCCTTTAGCACGCTAAATCCACATCCCAGCAAAATTTAGGGGTTCTATTACTAAAGGTAGAAGCCTGGAAGGAGAATAACTATGTATGGAAAACTATCTTCCGCAGTCCACTTATACCCACTGGAATTACAAAGTTTGTCTCAGTTCCAAAATGTAACCAATGATAATTTAATCAAAAGGCTTGTCCTGAAATCACAAGGTCACAGTTTTCCAGCCTGCAGTGTTGCTGTGCTCACTACGAACCAGCTACTAACCCAAAGCAGCCACATCTAATTCTAAATATCAAAGTCTGGATTAATTATTATGTAAGATGTCAAAATAAAGACCCAATGAACAATGATTGAAAGATGGGAAAATAGAAGATTTGCCTTAACCTAACATAGTTAATCATTTTTAATTACATTGAATTAGGGTGCATAAAAACCAGATATAATATGTTGGCCTGCCTTTGACAATTACTTTCTGGATAATGGGAGATTCTTGAATAAGTTTTTTATTATTATTAAATGAGATTAAAGTTTTCTGAAATGGAAGGGTAGAGCTAATTGCTGACAAAAGCATATTACAAATGCCGATTAACAATATATGAACCACAAAATATATGAACCACAACTTTAACAGTGGTTACCACAGGTTGTAAAAAATCTATTGTTTCCTTTTTTTTTTTTTTTTTACTGTTTTTATACCTTAATTTTTACAAGGTACTTGGTGCTGCTTATGTAAGCATTATTTTTTTGATAAAGGTAATTATTTGCAAACACAAAATGTAGTAAATATTAAGCCTCAAGTTTGAAAAAAGATTACTATATTTATTACTTTAAAAGAGTTTGAAAAATCAGTATAACAGAGGCAGCTGATCGATGTTTCTAACTATCCCTCTCCCTTCCTCTCTGTAAAAAATCAATAAAAACGTCACCCATTTAAATAGGTAAATAAAAATATTCCAACAAAGAACATTTAAACTCATTCATATGAAAAAAATTATTTATCTGTACAGATAATGTTCATTTCCTTTGTCACAGTAAGTCCACATTTAGAAATTTGTTTCAGGGAGGTAATCAAATATACAATTGAAAATTTCTGCATGAAAATGAGCAGACTATGCCTCTTTGGCATAAGAATTATTTTCAACAGATTATTTTTAAGAAGTAGAAGACATGGGAAAAGCTCTGAAAACCACGTAGAAGTTACCTTTTGGTAAGAGACTTTTACGCTTACGAGGGGAATCTCTGTATGTAAGGGTGTCTCCTTACTCTACCAGGAAAAGAATGACCAACTATCTAGAAATTCTTTTCAATGAAAAGGTACTGACTCAAATCATCATAACTATCACACCCTCATTTACTGTGCTTGGCCTGATAACTGGCTGCCTTCAAGCCCAACATCTTTTGTCTTTAGCTGAAGATAATATTTAAGGTAGTGGCTTGGACCATTTCAGGGAGATAAAATAGTTTTCATGGGTATGTTTCATGTGTTTTGGAGGTACACATGTTTGTCTTTCTCCTGCTAACCTGCTTTTTATTAAGGGGGTAGATGGGTGAAGTGGGTCTCAGGCGGGAACCCATAAGAATAAAGGGAAAATTATTTTTCCTTCCCTACAGTTTGGCAACGAATGAGACACTATACTTACTCCAGGCCTGTAGCTGGGATCTTGGAAAACTGGAAGAAGCCGAGGAAGGGTAAGAATTGTTGCCAAAGCCAGATCTCCTGGACTAGAAAGGGAGGGGAAAATTTTGTTTTTCTCCACTACAGAGATGTTTACCTCAGTATTGTTTAAATAGCGTTATATTGGTAATAACCTAATTTGCTACTATATGGCATTAGATAAATGTGTTGTCATATTATACAAAGATTAAGTTCCTGAGAGCATTATTAATTTGCAAAATACAAATTTATATTTATGTAATGGCCAAAATATAATACAGTACTCTCAACAATAAAGATAAAAAGAATAGTTATCTTCTGAG
This sequence comes from Eptesicus fuscus, assembly GCF_027574615.1. Classification (NCBI taxonomy): domain Eukaryota; kingdom Metazoa; phylum Chordata; class Mammalia; order Chiroptera; family Vespertilionidae; genus Eptesicus; species Eptesicus fuscus. The sequence goes on from NC_072490.1 coordinate 20,698,216, forward strand.
ACCTAAAAACTGATGAAAGTAATATATTTTGGATTTTAAGTAAAATAATTATATTAAAAATATATTGAGGGTGTCCCCTGAAAATATACACACACACTCTGAATAATTTTGAAGGTAGTGTTTATCAAAATTGAGCTATCAGCTGTTACAGTGCGCACACAGTTTTGGGAGGGCACCCTGTCTGCACTTGCTACTATCAGCCCTAGTTCTAAATGCCCCATCCATTCAACTCTAAAGAAGATACTTGTTTATTTCCCAGAGTTTTTAAAATACCTATTCAATCATACAAGTATAGATATCTATTTTTCTTCATTTCACATGCCACATGTGCCATAGCATTTGCATCCTTTACACTGTGTTTTATTACTTAATGATGTATCTACATAATAACTACATGAAAAGATTCTTCACTTTTTTTTAACATGTTTTAATTTACCAGACTTCTGTTAATAAACATTTGGGTTATTTTCATCTTTTGCTGCTACATAAATTTCTGCATAAAAAAAACTAGTACATAAATAATTTTGCACCTGTGTAAATGTATCTGTAGAATAATTCTCTAGAAATGTGACTGACGGGTGGAAAAGAATAAGTTTTTGAAATGTTAGTAGATATTGCCAAATTGCCTTCTACAGAGCACATATCAATGTATGCTCCCACCAGCAGTGTATGACAGTGTATGTTTTCCTCATAGTTTACTGCCAGTGGGAATTGTGAAATATTTAATCTCTACAAATTCCATAAGTGAGAACAGTATCTTAGTGTAATGATTATCTATTGGTGTATGACAACCCACCACCATCACCAAAAAAACAAAACTTACAAGATTTATCATTTCTCACCATTCTGTGTGTTGACTAGGCAGTCCTGTTGCTTTTTCCTGGCTGTCCTCACTGGGACAGGCCTCAAAAGCTGATCATGTATCACTGTGTCGTCTTCCATCCTCAAGAAGGTCCTACTGTGCATTCTCACAGAGTAGCAGCAGTTTCAGGAATTTCCTTCTTTATTATAGATGACATACAAAAGTGCCTCACATTTTCAGTTGACCTGGCCAATGTCAAAATGGAGGGAACCGCACAAGAGCATTATCACCTGGAGGCATGATTCATTGAGGGCAGCTGTTGTGTTAAGTCTACCAAATTTCAAGTGGTTTTAATTTAAATTTCTCTTATTAGTAATGAGTTTGAGAAATTTTAATGTATTTTCAAATGTCAAGCAGCATATTTCTATCAAATGTCTAACATTATCTTTAACCAATCTTAATTATTTATATATTGGTCTTTTTCTTCTAGAGTTTCAGGAATTTATTATAGTTGACATACAATATTATATTAGTACAACAACATAGTGATATAAGTTTTAAATACCTTATAAAGTAGTAACCATCTGTTACCGTAGAAAGTTATTACAATATTACTGAGTAGATGTTCTGTACTAACTTATTTTGTAACTGGAAGTTTGTACTTCTTAATCCTCTTTCCCACCCATCTGTTTTTTTGTATCTATAGTGTGTTTGTTTCATTTTGTTTAGTTTTATAGATTCCACATGTAATTGAAATCATATGGTATTTGTCTTTTTCTGCCCAATTTATTTCACTTAGCATAATACTCTTAGTCCATCCAGGTTGTTGCAAATGGCAAGAGTGTATTCTTTTTCTTATGGTCAAGTAATAATTCATTGTATAGATATACAACAACTTCATCTTTTGATGGATACCTAGGTTGCTTCCATACCTTCAGTATATAAATAATGCTGCAACTAACATAGGGCACATATATCTGTTCAAATTAATGTTTTTGTTTCCTTTGGATGAATACCCAGAAATAAAATTGCTGGGTCATAGGACAGCTCTTTTAAAATTTTTTTGTGGAACATCCATTCTGTTTTTCTATACTGGCTTCACTAGTTTATAATCCCTCCTCTTCAGTCTCACCACCACTTGTTCTTGGTTGTCTTTTTGATGATACCCATTCCGACAGGTGTGAGGTGATACCTCTTGTGGTTTTGATTTGTATATCCCTGATAATTAGTATCTTTTCATGTGTCTGCTGGACATTTGTATATGCTTTATAGAAAAATGTCAAATCAGGTCATTTGCCCATTTTTAAATTGAATTGTTTGGTGTGTTTGATGTTGAGTTGCATGAGTTCTTTATATATTGTGGATATTAAACTCCTTATGAGATAGACCTTCTTTCATTCAGTAGTTCGCCTTTTCGCTTTGTGGATGGTTTCCTTTGCTGTGCAGTAACTTTTTAGTTTGATGTCTTCCCACATGTTTAAATTTTGTTGCTTGTGTTAGGTGTGCTTTATGTCTCATTGATTCTTTCTGTCCTGAGAATAGGTCTGTCTAGTTCAACAGTGTGTGTCTCATTTCAGGAGGTGGTCTTTTAAATTTAGCTATGTGGTGTAAGTCATCAGGTACTTTAGACAGAAATGCTTCTTACTCTTAAGAAAAACAAAGGCTAATGTTGGAGTAGACTATAACCCTAGTCTGGGTGCTGAGGACAGCCATTCTAGACTTCTAGATGTTGCGATCTAAGCATTTTTGCAGTTTGAATGTCTAATTGATGTCCTTGGGTACTGAGGCAAACTTTCTGAGTAGCCACATAATAGGCAGAATGGTTGTCTGAATGTGAGCTATTGTTGTGATTATCTCTGAGGTTTACATCAAGTCGTTCCCATCAGTTTGCAGGGCTTCTGGGAAACTTTTTTTTTCTTAGCTATTGAAAGTCAAAAGTTTGGGAGGAAATTAGAAATGTTAGTTTGGAAATTCACAGCCAGATACTTGTGGAAACTGGAAGAATTTAGGATCCAGTCCTGTTTATAGGCAGAATTTAAAACCACATAGACACTGAAAAGCACTAGAATCTAATCTAAAAAAGTCCAAGCATAACTTTTCTCTCCACAATCACTTCCATTTCTACCAGAGATATACAACAGTAAAATGAATTCGTTTGCAAGGTAAGTCTGGTTTCAATAAATTTAGCTTACATATTATTTACATAATTGCAGCAAGAACTATTAACCATAAAGTTTCTTTAAATCTGCTTTACTGGTACTTTTCATAAGGAATCTCAGATTGGACTCTTAAAAGATTTTCACACCAAGTACTTACCATTAGCCTTGTTGGCCTGCAGTGCCTATCAATTTGGATTAATTCATCTCTTCTCAAGGTCCCTGGGAATGCCAGGAAGTGATATTCTGGACTCACCTGGTAGGGTTGCTGGAATCCATATAAGCAAGGTACCAGGCTGTTTTTCCAAGGGGCTTTCTTTGCTCCATAAAGTCAGCCTTAGTTCCTTAAAGCTGTCTGGTCATATCTGAGTCTATGCACATAACTTTCCAATATAACATACCAGCCAAAGTCTTGGTTATGGCTTGGCTGAAATTGGATGCATTATAACCAATACTTCCAATTGTGTCCTGTTTACATGAAGAATTGATTCTTAGTGAATTTAGGATCTTTTGTTGGCAATTTTACAAATTCGTTTTTTTCTATTAGTTTTGTGAATTTTATGATCTTAAAGTTATCAGAAACCTGTACTACACTATTTGTCAGAATCCTTTCCATGAATCTCTGAAAATGAAATATAACTGTCTATAAATGACAAAAAGACTTGTCATGACTAAAGATCTGATTTTATTTCTTACAATTCAATGGTCTAAGAAATTTGGTTATTTCTGTGATGTACATTTTAAGATATTAGAATTGTGATGAATACCTTACATCAGTATTTCATACAATTTTTGTACACTGATAACATATACCTATAAAATACAATATTAAAAAGACTTAAAATTACTTCTTAGTGACTGCTTCCCATATAATTTAACATATGTCACATAAGCCTAATTAGTGTAAGGTTTCTATTTTTATAAGGAGATGTTCTATGGGCTTTCTGTAAAATCCCAAGTTAATTCAAGGTCAAGAAGAAGACTTCATTTAGAATTTGATTTTGGGGAATTTGTTAAAAATATCAAGTTTTGGACACTTGACTAAAAAGCATCACAGATCATTGTGAAACAATACTTCATTATCCATTTAGCCCAAGTGAAAATACAAGATTTTCCAAAAGGTTACATAGTTGTGAGCAAAACTTAGATATTAAGACTAAATTTCCCTAAGTAAGCAAAGCCCTGATGTTAAAGACAACATGAAGCACAGGAGATTATTTTGATAAAGCAGAAAATCTTTGCTTTCTAGGTAGATTATTTAAAAGATAAAAACCTTTTATAATCTTATAAAGAGCCAAACAATAGTCCCATAAAAGTTTGTCCTTTTAGCATGTGAAATATTATTTTATTTCTGTCTTACATAAGTACAATGTAGCTATTAAGGGTTGTTTTAAAAATGCTTATAATAATTCATTCAATTTCAGCCAACTGAGTCACAAAAGGTAAGGTTTCCTCTCCAACTTTTTCTGTATCCACTTAGTTTGTCCTTTTCCCATTCTGAAATAAACAGTTTTATTTCCCTTTAAAAATGCATTTCCATATTTTCTTACTCCAAAACACAGTTTTCTCATATTATTTCTAGTAGTTATAATGGCAATCTTTAATTTTTAGTGAAAACTAAGAAATAAGCAATTGTGACTGTTATACCAGCATTCTTTATATTGGCAAATTTACTAAAGTATTTTATAATTCCTAGAAAGATGCTTCTTCTCAGTTCAATCTTTCAGTGTGGCACAGGCCATATTTACAAACAGACCCACGTGTCTTTAGTTCCTCTCTAATAAAAAGCCAAAAATCAATCTTCAGTAATTAATTATCAGTATTTTATCTGACTTTTGAAAATCATCTCGATATCCAATGAATTTCCTTCATTTAACTTACCTTTGCAAAACTAAACTTCCAGGTTCCCAAAGAAATTTGGAAAATGACTTTTAGGTGGACATACCATAAAACAATCATTGCTGAAAAGTTTACTCTTATCCCGCTTGTATTTTTATCCCACTTATATCTGTCTAAATCACTTGCTCAACAATTATGTTTACACTACTCACAAAAACTTTGAGGCAAAGTCAGCCATCATTCCAAGCTATTTTTCTTGGCTGACAAATTTTGTAAAAGACATAACATGAACTTACTTGACTAGAAAACCCAGATAGAATAAAAGATGCATGTCTGTGTTATATTTAATGCTAATAAAGCTGCGGGTATGTCCATTTTAGTTAAACCAACAAACTTAAGTTTTAATTATCAAAGATTAGCTCAGATGATGTGAACTTGAAAAACATTTGAGTTTTTATATTTCTGAGTTTGGAAATACTTAATCTGATAAGCCCTTTTTATAAGACAATTAAATAGTGTATTTTACAAATTAATTTTGGCAATAACATCAGAGGCAGAAACATAGTGCATATGTATAAAATACATATAAACAGACACACACACACAGCTGATGCAGAGATCTTATAGCTATTAATGTAACATTTAGCCATGTATAATCCTAGGAACTTTTGGATTATATTTGCTTATTATCAGAGATCTAGAGTAAATTTTGAATTTCTTTCCTTCTTTTTCTTAAGTGCAGAACCATTCTGCTTCCAATGTTCTGATCCTTTATAATAGCTACAAGCACTAAAAGGAATAGGGAGGCTTTGGAATTGGTAATAGGATAAATGGGCTTTGAATTGCTTATAGCTATGCTTCTAACTTTAAGATTTGTAATTCCTCAAATAATTGGATTGCAGCCTGAATGGTATCAAAAAACAGACTTGCCCATCCAACTATATTATCTCAGGGAGAAGACTTCCACCTAAAAAAGAAATAAATAAAAAAATTTCTATGTTCCAGAGCTTCAAGGCCTGCTATAGTATGGCTTTGTAAAGTCTGTATTAAGCACCAACAAAGGATTTTAAGTTCTCTCCTTTTTTCTGAGGGCGCAATTCAACTAAGACGAATTCACCACAGGGAGTAATCGCCTCTACTTTTGCTGCTTTCAGCCCTAAATATAGGACTCTAGATGATCCATTTCTTGATCACTTGTAGGTGGGCCTGGGAGAAACTCTGTTCCCTCTGCGAGGGGTTTTCCCCAGGGGGCCATCTGATAACTACAAGGTAATCATGAATCCTCCTGTTAGCAGGCTATCAAGGTGCCTTTGAGGTAGTTGTTAATGACCACTGATCATCTAACTCTTCTCTGAATTTGGTAGGATCTTCACTAAATGGAGACAAAAAAAAAAAAAAGATCTTTCTAATTTTATCCTGTTAAGGGAATCCCTAAGACTGGTGGCTATATGCTTTTTATGTCCTATTTTCAATTTAGTCTTATCATAGGTACCAATAAGACAGTTGTTTAGGAGAAGAGCTCTCTAATTTTTTTTTCCAAAAGAGAGAACTGTTTCCAATTCAAAGGATCCTCATCTGGCCATTGTCAAATAGGATCTTTTATTAACCTCAAGCGTGACTCAAAACACTAAGCCTTTTAATGTCTTAGCCACGGATACGTGAGGCATCTCAAAAGAGGATGCACAGATGCAGCCCTCATAAGATCCACAAAGTTCACTTCCAGAGGTAGCCTAACAAGTAAAAGACCTCCTTGTCCCAGGCAGGAAGAAGATTGTAGTGAAAACGGTGTCTCTGGTTCCCTATGAGAACATGAAACACAGGTCTCAGGTCACAGACCCACTAATCTGTGATGCCAGAGAGGTGTTACTGAAATGGAACATTTCCAGCATTAACAAGACAATGAAGGTTGAGCTGACATCGAGAAACAAACAAACAAAAAAATGCTGCTTCCAAGTCCCCCAGCCTGTTCAGATGTCCACCAGATGAATGCATCTGGATGGCAGAGACCAGAGAAAGTATTCTCACTGGTCACAAAGCCAAGCTCTCAAGCTGTAAAACAGGACAAAAGAAAGTGTCATCTGGCCTATGGTTCTCCTCCTTAGGACAAATGACATAAAGACAGAGAAAAGAAAACAATGATCATCTCTGGGAGAAAAAAAAAGGTGGGGGGGGGGGGAAGGCGGCAGGGGTTCTATGGAAAGTAATCTCACAGTGTGATCTGATTATAAATTCCTAACTGGGCAGGTCATGATGGCTAGTCATGCCCCAGGCATAAAACTTCTCAGTAAAAGGTTTGTCTTTTCTATAAGCAAGCCCTGCCCATTATTTCGGTGCAGCTAGGTTAGCACGCTTTGAAATAAGCTGTAAAAGGAATCGCCCTCAAGAAAGCATATAATCGTGTTTCATTCAATCCCCACCTTGCTTTTTCCCCGATTCTACATAATGTTCCTTACCTCACTCCTTGATTTCAAATGCATAAAAGCTGCTGCTGCAAAAAAAAATGTTATTCTTTGGAGCATCTAAGATCTTGCTTCTTGGCATATTCGACAAGTGTTGTTCAAATAACCTCTTACAAAACTTCTCTACGGGTTTGGATGTTTCTTATGTCAAAAAGAAAACAAGGACCTCATAATAAATCTTTACGAGAGCAGCTAGACTCACAGAACTAGTTTACACAAATATTTTCTCCTGATAATCTCTAAATTTGGAAAGGAAGGGTCAAGATTAATTTGTTCCCCTCCTCTCTCAACAGGGCACTGCAGAGGGAAATCTGAGAGAGCTGATTTTGGGAAGAATGCTTACCCTTTGTTGGCTTCTGCCAGTTTTCCAGGATCCCATGTAGAGGCTCTGGAGTGAGTAGGTTGTCCTAACAGGTCTCATCATAAGTTGCCAAACTGTAGGAGAGGAAAAAAACATTTTTTATTCTTTCTTGGTTCTTAGCTAAGACCCTTCCCCACCCCTTGCCCTGTAATAAAAGGCAGATTAACCGAAGTTTAATAATATGTATGCCTCCTGTATACTTGAGTAACTCGCCCACATGGCCCAAGCCACCACCTTAAATACTATCTTCAGCTAAAGACAAAATAAAATGTGGGGAGGGGAGAACCAGTTATGGGAGTCTATCAGGCAAAGCACAGTAAATGAGAGTATGGTTGCTATGCAGATTAAAGTTGATGCTTTCTCCATTGATAAGAGTCTCTAGAGATTTGGTCAACCTCTTCCTGGTATAGAGTGGGAGATACCTATAACTGCATGAGCCAAATCCTTAAAAATCAAGCTCTTTTTGCTTCTCTGGAGAACCCTAATGCAGATAGAAATTCAAATATTAAACGAATCCGTCCATGGAAGGAACTCATCATTTAAAACATAATTTAGAGATAAGGTATGTCAAGAAAAATGGGGATGACTATTCCGAAAAATATGTTTTTTGTTGTTGTTTTTTATATGGCTCTAACCAGTTTGGCTCAGGGGATAGAGCGTCGGCCTGCAGACTGAAGGGTCCCAGGTTCGATTCTGGTCGAGGACCTGTACCTTGGTTGCGGGCACATCCCCAGCAGGAGGTGTGCAGGAGGCAGCTGATTGATGTTTCTAACTCTCTATCTAACTCTCTATCTCTCTCTCTGTAAAAAAAAAAAAAAAATCAATAAAATATATTTTAAAAATGTAGATATATTTGACTTAAAGCATCTGTAATTCCCTTAATTTCCCCTACAAAATAAATTGGCAAACCACATTCAAACCTAATTACTATAAATATGACAAACATAAGACAATATTTTATTATGTAAAATATTTATAATATTGATGTGAGCAAAAAGGGGGACATATGCTAACCCTGACAAGCTCACTGGGAACCCCAAGCGCAGGCCTCACAAACTCAGTGATTGAAAGTACTAACGCTTGCTGCCATTCCATCAATAGCTTTAAAAAGTAAGTTACAGCACTGGATGGTCTGAACATAAAAGTTCGTAACGAAGTGGGTCGTGGTGGGTAGTCACAATATAAGGTTGTAACTTCCTTGATAAAGGTCAATCTTCACCTTAAGTGAGCACTGTCTATTGCCTTGTACTTCTAGGATAACATATCTTTAAAATGTCAGCGTGGTTTTCTTTTCCAGACTCTTGGAAGGCACGGCACCAGAGCACAGGACCACAGAACCTCGCTGTCATCTTATTGCCCACATTCTGTCTCCATGGACTATAAGTATTAACTATTCTGTCCCCACTGATGTAAAAGTATGTTTCTCCATTTTGCTCTTTATCCAATCTTAGAGATTTTCCTACTTTGCTTTCTCCTGCCCCTTTAATCTACAGACAATGAATTGCATGTAATCCTCTTTGTTTCCTCATGTATAAAAAGCTTTAGAAATGCCATTCTTTAGAGCATTCTTTCAATCTATTGACATTTTCTTTCTGGGCAAGTCCACAAAATTTTGGCTCAAATAAACTCTTGTAAAGCTTTTCTCTATGCTGGACATTCTTTCATCAATATTAATAAGAAAAACATTAAGCTCTCAATCAATAGAAGAGATAAGTAAGTACTAGTAACTAGTAAAACATTGTATAAAGACAGGAAAAATCTAATGAAGGAACTGATCAAAACAATTAGACATTTTAATCTGTTAATTAAAATAACAATGATATTGTTAATATTAGCTTTTGTCTGATGAAAAAAAGAATGTGGTAGCACTGAACATTAGAATAAAGTTTTCCTTATGATATTATTATGGCCTGCAGCTTTTTCTCTGAAGCAATTTGACAATGTATACCAAGTGTTATAAAAATGTTTATATCTTCTCATCCTGTAGTAAAGCTCTGAACACTTAAGAAGATAATGAAAAAATATCAATATACAAAAACTTCATTATTGTATTGTAATAGTAATAAAAATAAATAATGTACATAATTAATTATGGGAAAATAAGTAATTATGATACCATCATCTATTGGAACATAGCATAGAAATTAAAAGTATTATGAAAATATATAATTCAAGATTAAATTTTTAGATTAGGAATAAAAAGAGGTACACTTTTACATATAGTCTTATTGCCACTTATATAAAGCATATACATGTGACAAATGACTGGGGAAAGTAATTTAAACTGATAATCTTAGCTCAATGGTGGTGCAAATATTCAGATGAACTTGGATATTTTCATTTTTGTCATTTGTAAATTTTCTGTACAATATATTTTTCATTTTAAAATCATAATACAAAAAAACAAATTTTCTTTCAAAACTTTTTCCTTTAACTGTTTCTAGTTAATGTCCATTTATTTTAATTCTATATTTGTGATTATGGAAAAATAATCATCTTATTTTTGGTAAAAATACTCCTATAATTTATGTCTATTTTTTAGCATACAGGGCTATAATCAAGTTACTTAAAAAGAACCACAAAAACATGAAAATTATAACTAGATAAAATATAAACAAAACTGGTAGAGTGTTTCAATTAAATTATGCACTGAAATAGTTAATGAAAAATATACTATATGATCAACTACATAGATAGCAAAGGTAATTTCCTTCCTGTATATAACCTTGAATTTATTACAATCAATTTTTTGGGAAGTCTGCAATGTAAGCATATACTAATCAACCTCACTTTGGGTGATGGTGTTCCCTAAGTGGGCAACATTCATAGTCAATTAATGCAAAATAGATAAAGTTTGGACCAAGGGCAGAAATATATGAATCTCCATAGGGCAACCTAGGTGTGAGCTTCTGAGGAATTAATTATACCTGAATTTGAGAAGATGAAGGTCAATCACTATTTTAGTTATTTAACCTCAGAGAATTATATCTGTCTCAGATAATTCTAGAAACTCATTAAAAGACCTAGTGGATTAGTCTCTTCTCTGAAACTTAGGCTAGAAATAATGGACTAACAAACAGATGCTGTGACGTGGCAAAGCCTAATTAAAGGAATTGTTTCTGTGCCGAGGACTGGAGAATTGATTTTAACACTGTTTGGTTTTGTTAACATAAGGAGGTGATTAAGCTTTTTTTTCTCTCCTAACTGGGGAACTAGCAGATAATATTCTGGGTTGTTTTCAATGTCTCTAACAAGAGAAGATTCTGGGATGAAAATACTTAAAAAAGAAAATGGAACATATAGAGCTACTTATTAGAGGCATTATATTAAACTAAAAATGCTATTATATAATGCTTAATATAATTTAGGCATTATATTTAACTAAAAATGCTATAAACTTGTTAAGTATAGAGTCCTTAATAATCCCCACTTTAGAGGTAGAACTAGTAATCCATGAATTCTAGGATTGCACTTTCTTCTTTATGAAGAACTAAAGCTAAGGTACAAAACAATTCTGTGATTTTTACAGATAAAACACTAAGAATCTGGATAATATAGAACCAAAACCAGTTTTGGTTGTAGCCCTCCCAGCATTTAACCTTGCACAATGACATCTATTTCCCTTCCAAACATATTACCATTTTGTTAAGGAACCTACCTGGTCATCCTGACGTCTCACTAAGAGATTATTTTATGGAGCAGTCACTAAGTCAGTGATGGGCAACCTTTTGAGCTTGGTATGTCAACCTTCGCCAAAAAACTGAGCATAACTCGGGTAGTGTGTCACTTTGAGGAAAAAACATTATTTCGTGATATTTATAGTTTAAATAACATAAATGTTTCATCCTCAGCAAGCGGCCGCGTGTCATCAGAAATGGCACTGACACACGTGTCAGAGGTTCGCCATCACTGCACTAAGTATACAATCACTAGAAGCCTTTTCAGCCTTATGGACAATATATAGTTCTATATTTGCTACAAAAACCTTAGTGTCCCAGATGGGTACATGTGTAACTCTGGTTCCATTAGCAATAGGAGGGAGCCAAGTCAAATAGTGTTGACACAGTTTCTGAGATGAAGGGGTCATTCCTAGAGCAGTCGTCTTTCTAATAGTGACATTCATGCTGAGAGTTGCTGACTTCAGACTTGGAAGATAAGAAATATGTGAACAGGAAGGCACTATGAAATAAGAGGGGAACACATTTCATGGGCAGAATATATGGGGCAGCAAAAGGAAGACATTAGTGAACAGAAAGCTAATATTGAAAATTTGTGTTTAGTGCAGTAATTGGAAAAGTAGTAAGGAACTAGATTGTGGAAATTATTCAATATCATGACACTAATTTATCCTTATCTATTAGGCTGTAGCCATGGAAATGGGTAATTCTGAAAGAAGAAAACCCATAAAGAAAACTTTGGTTAGAAGAATTAACCTCTTGTCTTTATGCTAATCAACGAAAAGACTGGCTACTAAATCCATTGAATATGGGTTGTGCTAGCTCAATTATCCATGTTCTTTCACATCCTCTTATAAACATGAGTAACCACATGACAAATTCTGGCCAATGAACTGTGATTGGAAATGTGTTACTTCCAAGTTGGTTCATGATTAGACTAACTCTCCCGCTCTCTCTTCCTTTGTATTGGTGATCCTGGAAGCCTCATATTGAAATGTTAAAAGGCATATGATGAAAACAGTTTGAATTTCTGAATCACTATTTGGAGAGGTACTATACTGAAAAGGCCCCATAATAGACTTTGGATAAGTGATTAAAACAATATATGGTATGTTATGCCTCTGAGATTTAGGAGGTTATTATTACTATAGAATAAACCAGTTTAGTGGTTCTCAAACTTGGGCATGCCTCTGCCTCAAATTTAGTAGATCTCCAGTGGAACTGAAAATAATACAGTTCTATTAAGTTCTCAGGACATGGCTGATTCTGCTCTTCAGGGGAATATACTTTGAAAATCACTGGCCTAGGCAAGCTAGAAAAATCAAGCACCTTCTGCCAAAAAAAACAAAAACACCAGCTTAATAAGAATGGGAAATTTTTAAAAGGATGAATAGAAGGAATGTTAAAGTTATACATTTTATTCAAAATTTATATTATTTGTGTTTTTCTTCACTTAACCCCCACTCTCTTGATGACATATTTTGAGCCTACATGACACTGAATATTCTTTCTCTCTTTTTGGCTTAGTGACTACTATATGTCTTTTTCGTCTTTCCATTTTGGGAAACTCATTTTCCTGTTTACAGTATTCTCTCTTAGCTACAACCTATATAGCCACTAATATTAATCATCTTTCTAAACTACAGTGACATTATCTGTTGAGCTAATTCCATATTTGTTCAAGATTTTATTGTTTATTGTCAGGAACAAACAGATATACCTTGTTGGCCAGATTATTCTAACTGGTATTCTTGCCCTTTTCCTTTTAAAAAAAAAAAATTATATTTTTATTGATTTCAGAGAGGAAAGGAGAAGGAGATAGAAACATCAATGATGAGAGAGAATCATTGATTGCTGCCTCCTGCATGCCCCCTATTGAGGATCAGGCCCACAACCTGGGCATGTGCCCTTGACCGGAATCAAACCCGGGACCCTTCAGTCCCCAGGCCGATGCTTTATCCACTGAGCCAAACCAGCCAGGACCCCTTTTACTTTTAATACCTTATACCTAGCAAGGGGAACATGAAGAAATAGTCACCTCTACAGAAGATTTGGGAATCCTGGGTCTCCTATGCTTTCTGCCTGAAACTGAGATGTAGCTGCTGCCTACACTTGAAGCAGTGCAGTGTCAGCAGACTCTAGTTCTGCCAAACAGCACTGCTTTATCAACACGTGGATGTGTCAGTCCTTGTGTGCAGCCACTCTTGACATGTGAACATGTCCTGATTTCCCATAATTAATTATAGTCACAGCTGTCTACATGGCTGATTCCTTGGATTAGAAGGTTGCAGGTGGGAAACTGTGATAAGGGTTAATGGCAAAGTCAGGAGAAGTCACTCAAGATACAATCTTAACATTGGGATGAATACAATAGCACTTTTCAAACAGCAGCTCTAGCTATAGGGAAAGTTTCATCTTGGTAAGTGGCGAGGAACCCTCTAAAGAAGCATCTTTTGCCCTCTAATGTGCCCTTCCATGAGTGTGGAGCCACAAGCTACAGATCCTGCCTTCTTGCACTACAGACCACCTGTGGGGAGGATGGGAGTCTTTCCTGTACATGGATGAGCATCATTCAGCACTCAAACACAGAGATTGGACCTGGACTCAAAGAGTTGATGGCCTGCTTCTTCCAGAGTTTCCTATAAGCTGTCTTAATCAAAGTTAACCCAATGGGAATTTCTGGGTTGGTGAACATGTGGATAGAGTGGCCTGCTTAGAGAGGGAAGGGAAGTTCCATGCTCTTTCCCATATACCTTGCCCTGTGATCTATCTGGCTATTCCTAAGCCAGTTTTCAGCAAACTCATTAGTCAACAGAGCCAAATATCAACAGTACAACGATTGAAATTTCCTTTTGAGAGCCAAATTTTTTAAACTTAAACTTCTTCTAACGCCACTTCTTCAAAATAGACTCGCCCAGGCCATGGTATTTTGTGGAAGAGCCACACTCAAGGGACCAAAGAGCCGCATGTGGCTCGCAAGCTGCAGTTTTCCGACCACTGTCCTAAGCTATTACCTCTTTATTACAAACTGATCTAGCTTCTAAATAAAAAATGTTACATAGGGGTGACATCCCTAAGATGGTTACCTAAGATGTTCCTGATTTTGCTCCCCCTCATAAGAACAACTATTCATGAGCAAGACACCATTGCACAAATCCTAGAACACAGAGGTGAGGGGGAAGGCGGCTGTTGACATAGGCATCCTCTTAAAGTGCCTCAGCACAGACTCACTCACTCACAAACACTTGCCCTAAGTTCCAACAAAGGGCTGGCAGCTCTAAAAAGCACCAGGAACATATGGAGAGAAATTGAATTATTTGGCTTCAGGGCAATGGGTGGAGTGATAGCTCTTTCTAGGACAGGAGTGCCAGCAGGTGCCACTGTTTTATTTTGTTTCTTTAGATCCCCTCATCCCCCAGCTGGCAGGTACAGATTGAAGTTCTGGCAAGTACCATTGTTCCTTGGTTAAGCCTTCCTCCCATAGAGCTTGCAAATGCAGGAAGGTACCAAATCTGAGTCATCATCAAACTGGCTAACATTGCCTCAGCCAGGTGAATCCCTGAGACTTGACTCCAACCAACTTGCTCACCAGCTCAAAAATCTTTCAGTGGCTATTCCTCATAAGAGGCCAACGTCATCCCATGTTGTAGACTTTCCTAAAATCTCTCAAAGGTCCACAAATGGCAAACAAGAACTACAAGGTCTCAGGGTGCCCCATATTTCTTGCTAAGAAAGATCAAAGCCTGGTACTACTGGCAGCCAGCCTATTTTGTACCATAGACACCCTTAGGCACCTCCAAACCCAGCCCAGGCAGCTACCACTGGCAGATGACTTTGTAGCTCATATCATGTGGCCCTGGACCAGCCACAGGCAGCAGCTTATGTTAACCTGCAGCAGAGCTCATCCCAGAAGCTCCAGAACCAAGAGACCCACTGGCCAACTTCAGACCATATTAGAGCACCACAAATTTAGCTCCACAAATGACACACCACTGTGTGGAATTGCAGGCACCATAGTACCACTAAAGCTAATCCCCCTTTGTGGGGTCAGCCTCCACACAACAGCTCATCCACTATAATCATAGCCAATCCTCACAGTCAGTCATCAAACCCACCAACTGATATGACATCAAGCAAGGCTTAACTACAACAGGAGGTGACACACAAGGAACTCCCAGGAGCACCTGGCTCAGGTGAATATGGAGACTGTGCCATTTGGCACCACAGTACACCTACTATGTGACAGCATTTTGCCAAACCTAGGTGACATAGTGGAGCTACATAATACATGAAAACAAAAGGAAGCAGCCAAAATAAGACAAACGTGTGCCAAGTAAAACAATAAGACAAAAATACAGAAAAAAAGAAGTAAACAAAATGGATGCAAGCCACCTACCAGACACAGAGATCAAAACACTGGTTATAAGAATGCTCAATGAACTTAGAGGAAGAACAGATGAACTTACACAAAGAAATAGAAACCATAAAAAAGAAACAGAAATGAAGACTACAATAGCTAAACTGAAGAATACATTAGATGGGATCAACAGATTTGATGACATAGAGCAGTGGTCGGCAAACTGCGGCTCGTGAGCCGCGGTTTGCCACTCTGTTGACTAATGAGTTTGCCAACCCCTGGGATAGGGGCTTAATCACAAGGAACAACAACTCTACAATTACAATAATTGTAGAGTTATTACAATAACTCTACAATTATTGGAATCGAGAGTCTAGGTCAGTGCTCAGCAAACTCATTAGTCAACAGAGCAGCAAACCGCAGCTCGCGAGCCGCATGTGGCTCGTGAGCCACGGTTTGCCGACCACTGACATAGAGGATCAAATCAGTGATTTGGAAGACAAGATAGCAGAAAACACCCTATCAGAACAGCAAAAAGAAAAATATTTTTAATTCTAACCTGAGGGTTTGTTTTTATTGATTTTAGAGAAAGAGTGAAGAAGGGAGAGGAAAAGAGAAAAAAAAAATCAATGTGAGAGAGAAACATTAATCGGTTGCCATCTGAACACACTCTAGGGATCAAACCCACAACTGGGGTATGTACCCTGGTAGGGAATCAAACCCATGACCTTTCAGTGTACAGGATGGGACGATGCTCCAACCAACTGAGCCACACTGGCTAAGGCAAGAAAAAATAGGACAGAATAAGAAACCTTTGGAACAACATCAAGTGTAACAACATTTGCATCATAGGGGTACTAGAAGGAGAAGAGAAATAGCAATAAATTGAAAATCTACTTGAAGAAACAATGACTAAAAGCCATTCATCCATGGCTAGCAATTTTGAGAAGAGTACTTGTTATAACCAAAGTAACCACCAATGGCTCTTTCAAGAGGTGTGTGGCAGGATTACTGGCATTTTTAATAAAATAAACGGAGGGATAATTTTCTCATATGATCTACAACCTTCCAGGCAGATACATAGCAACAGAAAAGCACTTAAGTAGGTGACCCTTAAGTAGGGTCACAAGACATCATGTGACTATCAGTACAACCATCACAGAACTTCTGTGGCCCTTAAGTAGGTGACCCTCCAATTAAAGTATTATCATCATTTAGGTGGTTGATGTGAAACTTGGGTGATTAACAGTAATACCTGGGAACTGTTTTTAATGTTCCCCCAATAGCCCTATTTTAATATCACCAATGGAGACACAGGAAGCAAACAAAAGGACAAATAATACCAGCAGCCTAACTCTGTAAGGCGCTCAGTCGTAAAAACAGTCTCTTCTACCCAAGAACCGACTTCAGCAGACCTCACCTTGTGCTACCACCAAATTTGCAGATTGTCCAACTTGGATAGGGAGAGACACATGCCTAATTAGTCCTTGACTGTCTTCCAAAGCAGATGATGACCACAACCCCAGCTCTGAACAACAGGCTATGTGCTTATTTTATTCATCCGGTATGTGGCTAAGACATAAGCATTTCCATGGGGGAGAAATGAGGGAGAAAAAACTTGGCAGCAAACTACAAAATTAATTCTCTTTGAGCTGTGTAGCTCCCTGCCTGGAATATTTCACCCTTCATCAGCCAGCTGAAATTATTTTGATACTCCCTTTTTGGCAATGAAAAGCCCAGAAGGAAAGTTTTCCCCTTCCCTTTTCCCATTCTCTCCTTTGCCTGATTTTTGCTCCAAGCAAGAGTAGACTTCCCTGACCACACACAGAAGCATCTTCCCAACTTTTCTGCCAGCTGCATATAACTTTAGGACCTCAATCTCTAAAAATGGAATATTTACTACTTCTACTGGTAGAGAAGGTCCTTTGGGATGTTGAGGATATATGCGTGAACCCTGGGCCTTGAACTGGATGTAAGATAGAATGGACCATTAAGGTACAGGGAGTAGACACAACTTCAGGTCAAACATAAAACTAGGAATAATTTTCTTGGAGTCCCTTCTCCACTGCCCCAAATACTCTAAGTTATGCCCCCACAGAACTGTAACTGTAATTAATTCCTGGCTAGTAGTAGCCTTTTGGTAGGAGATCTTTATCAACCATTGATAAATCGCACCTGTAGACCTCAAGTTCAATTTATTCTATGAAATTAATGCTTAACTGTCACTGTGATTGACATATTCAGGAGAAAAAAGTACTAAATGTTAAGTACTGTTAGTTGTCAGTGGGTTTGTGCTTTAGAATTCCTGACATAGTACAGGACTCAGAGAAAACATTCAATAAAATGTTTCTTGAGCCCTGGCTCAGTGGTTATAGTGTCAGCCCATGCACCAAAGATCATAGGTTCGATTCCCGCTCAAGGGTACAAAAGCGTTGCAGGTTCAATACCCAGCCCCAGTCAGGGTGCTGTGTGGGAGGCAACTAACCAAAGTGTCTCTCTCACATCGATGTTCCCCTCTTTCTCTTTCTCTCTCCCGCCCTCTCTCCTTCAACCCCTCCTTCCTTCCTTCCCTTCCTTGCTCTCTAAAAATTAATGGAAAAAATATCCTTGGGTGAGAATTAACAAAAAAATGTTCACTAAATGAAGGTACATGTTTGCATTTAAACTAAAATCCTCTGGAAACAGTGTATTACTCTTGGAGAATAACTGGTCATTCTTAAGGTTTTTCATTTGGCTGTAACTCAAATACAACTTCTCAGATTGTTTATGCATGAGGTGGTTTTAGGAACAGAACTGGAATAGAAACTGAATTTTCAGTGAAGTGGCAGGTTATAGTCAAATTGTATCTCCATGTGCCACAGTATTCATGAAAGAAATTATCCCTAGAGTGAAAGTAAGGGTAGAAAAAAAGGTGGAGAAAGAACACCAGAGTAAGTCTAAGAAGGTCAGAATTTGGGTCACTTTCAGTACACCTTTGAACAACGTTCCACACATTTCAACCTCAAGAAGATGTTAAGAGAATCTATGAGACAAATATGAGCTTATGGCCTTAAAAACAATTTCAAAGATGTTCTGGAGTAATTCTTCCCAAAATATATTTTAAGCACTCAGCTACTTAAGAACATGTTCTTTGGCTGTCATGATGTCTTGTGGGCCAAACATATATGGTGATGGAAAATGATTTTACTCTGGATGGTGGGCTTACAATGCAATATATAGATCATGTATCATTGTAATGTACAGTTGAAACCTATATGACCTTATTAACCAATGTAACCCAAATAAATTACATATTTAAAAATTATATTCTTCTCTCCTAGTGAATAGGCCCACATTACCCACCCAACTCTATATCCATGACTTACTAACAAAGGAGTATTCTCCACACATCACTGTTCTCTACCCTATGAGACTCAATTTATTTGACAATACTCTACTTGTTCCACTGAATCTCTCCCCTCCCTTTTTACACTTAAGAGTTAATTCATTTTTCAATACCGCAGCCCTATTTCTTTTTCTAAATAAAGCCAATCTAATGGTTCTCTCTCTCTCTCTCTCTCTCTCTCTCTCTCTCTCTCTCTCTCTCTCTCTCTACCTCCTGACATTGTGCACTTCTTGTCTTTACCTTTTATGACAATATCATATTGTTTTATAACTATTTCAAATGCATTTTAAATTTTTAAGTAAGCTAAGACTTTTTGAGGGCAAGATTTCTATCTTATTTATTGCCATAGATAGCAAAGGAACATAATTGATGCTTAACCTTTTGCACTCGGATGTCAAGTGTGACTCTACACTGTTAGCATTAGAATAAAGGAATCGAGAAAAAAGCAAGTGAGTGCAAAGGGTTAATAAATGTTAGTGGAATTGAACAGTATCAAACTGATAATTTGACTCAAAAACCTCATGGTTAAAATCATCACAGAACTAATAGATTAGGGTCAATTAGATAGCAAGGAAGAGAAACATCCTTTTACATGTCTCTGCCTTTGCCAATGTGATTAGATCTTTTTCTGAGATTCCCAGGGCTCCAGAGAACAAACATGAACCCACAAAAATACTTAATTTTTCAGTTTCAAGTCTGTATAATTTATGGTTAAGGTGACTACTAGGTTAATTTACTCGAGTTTCTATTGGTAAAGGATTATTTTGAGTATTCAGAAATTTCCTGAGAGGCCTTTTGTGAACAAATAAGAGTGTGTCCAATTAATCAGTGAGGCCAAATATTTGGTACTGAACTATCTTTTCTAGAGGATATTATCTCTTTCAAGTGACTATTACCTTTGATAGTTAATCAGATGTTAGCAAAATAAAAGTTATCTGATCCATACACTATTTCTCATCATCAGAAAATGAGAAGTGTTTGAGATCTGAGTATTTTATACAAAGATTCTAGCTCCTCTGTCAAAGAAGGAGAAACGCCATTACTGTCCTCAGTAGGATTTGCCTAAGTTTTTAAAATGCTTATGATCCTCGATGACCTCCAAGGCTTTTCCTGAAAGAGGAAAGAGTTTTGCATCTTCTTCTAATCCATCATAATTAGAGGGGAAAAATTAGGACAATGGATTTGAGTGCCGTGTGACTGCAGGCTGTCAGCTGCACCTCATTAGGGGATACATTCACCTTCCTAGGAGAGTTCAGGGCTGCCGTAGCTCTGCCCTAGAAGCCTGGCCTCCTGCACAGTATTATTTAACCCTTCCCTGGGACTGAGATGTCCATAACCAGAAGCCAGCATCTCCACTCAGAAAGCTGGCTGAGTGTAGGGGACTCGGACTTTTCAGCCGAGGTTTTCCCTTTGCCAGCAGTGTGCAGATGGAGGGGGTAGGCAGGGAGTAAGGAGGGTGTTTCCATATGAATGTTTTGGATGGCAGTAAGCGGAGATGCTAATAAACACATTTGTTCCTGACTTCACTGCAGATTCGTGGCTGCCCAAGTGACAGCTGAACACCTGGTGGAGCACTGTGTGGGTCAATTGCATTCGTCCCTACAGAATAAATGGAGAGAAACAGAGAGAGCTGGAATACATAGAACCACCTCATTGGGCACTGTTTTGCAAATTACCTTAAGTCACCTCTTTTACATTGTTTCAAATTTTATTCCAAAGCAACTGCCTAATTTTAAGGTTCCCATCAATGCCCACCCCTCTTTTTCCTTTCAGCAGGCACTTGGGGAAAACACTAAATATAATTATGTTAAAACGTGTCACTCTCATTTGGGATTCTAAGAATAAGGAGACAAGGTAGTTCTAGTGGTTTGTTTCACACACTATTTTTAGTTTACCCTTTTCACTTCAAACTCACAACTAAATGTAGTGCTCAGTATCTGCCTGGTGTATGCCAATACAACTTGGCAGAAATGTAGGCTAACATCAGTCTTTGTATGAATAATTACATCTGTTGAAAGGAGGCCTAAAGCTACAATGCTTAGTTACGTCCAAGTGCATAGCAAGTTCTCAGTGTGGGTAGTCATTGCTCTTGTTTTATTCATGGAAACTTAATTTGGAGTCCCCGTAGAGACACAAGAATTGTGTGGCTCTGAGAAAAAAAAAATCACCTGGCTTTTCTGGACACCAATTTGCTTACCTATAATAAGAAGTCACAATTTGGGGGTGGGTTGAACAAGGCCCCTTTCCAGTTTCACATTTTATGCTTTTATGTGGAGAGAGACATCTGAGGGAATGCCTACTTATATCTGTTTATCGTCCCAAAATTAGTTTAAAAATAAAATAAATATTAGTAGCAGAACTCTCAGTTATTTTTCCTTGTTAATTTGTTTGGTTTAAGCATCCAAGCCACATAAAATGAATAGTTTCCTGACTTTAGGAGCATTTGCAAAGAATCATTGGTTTTACAGAGTGACAGCATAAGCCCAGTGTTCTCGTGCTTCCACGGAGCAATTGCAACAACTCCCAAGCCCAATGACCTGCTTTTTCAGGTTGACATTGGCTTGCTTTCCATTAAGAAAGTGATTCTTGAGCACGTATTACACCAACTATTTTATCTTAGAACTACAAACTTTCATTCAGTATGCAGTCACTTATTATTTTGTTCACTATACAGTCACAGGACACCAGCTAAGTCCTGGGCACTGTGAGAACTGCAAAAGTGAATAAAACCTCCTCCTTGCCATCAGTAATGGTAATGAAGCCCAGAACCACACATTGCCAGATACAATAATCAAGAAAGTCATAAATCCCTCATTGTTTTTTTTCATACCATCTATAATTGGTTACCCAGAAAAGAGCTACAGAGAAAATAGCTTGAAATTGAATATGTCCTTTTACAATTCATGTGTTGCATCCAAGAAGATAGGATGGACTGACATCTGATGAGCAATTTGTGTGGAAGCAATATAGCAGAGTGAAAAGAACAAATACTTCAAAAGAGGCTAGGGAATGCATCCATGTCTCCAGCTAGCCATATGTCTCCATTCAACCACTTATCCATTTATTTATTCAACATATTAAAGATATACTATGGGCCAAATATGCTAAGAAAGAAAACTGACAGGAGCTCACACTTTAGCACGGGATAATGAGAACAGGTACTTAAGGACAGAGTGCTTTATCTCATGATAGATTGAGATGGGCGGGTACCAGGAATCAAGGATGTCTTCTTGGATGAATAAACATGCATCCGAAGATCTGGAACATGAGTAGGAGTATTCAGGCAAGGAGCAAAGTAAGGAGTTAAGCAAGGAGAGGAGAAGGCTGCATGCCACCCAAAAGATATAGGTCAGGAGGGAAGAAAAGCTGGAAATAGAATTCAGTTTTATCAGAGTGAAAGTATGGCAAAAGTCACACTTTTGGGGTTAAAGACACTGAATGGTGATCATGTTCAGAAAGCAAGGATAAACATTTTATAGGAATTTGGCCATGGAAGGAAGGAAGGAACGAGAAGACAGGTAGGACAGGAGTTCTAGCCTTGTGTTGTCAAATGTAGCCAATAGTCACATGGAGTTATTGTGCACTTGACTTTTGGTCAGTTTGAATTGAGTTGTGCTGTAAGTAAAAAAATTGTTGGATTTCAGATACTTAATATTAACAAATAAAATAGGTCATTAATATTTTTTAGTGATTATATATTGAAACAGAAACGTATTAGATATATTAGGTTTAGTAAAAATAGCATTAAAACTAATGATATCTGTTAATTTAATGAATTCCTTTAAAATTCTGTTTAGTGTAGTTACTAGAACATTTTTCATTACATATGTGGCTTGGACAGTGCTGTTTTAGACTAAGAATGAAATAGCCATTCTTAGTTAATAGTGTCATTAACTCTCTTTATGTACTACGGCCTACATGATACCTAGTTAGCAAAGATCTAAAACATTCGATATATACAGAAAACAATTTGGCATCAAAACAAGCATACTAGTAGGTAATGGAAAAATGATGATTATTCCTGATCTCATAATTAGAAAAAAAGATACTTATAATTTCCTGTGATTGAAAGATTCTTGAACAAATGGAATTTGTAGGATTTGTGATCAGATTTTCACTAAGAAAATAATTATGTCAGCGTACAAGATATAATTGAGAGAGAAAAGACTTAAGGCAAGGAGATGAGTTAGAGGACTTTAACCAGAGTCTCGGGGAGAGGAGATGGAGGCCTGAATGAAGGCAGTATAGGTGGGATAAAGAGGAGAGAGTGATATAATGGATATTATGGAAATAGAATTGTCAGGATTTGAGTAATGATTAAATGGAGGGGTTTAAGGAGAACCCACACCACCTATCTGCTATGAAGTACATGGTTTTGAAGTTAGATTGAGTACTCAGGTTTTGGATAAATTTGTTCCGAAAGAGGTTATTACCTTTGAAGAAAAGTTTACTCATATCCCTTGTTTGCCCAGGACCAGAGGCATCCCTGCATGCCCTGATGGTGCAGCCAAATCGCCCTATACCAAACATTCCACTCCTCAATTCCACAAATGGCAGGTATGGTAGTGATGATGTCAAACACAACTCTCCCAGCTGTCACCCCAATGAAGCATTTATTCTAAATGCCAACTGTGTTCTCATAGGATACCACTCTGGAATAATGCTGAACAGCTACATGCAGTGGAAGCCATGTTGGAGGTAGAGGCAGCAGAGAAAGGTTCAAGGCCTGGCTCCATCCAAACCTACTATGAACCTGACTTTACCTAGTAGAAGCTCAATTCCTTCACTCACACAATAAAGAGGAAAATATCTGCTGCTAGATTACTTAAATTACACAAGGTTTTATAAATGAATATACTTTATAAACAAGGAAGCTTTATGTGAATATTCATATAGTGCATTTTTATGGCTTTTGTTTTAAATTTACACACAGGTGTGTGTTTTTCCAGTGGAATTGTATTTTCTGAAGTAAACTTGTAATGACTAATCTCCTACACTGTGGAGAAAAGAAACTCTGACCGAGAGAATCTGTTAATCGTGTTTCTAATACCCTGTAAATATGTGTTGGTACATGAGTGCTTGTGTGCAGAGGGATGGGTGGGTGGGTGGGTGTGTGTTTCAGAGGGAAGGTACAGAGAGAACCATCCCAACTTGAAAAGGCTATACTTGACTGTTTTGCAAAAATAGTTTCTACAATTAACCCTGCAGATCTGTTTATAAATCCAAACCAGTGTAAACATTCACAGTTGCTCACATCAATTTTTGATAAGCAATAAGACTTACAAATATTTTACCTCCAAGCATATGTTATCTGCATTTGGCTTCAGTGACAGGCATATGCTCTGACATATGATAGTCTCATCTTGTAGCAAATGTGCATGACTCATATCTGTAACAATAGCTGAACTACATGTGGACACCTCATTGTCTGAGTATTTGGCTCATGTATATGCGGGTTCTCTCAATAATACTTTAAGCATGTGAAACATACATAAATCTGAGACACTTTAAATTTTATGAGTGTATATTATCCTATCCATTCTTAAAACAGTAATAAAAATTAGTAGGTTGGATGTCTACACAGTATAAATTGAGTTTCTGAAATCTTCCCCCCTACAACCCCTATTTGTCCTAAAATAACCCCACAACAATCTCAAACCCTGGACCATTTCCTCATAATATATTTTCCAAAGTCATTCTTTTGTTTTAAGCAACCCATCAAAATTGAATACTTTCTACATGTTTAGCTCAATATTTGCTACAATATCTTTTCAAATTATATTTTTGTTGATTTCAGAGAGGAAGGGAGAGGGAGAGAGAGATAAGAACATCAATGATGAGAGAGAATCATTGTTCAGTTGCCTCCTGCATGCCCCCCACTGGGGATTGAGCCTGCAACCCAGGCATGTGCCCTTGCCCGGAATTGAACCCAGGACCCTTCAGTCAGCAGGCTGATGCTCTATCAACTGAGCCAAACCGGATAGGGCGCTACAATATCTTTTAACCTTTTGCACTCGGATGTCGAGTGTGACTCGACACGGTTAGCATTAGAATAAAGGAATCGAGAAAAAAGCAAGCGAGTGCAAAGGGTTAAAAGCAGCAAAAGGCAAAAGATCCCAATTGTAACCCAGCAGTTGGAAAGTCAATATGCACACATAAAACAACAAGTCAATATTATATCTGAATACAAAGTTCTGCCAGTATATTATTCAGTAAAAACGAGTAGATTTTACCATCAGTCTCTATCACACTATGAATACTGGAGTACTTGAGGAGGAGTTAAAGGATATGATAAGGGAGAAACAATGAGGAAATAACTGACCTGCTCAGCCAGGAAACATGGGGTGCAAGTGGGCTTGAGTTAAGACAAGAAACAAAGAGCTTCAGCAGCTTTAGAGCTGCTTCTCCTGTTACACTGAGGCTGAGAAACTACTCATAGCCCCCTCACTGCTGAATCCAGCCTTCTGCCTACCAGACCAGGAAACCCAACCAGAGCACAGGGGAAGCCGCAGAACTCATCCAACAGCCCTGCTTACAAGGCACTTGACAGAGCACAGCTTGTGGCTCTGACCAACAGCACAGAAAAATAAGTGGCCTTGCATGTCCAGAAATTCAGCGAACACTCTTGCCTGATTCAGGTTCCCAAACAATGTGCTATACAGGCCCTGGGTCCCATCCTGATGCCCCACCAGGGCAGGGAAGCTAATTCATATTCCTACTGACTACTGAGTATAGTACCCAGTCCCAACCATCTAGTAAGCCTGACCAGAGAATCCAGGCAAACATAAAGCCAATTCTACAGCCTCACTGGGTAGGGACCCAGGCTAGGAGACCTATTCTGCTGTTCTCAGCTAATGGCACACACCCTAACCAACAACCTCAGAGGTAAAACAGTTGCCTTTTTCCAAATAGACCCTAAGTCAGGCCTAACCTTCCCAAGGACATTACAAGTGGACATGTCTAGAAACACAAACTGAGTTGACTGGTGAAGAACTCTCTCTCCCAGAGCAAACCTGCAAAATCTGGGAGAGTAGAACACTTACTCAAATGTGTAGACACCAAGGTAAGGAATCCTGGATCACAAACAATTAAATAAATAAGATGCCACCAAAGGAAACTAATAAAGCTCTAATAACTGACCTGAAAGAAACGGAGATCTGTGAACTGTCAGACAAGAAATTCAGAATTATTATCTTGAAGTTTAAGGAAAATAGGAGTGGGGAATGTCACCAGCAGGCTGTATAAAACTCGTGAAATCATCTGGTCTGTCCCGGCAAGGCATTAGGGGTGAGTCAATTAAATGTTTGACCAAATACAGCAGGCTTATTTTTAAGTTGATAATTTTGTATGGCCCCAAGAATGATGACATAAATATCCAAATGGCCCTTGGCAGAAAAAAGGTTTCCCACCCCTGAACTACAAGAAGTCACAGACAGACAACTAAACTAAGTTAAGAAAACAAGGCATGAAAAAAATAGTTTAACAAAAAATGAAACTGGAGAGCATTATGCTAAGCGAAATAAGCCAGTCAGAGAAAGATAAGTATCACAGGATCTCACTCATTTGTGGAATATAATGAACAACATAAACTGATGAACAAAAACAGATCCAGAGACAGAGAAGCATCGATCAGACTGTCAAACCTCAGAGGGAAGAGGGAGAGATCAACCAAAGGACTTGTATGCATGCATATAAGCCTAACCAATGGATACAGACAACAGGGGAGGTAAGGATGAGTGGGGGGGGGGGGGGTATGGGAGGGCAATGGGGGGATAAGGACACATATGTAATACCTTAATCAATAAAGAAAAAAAATCCTAGAGTTGCCTTATCCGGTTTGGCTCCATGGATAGAGCTTCGGCCTGTAGACTGAAGGGTCCAGGGTTCGATTCTGGTCAAGGGCACATGTCCAGATTGTGGGCTTGATCCCCAGTGTGGGGTGTGCAGGAGGCAGCCTATCAATGATTCTCTCTCATAATTGATATTCTCTCTCTCTCTCTCTCTCTCTCTCTCTCTCTCTACCATTTTCTCTGTAATCAATACTAGTATATATTAAAAACATTTATAAAAATTCCTAGAGTTGAAAAATATAACAGAACTGAAGAATGCAATAGAGAGCTTCAAAACCAGACTCAACCATACAGGAGAAAAAAATAATCAGTGACCTAGAGGACAAGGTATTTGAAATTATCCAGTCAGAGGTTCAAAAAGAGAAAAGAATAAAAAGAGGGAGGGGTACCTACTATCACCATTCCTATTCAACATAGTACTGAAAATCCTTGCCAAAACAATCAAGAAAGAAAGAAAAGGGCATCAAAATTGGGAAGGAAGAGGTAAAATTATCCCTATTTGCAGACGACACGTTTTTATATAGTCACAAGATACATAAGAACATTTTAGTCAACAATGGACTGCATATATGATGGTGGTCCTAAAGATTATATTGGAGCTGAAAAATGCCTCTGGCCTAGTGATGTTGTAGTCATTGTAACACTGTAGTGTAATATATTACTCACGTGTTTGTGGTGATGCTAGTGTAAACAAAATCACTGCACTGCCAGTTGTATAAAGGTATAGCATATAGAATTACATACCATAATACTTGATAATGATACTTGATCAAATAATCAAATATGTCTTGATAATGATAATAAATGGCTTTTACTGATGTATTTACTATACTATACTATAATTTTTATTGTTTTAGAGTATACTTTCTACTTATAAAAAAAGTTAGCTGTAGCCGAAACCGGTTTGGCTCAGTGGATAGAGCATTGGCCTGCGGAATCAAGGGTCCCAGGTTTGATTCCGGTCAAGGGCATGTACCTTGGTTGCGGGCACATCTCCAGTAGGGGGTGTGCAAGAGGCAGCTGATCGATGTTTCTCTCTCATTGATGTTTCTAACTCTCTATCCCTCTCTCTTCCTCTCTGTAAAAAATCAATAAAATATAAAATAAAAAAAAGTTAGCTGTAAAACAGTATGTCTGTTATGCCAGCAGCATCCTTACACATTTCGTGTCTACTCTATATCTTGATTGCATCATGTTCTCTTATGTTTAATTTCAAGCTGTTTTGTTCACATGGCCCCTAAGAGTTTGCACAACAACATAATCACCTAATGACACATTTCTCAGAATGTAGCACTGTTGTTAAGTAACACATGGACTGCATAGAAAATCCTAGAGACTCTACAAAAAAATAGAAATAAAGAATTCAGTAAAGCTGCAGCATACAAAATTAATCTACAAAAATCAGTAGCAATTCTATACACTAACAAATTATCTTAAAAGGAAACAAAGAAAATATTATTAACAACAGCATCAAAACCAGTAAAATACTTAAGAATAAATTTAACCAAGGAGGTGAAAAATCTCTACTTTGGAAACTATAACACACAACATGAATGAAATCAAATACACAAATAAATAGAAAGGTAGCCCATGTTCATGTATTAGAAGAATTATGAACAGCTTGGGTATTTTAATAATATTAATTCAATGCAAACCCCATCAAATTTCAATGGTAGTTTTATAGAAATAGTAAAAACAATTCTAAAATTTATATGAAACCACAAAAGACCCCAACTAGTCAAAGCAATCCTAAAAAAAAAAAAAAAGAACAAAAAAGTGGGAGACATATCACTTCCTGATTTCAAGCTATACTCTAAAACTATAGAAATCAAAACACTATAGTACTAGTATAAAACAGCCAAATCAGTAAAAGAACTGAGAGCTCAGCAATAAGCCCAAGCATCAATAGCCAACTGATATTAGACAAGGGAGCTAAGAATGCTCAGTTAAGAAAAGACAGTCTTTTTCATAAATGGTTCTGGGAAAATTGGATATTCACACTTAAATAAATGAAACTAGACCCCAATTTTATGCTACAAACGAAAGTTAACTCAAAATGGAATAAAGACCTGAAACCATGAAACTCCTAGAGAAAAACAGAAGAAAAGCTCCTTATCCTGGGGCTTGGAAATGAATTTTTGATTATGACATCTAAAGTACAAGCAACAAAATAAAATAATAAACAAGTGGGAAGACGTGAAAGTAAAATGTTTCTGCCAGCAAAGAGTACATCAACAAAGAAAAGACAAACTATGGATAAAAAATGTTATTGGCAAACCATAGATCTGATAAGATGTTAATATCCAAAATATAGAAATAACTCATACAACTCAACAGGAAAAATACCAACTACTCTTAATTAAAATGGGCAGCAGAAAAATACCAACTACTCTTAATTAAAAATGGACATTTTTTGCAAAAAAAAAAAAAAGATATATGAAAGGTCAATAGGTACATGAAATGCTAAATTTCACTAATTCTTAGGAAAATGCAAATCACAATTACAATGAGAAGAGTTAAAACATTATTTCTGCCACGTTGTATTGGTCAAAGCAGTCTCAGGGCCTGACCAGATTCAAGGGAGTAGAGAAATAGATCCCACCTCTTGATACAGTAGTGACAATGGCAAGGTCCAGAGGCAGAATTGCATATGGGGGTAGATAATGTTGCAGTCATTTCTGGCACATACAGTCTGCTACAAGCAGTAAAGGGAATGGAATAATTAAGTGTTTTGGGAAGAGACCAAGACAGTAAAAGCTGAGCCAAGTTTTAAAGACCAAAGTTTCAAAGGTAGAAAAGATGAGAGGCAAGTTAAATGAAGCATATTCCAGACAGAGTGGAGATGTTATCCAAACACGAAGAGGGTTAAACTGCATGTTCAGCGATGGAAATAGTGCAAATGTGTGTGCGTGTGTATACGTACACAGGATTATGAAACACCGGGCCAAAGCTTTAGGAAATAGGCCTGAGGAATTAGACGTGGATGGAATAGTAAAATAGGGTCTTGTCAAGTGATGAAGAGCCTTTGAAGGGGTCCAAGTAAATGAACAATGGGATCAGGTTTTCTGTTAAGAAAGCTCAAGCTAGTAGTAAGGCAAATTTTAAAAGAGAGAGAGGGGGCAAGAGTAGTGGCCGGTAAACTAGTGGAGTGCTATTTTACTAAGAGGCAGAATGCCTTCACTGAATTTGAAGTCAGTCTCCCTGGGTTTGAAGGCTGGTACTGACTTTTATTAATGTGTGAGCTTATGAAGGTTCCTTGGTTTCTCTGTGCCTCATATTCTTTTTTAAAATATATATTTTTTTATTGATTTCAGAGAGGAAGTGAGAGGAAGAGTTGGAAACATCGGTGAGAGAGACACATCGATCGGCTGCCTCCTACCCAACAGGGGATCAAGTTTGCAACTCGGGCATGTGCCCTGACCAGGAATCGAACCTGGGACCTCTTGGTCCATGGGATGATGTTCAATCCACTGAGCCACTCCAGCTGGGCATGTGCCTTATATTCTTAACACTAAACACAGACTAATATGTCAGGTTTGTAAAATGATTACATGAGCATATATATATATTAAGCTTTAGAACAGTGCCTGGCATATAGAAAGCTAATATTTTCTGGAATTATTTTAAACTAACATTTCACCAGGCTATTGCAACTGGGGCTTACCATGTACCTGCCACAGTATCTCATTTAATACTTTTAAAAACCCAATGAAGTCGCTATTATTATCATACCCTTTGACAGGTGAAAACACAGAGATATAGAGGAACTATGTAACTTTCCCAAGGTCAATCATTTGCAATAGAGACCAAATTTGATGAAAAGAATTAAATCAGAAAAGTGTAGCAGAATTACAATTTTTCACTTTAGATTTACATTTTTAAGAGAATATACAGTATATATATTCTACTAATAGTAGAAATAGTAATTCTACTAGAAAGTAAAAGATGATAAGAAATATATATATATATTCCCTAAATTATATATATATCCTATCTAATAATAGACAAATATGCAAATTGACCATACCTCTGACACACCCACAAGCCACGCCCACCATCCAATCAGAGCGAGTATGCAAATTAACCCAAACCAAGATGGCTACAGCCACAGAGAGCAAGGTTTCCTAGGTAACAGAGGAAGCCAAGCTTCCCGCCTGCCCTTGCCAGGCCTAAGCCTCCACTCAAGCTACAAAGTTTCAATTATAGAAAGCAAACAAATTCAAACAAATGGCGGCAGAATGGAGCTTGAGAGAGCAGGCCAGGGTTGCCGCCGGCAACAGGGGAAGCAAAGCTTTCCGCACACCCTGGTGGGGCCCACCCGCTTAAGGCAACAAAGTTTCAATTATAACCCCAACAGAAATGGCTGCCGGCCTCGGAGGGAGCCCCAGGCTTGGCTCCGCTCCAGGCTACAAAGTTTCAATTGTAGAAGGAAAATAAATTCCAGATACCAGGGCCTCCGCTTGGGTTGCCAGGGGGCGTGGCCGGCCTGCAAACCACCACAGGCCCCTCGCTCAGGCCGCCCCACGCCCCAAGGGAACCCCCCACCTGATCCGGGACACCCTTCAGGGAAAACCAGCTGGCCCCCACCCCTGTACCAGGCCTCTATCCTATCTAATAAAAGAGTAATATGCAGATTGATCATCACTGCAACACACAATATAGCTGCCCCCATGTGGTCAAAGATCCTGCCCCCATGAGGACACAAGATGGCCACCACAAGATGGCCAGCAGGAGAGGGCAGTTGGGAGGCACCCGGCCTGCAAGAGAGGGCAGTTGAGAGGGACCAAGCCTGCAGGAGAGGGCAGTTGGAGGTGATCAGGCCTGCAGGGGAGGGCAGTTAGGGGTGACCAGACCGGCAGAGGAGGGAAGTTGGGGGCAAACAGGCTGGCAGCAAAGTGGTTAGGGGGTGATCAGGCTGGCAGGCAGAAGCGGTTAGGGGCAATCAGGAAGGCAGGCAGGCAAGCAGTTGGGAGCCAGCAGTCCTGGATTGTGAGAGGGATGTCCGACTGCCCGTTTAGGGATCCGACTGCCCACCAGGATTGGGCCTAAACGGGCAGTCGGATATCCCTCAAGGGGTCCCATATTGGAGAGGGTACAGGCTGGGTTGAGGGACAACCCCCCCTCCGTGCACGAATTTCGTGCACCAGGCCTCTAGTATGTGTGTATGTGTGTGTGTGTGTGTGTGTGTGTGTGTGTATACACACACACACACACACACACACATAATTTAGGGAACCAAAACATTTCTTTGCACTGTTTATAATTGTTTTATTGTTGTTTTTTAATATTCACCAGAGGATACGTTTATTGGTTTCAGGGAGAGATCAGTTGCCTCCCATATGCACCCCTACCTGAGATCACACCCGCAACCTAGTTATGTGCCTTGTCTGGGAATTGAACCCACAACCTTTTGGTGTATGGGAAGACACTCCAACCAGCTGAGCCACCAGGCCAGGGCTATAGTTGTTATTTAAAAAAAACAAAACATTATCTTTCAACCAAATTATTTTAATTTTTGCCTGAGCATAATGCTCACTGGTTGCTAAAAATTAAATTTATTCAGAACCACGAATCACCGTATGCTTACACAGCGAGACCAATTAGACTTCTCATCTGTCCGAGGGAAACAACTGACGGATCGACTTTGCAGGAGGCGTCAGAACTCGAGCTTGCCTTTTCTTAGCAGCCCCACAAAACACTTCTGTGAATTGGCCTCCTAGCATCTCCTACTCAACTCATGGTGATCTACAGGCAACTAAGTACACTCCTAGAACAGCAGCCTGGAGCAGATGAGTCAGACTTGCAGACCAGAGTACAGGGTAATAGGAGACCTGAGAGTATGACTTCCTTCAAGGCGATGCATTATTTCCTTTTCTCCCACTGTTATTTTGAACCCTGCTACGATACAGAAGACACTTCAGTGAGAGCAGGAATACAGCGTCAGGAGACATCCCTAGTGAAAAGATAAATGGAAGAAAGGGAGAAAGTAAAAGACGGTAAGTATAAAAAAGAGAAAATAGAGCTCTGGTTTAACAACTAGCATTGGTGAAGTAAATACTACTCTTTCTCTCTCTTTGAGACATGTTTTGTGGGACAAATTGAAAAGACTCGATCAAAAACCCTTTCATGCTCACAACAGGGAGCCCTTGGCTGGAGGGGGAATTCTTGTGAACTTGGGCAGCACCCTTTGAGAGAGAGGTCCCCTTAAATGCCTCATTGCTTCTCAGTGAACTCACACCCATTATCCATTTGGTGAAGGAATCTGTGGGAAACTTGTCACATTCTTTTCCCTGGGCCTCCAACCAACTGTTCTCATGAGCTCTTTTATTTGATCAATATTGCACCCATAAGAGTTAGCTGGAAGGCTGATTTTCATTCAAAACAGCTTGGAAATCATGGGAATGAAACTGGCTAAAACCTCCTTCACTTGACTGAAAGAAAAAAAAGAAAAACCTTCTTTTAAAAAAATTATTTTTCTTTTCCTTTGGTTTTATTCTAAGCAGATGGATTCAATGACCAGAACCCAAAGAACTATAAAGTAAAACTGTCCCTTTCTCATGATGATGTTTATTGCTGGAGACATGGAGAAAGAGATATTCTTTTGCTCCAATATTTGGGGTTCTAACTGGCCCCTGGGGAAAACACATGGTTTTGTATAAATGCCACAGGTAGGCCATATAAGGGAAGACATGAAAACTAAATTACTTTGGGATTATGTAGAATTATTATCATCACTTCTGGGGCCACTCAAACCAGGAACCTGTGTTCTTAGCTGTGGAATCAAATTCCCTAAATTTTACATTGTGTTTTCGAATCCAAGCAAAAATGTTGGGATATGTTTCTCAGAGTTGGGGCAGAGTAGATGGAGGAGCCAGAAGCCAAAAGAGCCACAGAAGAGATGACATAACTAACTTGAGTGAAATTCAGTGCTAAATGTATTAACTGTGGTGTTTCTTACAACCCAGTTGATTGTCAAAGTCTTATGAGAGAGGTAATTATCTGTATTGAAGCAAGAGATACCAAAGCTTGGTCTAGATCCAGGTCAGGGGGAGAAACTGGCAGGAAAATATGCAAAGGAGAAAAGATATCACATGACTATGCTTAAACTCAGTCCCGATGGGAAATTAGAAAGATCACTGGAAACCAAAGCAGAAACTGGCTCTCAACACCAAGTGAAATTTAAATAAGGAGGTAGCACCCTAGTGTTCATCCTATACTCAGAGTCAGATTCACTCATTTGACACACTGAATGAAGACAAAAGGCTTTTTTTTAATGTATTTTTTAAACATATATATATACACACACACACACACACACACACACACACACACTGAGTGGCCAGATTATTATGATCTCTGAATGCATAATAATCTGGCCACTCAGTGTATATCCTATCTAATAATAGACAAATATGCAAATTGACCATACCTCCGACACACCTACAAGCCACACCCACAAGCCACGCCCACCATCCAATCAGAGCGAGCATACAAATTAACCCAAACCAAGATGGCTACAGCCACAGAGAGCAAGGTTTCCTAGGTAACAGAGGAAGCCAAGCTTTCTGCCAGCCGTTGCAGGCCTAAGCCTCCACTCAAGCTACAAAGTTTCAATTATAGAAGGTAAATAAATTCAAACAAATGCCGGCAGAATGGAGCTTGAGAGAGCAGGCCAGGGTTGCCAGCGGCAACAGGGGAAGCAAAGCTTTCCACACACCCTGGCCAGGCCCACCTGCTTAAGGCAACAAAGTTTCAATTATAACCCCAACAGAAATGGCTTCGGGCCTCGGAGGGAGCCCCAGGCTTGGCTCTGCTCCAGGCTACAAAGTTTCAATTGTAGAAGGAAAATAAATTCCAGATACCAGGGCCTCTGCTTGGGTTGCCAGGGGGCGTGGCTGGCCTGCAAACCACCACAGGCCCCTCGCTCAGGCCGCCCCATGCCCCCAGGGTACCCCACCCTGATCCGGGACACCCTTCAGGGCAAACCAGCTGGCCCCCACCCCTGTACCAGGCCTCTATTCTAATAAAAGAGTACTATGCAGATTGACCATCACTGCAACACACAATATAGCTGCCCGCATGTGGTCAAAGATCCTGCCCCCATATGGACACAGGATGGCCACCACAAGATGGCCAGCAAGAGAGGGCAGTTGGGAGGCACCTGGCCTGCAAGGGAGGGCAGTTGAGAGGGACCAAGCCTGCAAGGGAGGGCAGTTGTAGGTGATCAACCCTGCAG
This sequence comes from Eptesicus fuscus, assembly GCF_027574615.1. Taxonomy (NCBI): domain Eukaryota; kingdom Metazoa; phylum Chordata; class Mammalia; order Chiroptera; family Vespertilionidae; genus Eptesicus; species Eptesicus fuscus. The sequence continues at coordinate 20,733,338 of NC_072490.1, forward strand.
GAGAGGGCAGTTAGGGGTGACCAGGCCGGCAGAAGAGGGAAGTTGGGGGCAAACAGGCTGGCAGCAGAGTGGTTAGGGGGTGATCAGGCTGGCAGGCCAAAGCGGTTAGGGGCAATCAGGAAGGCAGGCAGGCAAGCAGTTGGGAGCCAGCAGTCCTGGATTGTGAGAGGGATGTCCGACTGCCCGTATAGGCCCGATCCCAGGGATCGGGCCTATACGGGCAGTTGGACATCCCTTGAGGGGTCCCAGATTGGAGAGGGTACAGGCTGGGCTGAGGGACAACCCCCCTCCGTGCACGAATTTCGTGCACCAGGCCTCTAGTCCTATATAATAAAAGGCTAATATGCAAATTGTCCCCCGACCAGGAGTTTGACCAGCAGGCAGGCCGGCCAACTGCCCATGTCCCCTCTCCCTGGCCAGGCTGGCCAGTCCCCCACCCATGCATGAATTCATACACCGGGCCTCTAATATATATAGAGGCCCGGTGCATGAATGACCAGATTATTATGCATTCAGAGATCAAATAATCTGGCCACTCAGTGGTGTGATATATATATAATTTTTTTTTTACAGAGATGAAGGAAGAGGGATAGAGAGTAAGAAACATTGATGAGAGAGTAACACCGATCAGCTGCCTCCTACACGCTCCCCCACTGGGAATCAAGGCCACAACCAAGGTACATGCCCTTGATAGAAATTTAGTCCATGAGCCGATGCTCTATCCACTGAGCCAAACTGGTTAGGCAAGACAAAAGGCTTTTAAAACCCCAGACCAAGGCTGGAGGTTCCATCAGGTATCTATTGTCCCTGAGCCTGGAGTGGCTAAACATGGTAACAGCTAGCGCAGGCAGAAAGTGACACACACAGACATCTAGCTTAATTTTTCCACAAGTTTATAATAAAAGTTCCAGCAAAGTGCTAGAGTAAGGGTCTGTTTTCTCTCTCTAGTTTTAATGCTAATAGATACATTTAAAGCAAGGAACCAGTTTCAGAGCCAAAAGTATATCTTCATTTGCTCTAAGAAATCCTAGTTTTGCATTCTGTTGAGCAGAAATCAAAGAAAATATTTCAATCTTTTTTTCCTAGGTTATTGGTCAAGCACTGTCAGTTTTTATAACTTGTTTGAAGCAACACTCTAAAAACAAACTTTGAGAACTTAGTTGGAGATCCTCACAGGGGATTCCTGTAAGTTCAGAAGAATGAAGAGGAATATTGCTTCTGATGACTGGTGCTCAGTATGAAACGAGCATCTTTTGAATACAGCTCTCTGCTTACATTGGGTGGGAGCTGAGAGCCTCCCGGAGGCCAGCCAGAGACCTCATCAGGCCTGACCACCACTGGAGTGGCACTCAAACACTCAGCCAATTAATTCTCACAGGCCTGTAGGTGACTTAGCTCCATGGGTCTGATGAGCCTATGTGGGTGGTTGGGGCAGCAGAGTGCCAGAGACACTCCATAATGGAGAGCTGAAAGGAAGTCATGAGAGGTTCAAGGAGCATAGGGAAAAAAAATTTTTTTTCATTGGTGGGAAGCCTAAAAATTGAACTTTGAAAAACAGCAGCTTCATGCTGAGCAGCCCAGGGTGCAACTCTTAGAAGTGGGTAAGTTCTTTGGAAGTAGAAGCTTCAAAAAGAAGATAAAGAAGCCATGCCATAGATGTTATCAGTAATGACAAATGGGCTCTGTCACTAGGGACTGAGGACTTGGCAACCATCCACACACTTGTCTCTGAGGTCACAAGAGGCTTACACATATATATCATTCCTGAGCACATTTATTTATTTATTTAAAAGATATTTATTGAGCACTGAGAATGAGCCTGGCTAAAGTTAAGTAATGGAAACTATGAAAGACACAGAGCAACCAAGGTCAACTTCAGACAAAATAAGATCTTTTCTTAACGTTTAACTGACAATCCCAGCCTATGCTTTAAATTTGCTCTTAAAGAGGACCACGAATAAAAAAATGTAAAACCTGGTAAGAACAAAATTTGGGCTTTCAATTATATCTTTTTGCAGAGAATGTCACCATTAACTTCAATTACTCCAAGGAATAATCAGAGTTAGAATATAACCTGGACAATTTAAATGTGATGTGATAAAAAAGAAAATTTTCCTGAATTTCTCTGACTCTAAACAATTTCTTTTACAAAAAGTTTTATTGAATACCTAGTATACTAGTATGCCTGGTTAAAATAATAAGAACTATGTAAGATACAGAGTGATCTAAACTCCATGCCAGAAACCAGACATTCTATTTTCAAGGCTCCTTTACATTTGTAAAGAATTGCACAGGTTAAGAAATGCTTTAATACGTAATTATCATCCCATTATCATTTAGGAGGACTTAGTATGTACCTGACCCTGCCCTAATTCATTTAGGTGCATTACTATTCTAAAGCACTATACAGCCACTTCTTGAGTAGTTACTACTATATCTCCAATTTATACATGGAAAAAAAAAAGATGAAATTAAGAAAAGGATTTAAAGAGGATAAGACTTGTAGGCAGAGGAACAAACCCAGCTCTCTTTTTAATGTATTACAGCTTCCACAAAATTACTGATTTATTTAGTCAGTAAGGATCCATCATGAAATTGATGCGTGCTCACTTGGGAACATTTCCAACCCTAAAGGGCTAAAGGAAATTCCTTGTGGCCAAGAGCAAGCTTCTATTAACATAGACACAGGTCCTGAAGATGAAAACCACTCTTAACTATTGTGGTTGCCTGCCATTGGTTTCCTGAGCTCACCCAGGGCATACTATTGTCATCACCCATTTAATGTCTAGCAGTGGGTTACTCATTTATTTATACAGAGAGCCCATACAATCAAATATATGTAAGCCATACTCTTGTTGAGGGCAGAGATTATGCCAGTTCCTAACCACAAACACACACTGGGTGCTCAAGTCATTCATTCATGTCTGCATGAATTCAACAACGATCACCAAAGTTTCACCTTTTTAAAAAATAAATATTGACTTTGTTTTGTTTTGATTTGTTTTGTACCAGGAAACTGCCTATATGTTAGGGGTTTAGTGGTAAGCAAGAAAAAATTTCTATTTAAGAAAAAGAGAATTCCAGGCAAGGCTAACAGCAAAGCCAAAAACCCCGAGGTGGAAATAAGCTTTGTGTGGAATAAAACAAAACAGAAAGGTGGGGACTATGGAAGCAGGGAAATGAATTAGGAGGTTGTTGGTTATTACAGAGAAAAACTTGCTGGCTTCCACTGCAGAAAGAGAGATCTGGGCATAATTTTCAGATCTAAAATCAGTGTGATAGGCTGATAATGTGAGTGTAAAGGTAGCTCCTAGTTTTTTAGCAGCTAGCCAGAAGCATTTGTCATTTGCAAATAGGAGGAGCCAACTTTCTGTGGAGTGGAGAAGACTAACAGCTCTTGGTGGGCCATCATAAGTATGAGATGCCTATTCCATTAGGAATGTCATGCAGGCCTTTCGATATATGAGCCTAATGCCCAACAGTGAAGTCGGGGCTTGACTTTGTGACATGCTGAAGTCACAAACATGAATAAGCACAGTCTCTGATTTCAAGAGCCTCACAGTCTCCTGTGCTTTATTGGAGATGATTTTGCTGCTGCAAACCAAGCTTTTATTTCCTTCTCGATTTGTCAGTTATCTTTATAAGAGGAGGGACATTATTTTATCCATGTCTGAAAATCCATTGCTTAACACATAGTAAATGCCCATTACATCTTTGCTAAGTTGGGCTGAACATAATAAGGCCAAGCAGAGAGCCAATGGATCCATACATCAGAAAGATAATATAAAATACTACTTCTGCTTCCCAGGAGCATAAACTTTAAGTAGGGCCACAAAATACATTCTTAAAATCTGAAATTTGAGAGAGCATATAAGTGCAAAGTGCTAAATGTATATGGATAGAAAGACATATAGGGTATGAATGAAAAGAAACCAGAAGGTTGGGGGACATGTCACATAACTTGCATACATGCCTACCTTTGAGTGTAGGTAGGATTTGGAGAATTAATGATAAGTTGCATGATAGCATGTATCATATCACACTCTTGTGAAATTAGCCAGTACAGGATATTAATTTGAACAAAAAGATTCAACCTTTTTGAGCAAGACTTTAAATATTGGATAAGTACCTGGAACTGATCATATGCACAGACAACTTAAGTAGGGCCCTCTCTCTCCAGGATTTATGCCACTGGAACTTAAGACCTCCCAAATCTCTCAACTTTTGTGTAAAGAAATCTCTGATGATTTTCAGTAGATGCTGCTAAGATGTCAGGATTCAAGAGGCCTTGAAAAATCGCCCTCATACTTCAAACAGCTCTCCTATCACTTCATCAGCTGCCTTACTGCAAGAAATGCCACTGTAAAAGCATCAATCCTGGAAGCCCATAGAGCTCATGTATTTTCCATCTAGAATCTATTTTCCAATGCATTTTATTTGAATGCTTTGAGGGACATAGATCGATGGTTTGAAAATATCCAACCTATGATGGACAAGTGGATTCCTGAAGGTTGAGATGGATGTTGGAAGAGGTGGCAGAAGAACTTGCAAGCTCCACTTTGCTTTGGGATGAATGACTCATTTTATTTCCTCCGAGTTTAATAAACACATTCTCACAATCAGAGAAAAATTATCCTGTATGAGAAATACCTCACGACTACCCAAATAATATTTTAAGAAGAATATTTTTTCTATCATTTTACTTGTCTGTAAGGCACTTAGGAAAAGGCTGGGAAACAAATAACACATTCCTTTCTGCACCAGAAAAAAACCAAGTATCCCCAGACATTGGCTATCTATCTCAGAAGGCTGGATGCTCTTCCCTTTCCCCGTGCTAAGATTTCTCTTATACATTATCCTGTCACTACCTGCATTTTGCTTTCACGTCTCCTCCCTAGAGTGTCTGGCATAATTTTTTTAATATTCACTAAGAGAACTTGATGGCTTGTTCTTCACACCCGAAATGTCAGAACTAAAGCAAGATAGCTTTTTGAATATAAAACTAGAGGCGCATGATAAATGCAGTGCAGGCCACCTTTTGTCCCCCGAAGTCATCCATTGCACATGTCCCATAGCTAGCATTCTATTGATCAAGCGCTCCTAGTTCTGTCCTGATGTTAAAGCATCAAACTGGCTAATGGAGAACACACTCAAAAAAGATTTAAAAAAATCGGGGAGCTGGGGACTGAAATAGAGAGTGGCCTCTAATAAGAATATTGGAAGAAGTATCAATGTTTAATGTTTGCTGGTTCCTTTTCTTGAGACTTGGCACATTCAAGAATATTCTAGCTACACTAGTTTACTTTATATGAGTGCTGACTCCACCTTTGGTACAATTTGATAGGAATGCCTTTTCCATTCTGTTCAGCAAAAATAGCAAGTATTTATTATGTGAATTCACCTTATTTGGGATTGTAGTGTAAGCACCTGAAGGTTGGTTTTTTGTTGCAATGCAAATGCAAGACTTAGCTTTTGTGTATTGCCAAAGCATCTACTTCAAACACAGCTATCTCAAATAAACACATTGCCAGCAACATGACTAGATAAAAGGCCCAAGCCACCACCCTCTACTCACCCTGGGCAAAAAACTTCCTTTGTTTTAGAGATCTCTGGTTGACTTAGATAACTGACCATTTGGCTGCTGTTTTCAAGCTTTAATTTCTGCTCTGGTGTTTTAAATTCACTAGTAGAATGAATCTGTGAAATCCTGAAGTCCCTACACTTAAACCCAATAAAAGCAAAACTTCAGGCCCATCTCTTTATCTCCACCCTCTTCCCCACTCCCATGACTTTGCTGGGTGGTCCAGCAGGTATGCTCTGTACCCTCCAGGACTGGATAGTACAATAAACCTTGTGGGTTTTTGTTTTTAAAGATGTCCTGCCCAGTCGGTGTGGCTCAGTGGTTGAACATCAATCCATGAACCAGGCTATTCTGGGAACAGGTCACAGTTCTATTCCCAGTCATGGCACATACCCGGGTTGCAGGTTCGATCCCCAGTAAGGGGCATGCAGGAGGAAGCCAATCCATGTTTCTCTCACAGATATTTTCTATCTCTCTATCCTTCTCCCTTTCTCTCTAAAATAAAAAAACAAAAAACAATTTTGTAAAAGATTTCCTGATGATTATTGGTGAAGGTGTCTTGCATTAAGAACTATAAGGGCTGGTCCAGCCACAATGTTGGTTTTGAAGATGTCAAAAGAAATGGGAAGTTATATTCAAAGTGCTGGGGAAAAAAGCTGCTAATTAAAAATACTATGTCAGCCAAAACTATACTTCAAAAATGCACAAGAAATTGAGATTTTCCCAGATAAACAAAAGCTGAAGAAGTTTATCGCTACTAGACTTGCTCTATAACAACACCAATCTATATGCTGTATATAAGGGACGCACGTGAGATCTAAGTGTACACATAGGCTGAAAGGGAAAGAATGAATAAAGTATTCCATGCAAATAGTAACCAAAAGAGAGTAGGGCTGGCCAGCTTATTGACAAAACATGCAGGTCAGTAACCTGTTACAAGAGACAAATAAGGACATCTTACCTAATAAAAGAGAAACATGCAAATTAACCATCACACCGCTACACCCACAGCCAATCAGAGTGAGTATGCAAATTAACCCAACAAAGATGGAGGTTAATTTGCATATGCAGGCATGGAGTGGTGAAACGCATGCTATGAGGGGAAGGGGGGCGGCGGAGGGAGCTACAGGATTGGTGCTCCAGGAAGAAGCTAGGACTTGCCGGCTCCCAGGTGGCTGGGAGTGAAGCCAGGGGAAGGAGGGCCTATTCTTGCATGAATATCGTGCAACGGGCCTCTAGTTATATAATGTATTCAGAAAACTCCCAACAAAGAAAAGCCCAGAACCAGATGGCTTCAATGGAGAATTCTACCAAATATTTAAAGAAGAAGTAACACCATTTTTCCTCAAACATTTCCAAAAAGGTTTAAGAGGAACATTTCCAAACACATTTTATGAGAACAGCATTACGTTGATACTAAAGCCAGACAAATACACTGTAAGAAAATCATAGACCAATATCCCTGATGAATACTAATGCAAAAATTCTCAACTAAAACACTAGCAAACAAATTCAACAGCACATTGAAAGTATTACAGACAGGACTTCCGGTCAAGATGCCCGAGTAAATTGTGAGATCGCCTCTTCCATGATCACATCAAAATTACAGAACCACCACCATTGAGAACCACTAGAACACTAGCTGAACAGAAGTCCTATAACTAAGGATTTAAAGAAGAAACCACATCGAGACTGGTAGGAGGGGTGCAAATGTAGATCAGGCAGGTCTCACATCCATGGTGTGGAGATTCAGAAATGGGAGGAATCTCTTGGGTGTGGAGGTTCCTCCCTGAGGAACAAGGGGTCCCACCCCCACATTACTGCCCCAGTCTTGGCAGCAGTGCCAGGAAGAGAAATCCCTGGAATATCTGGCTGCGAAAACCAGTGGGGGTTTTGCCCCCGAGATGGAGACCTGCTGCTCTTAAAGGGCCATCACACAAACACGCCTGCTAAGCTCCAGCACAAAGGCAACATCCCGAGAAGTGCCAGGGACATGCCTGAGGGCCTAAATCGACAAACTTCAGGGTGTGGGCAGGAGGGGCAGGGGTTGGGGCTACTCTCTCTGGGCTATTGACCAAGACAAACTATATTTAGAATCATAAAACAGTCCTTAACAAATTTAAATTACTTAAATCAGAGTTTGTTCTCTGACCATAAGAATATTAAATTAGAACTCAAGGAGAGAAAGACTAGAGGAAGATCTCTAACCACATGGGAATTATTTTAAAAAGCACACTTCCAAGTAATCTGCGAGGCAGGAAAGAAACCTCAAGTCCTCATCTCATTATCAAATCACTTGTAGTCCTTAGCATATGGACATAGACACAGGGCAAGTGGCATAACAGAAGGCGCCCACTTCTATAGAATGGGAGAGGGAAACTTCTGGGGATGTGCCAGCTAGAGTTACGTGCTGCCAAATGGAGCAAAAGGAAAGGGGAGCCACCATTCACACAAAGGCCCCCCTGTAACAGGCAATCCCAGATGACTTCCAGGCAGCATCTCATACCCTCCTCCCCACAGGTTAGCGAAGTCCTAATTTGCCTTATTTTTTGGTTCCAGGAGACTTTGTAAGTTCTCTGATTAATAGGACAGGTCTTATTGTCCTCCTTTGCAAAGTAAAGAAATTGCAGCAAATAGCCAACAAATAACATGTCCCAGGTCACCACCAATCTGATTTTAGATCAGAATGCATTTTAGTGACTTCTCAGCTAAGTAAAATTTTTTTCTCAGACCCAAGTAGTAAAATAAACCCTTCTAAATAGAATAGTTCCGATGGACCTTTAAAAATAAATCATAAAGGGTCCACGAACTCCATCTTGGGAAACACTGACTTGAACAGGAAAGGTTTAATTCCATGAAAGTATCTTTTAATTGCAAATCATGACTGCAAAGAATGAGTATCTTCTAATTGATAAGTTATTTCCAAAGACTGTGATACTCCTAATAAGTTAAAATAAATTTAAATTCTAATAGATATAAAATTCCAAGTCTTTTCCAGATCCTAGTTCTACATACATTCGTTTAAAAAATAGTTTACTGGAGCCCTGGCTGATTTGGCTCAGTGGATAGAGCATTGGCCTGTGGACTGAAGGGTTCCAGGTTCAATTCTGGTCAAGGGCACATGCCCGGGTTGTGGGCTCGATCCCCAGCGTGCGATGTGCAGGAAGCAGCCAATCAATCATTGATGTTTCTATCTCTCACTCCCTCTCCCTTCCTCTCTGAAATCAACAAAAATATATTTTAAAAAGTAGTTTACTGGAAAATATTTTCAGACCCCGATTGTACCTACTTTGTTCTTGGAGTGATTATCATCGAGAGGCACAGAATCCACTCCTGAAAAGGCTGCATAGAAAAAAAAAAAAAAAGGTGAGAGCACTTTAAGGCAACGGACTATATTTCCCCTTTTGACAGAACTGATGTTGATACCCACTCCAGTCTGCTTTCTGCAGGTGAATTTGAAGTGTTTTGATTGCTCTTGGGTTCTGAGGGATAGCTGCCAAAATTCTAGAACCACTACTTATTTTTCTAATTAGCTCCTAACTGGGGATGCTGTTATGTTGCTCCTTAAAATGCAGAGTCTGTTGCAGCTACAGAGGTGTGTGTTCACCATGCAAACCCTTTCTGGCCTGAAAAAGAAAAATGATAAACTGCTTAGTGCTCTCCCTGAAGAGGGTGATTGGTTTCCTATTTGTAGTCTATTGTGCTGTTGGTAAATTTTAAGTTTTCCTTTTATGCACCTAAGTCAGAGGAGGAGGAATTTGCTTCTGGTTCAGTCCGTATTTCTCCGGGAAGGTAGAAGGGGCCTCTGGAGGGCCATTAATCCAATCTGCTGGGGTGTGCATGGCACAAGTGGGGAAGCAGGCTCCTAAAACAATAGGCAGGCATGGTGGGACTCCGTGATATATGCACTTCACCTGCTCTGGAGGCAAAGCCTATAATAAAGTTTACAGTTTATAAAACACGGTCTTAAAATATTTATGTGGCTCTGTAGGTGAATTGGATCTGTTTTTCAACTCTGTATGCAACCACGCTGTACGAGAAGCTCTGACCTTTGCAAAGGAAAATACAGAGCTTCTCCCCAGCTCTTCAGGGAGTTCCTGTCCTACAATGAATGGGGTTTTGTGTTTTAGAGACATGGGAGGGGGTGGAGGGGAATGGGAAAAAGTGGACTTGCCTCATGGAATATACACAGAGCAATGGACCTTTGGCATTTTCTTGAAACATGAATACTCTCTAAATGAGCACTGTTGGGTAGAACTTTACAGGATGGACATGTTTCCTATCTGAACTGTCCTATGTATAGGGTGGACCAAGTTAGCTTTACATTTGTAATACAAATAAATAATACAATGTGTATATATATATATATAAAAAGCCTAATATGCAAAGTGTCCCCTTGGCAATTTGACCAACCAGGAGTTCAATCTCTTGCTATGACGTGCACTGACCACCAGGGGACGGCGCGGAATGAAGGAAGGCCCCAGCCAGCAGCTGGCAGCCAGGGAAGGGAGGCCCCGGCCGGCAGCTGGCAGCCACTAAGGACCCTACCAATGCACGAATTTCGTGCACTGGGCCTCTAGTTGATAATAATGAATGAACTGTTTCTTAAACTCACAACTGTAAACCTACTTTTGCTGAGCACTCGAAATGTGACTAGTATAACTAAGAAACTAAATTTTAAATTTTATTAAGTAGCCACATGCGACCAGTGGAGATCATATTGAACAATATAGTCTTAAGCATTCATTTTATTTTTTTTTATTTTTTAAGCATTCATTTTAATATTTGAGGTTACAGAATTCTTTAGAACTGTGTTGAAAACCATGAAACTCTTCTACCTAGAAAAGTGTTGAATGCAAACACACGCTTTCCAAGTTTTCACAGCTGCTCTGAGTCACATCTATGAGTCTCTAGATGTTTGTGCACCCTGAGGACTTGTATTCTGGAGACACAACAAGTGTGAATATGACCACAGCAAGTTGTGTGAATTAAATTAGATAATATTCTTAAAATGTGTGCCCTCCCCTGCAATGTGAGCCTATAAATAATAGTTCTTATATTTGCTGTGAGGATTAAATAAAAACACATATTATTACTCTGAGGTTAATGGTTGAGTCTGTGAAAGAATTAGATACCTTATGAATTCAAGTCTGTACCAGTCCAGACGCAGTTAGTAGAATAAAACCACTTACATGTATTTTGGGAACAGGGTACATATGACAGGAATTAGATCTTACATGAATGTGGGAGAACATGAAAAAGGGAAGATCTGAAAAAACAGTCACTAAGTTGGTCTGAAGCACTGGAGCACATGGACAAGTCTGAGCTTGCAGGAAAATTCTAGAAGCAAAGTACCACCAGACATCTAAGTGGGGCTATGAAGGGAGAACTTGTGGAGAAGCCTGTAGTAGCTGTCCCTTTTGAGGACACTGGAGCCTATTTATACCTGGTGCCTTCCTGGACTTATAGTCAGGTGCCTGGAGGTGGGCTTGGGGTCACTGAAGGTTGACAGGACCAGCACTTAGGAAGAAATCTGACTAAGATTGAGAGTAAAGATAAACTGGGCATCTTTGGACAATTCTGGCTGTTCTAGTGTTCAATTACCAAGTTCCTTCCAAGAATAAAGGCTTTGCTTCATTTACGGCTTCCAATCTTATACAGGTTCCTTTCTTGGCCAGCTCTAGTTTGGAACCACACAGGGAAGGGGATTCTGGGAAATATAGCTTCCAACTTAGCTGATATAACACATTCAAGCACATAGTCCAGTCTCCTTATTTTTTAAATGGTTTTTATTTGATTGTGCATAAATTATATTATTTTGAAATAGCGTATTAGTTATTTTGTATGTAATTAGACATATCTGATCTATCTTTATTTTATAAATGATTTTCAGAATGCTGTCAGTGATTGGCATGAGAATGGCCAATAGGAGGTCATAGTAAGAACACAGATTGCCTGATCCTCAAAACATGGAGGCCTCTATCTACCTAGCCCCAGTCTGGCAAATATGCCCTGAATCAATTCTATTGCTCTCACCCTCAGACTGATAAGGGCTAAATAACTTATAAGGATAGTTCATATAGTTCACATTTCCATTCAACAACAGTGACTGGGGTAGAACTAGCCACATGATCACTGGATTCCACACAAAAAGCTCAAGGCCAAATTACTCATAAGGCCTTTTATGTTTCTGTACACCATTAGCCTTTGGCTAAAATTCAGGTATATCTTTGTAAAATAAAAGATTAGCATTACCTTCCCAGCAGGCAGAACTCAAAGAATGTATTGTGGTCACATTTACCTATTGTGCCTGCTAAGAAGATAAATCGATCTCCATTCTTTTTGTGACAAACTTGTAGAAATAATGGTGTGTAAGCAAATGAAATGCAAGGGAATTATTTATGTAATGGAGACATTTTTCCTCATAAATTGTCAAATTATAAAGAGCGCCAGACCTGTTGGATTTTCCTAAGGCTGTGCTCTTTGCTTTTATCAAATTTATTTATGATTTATGAAGGCAGGCGCATCCGATTGAAAAACGATAAAGAAAATGTGACTTGCCTAAAATCAGCATCCAGAGATAAGCTTGAAAGTTTAAAATATACTGAATCAGAATACAGAATTTCATTGGAGTGATGATATAATGTCTACATTCACCAAAAATATAAAAATTGTCATGCAAAATACCTTATACTTACAAATTCAACAAAAACCCTTTGTAAAGTTTGTAGTACAGTGCCCATTTATGCATAAGAGAGAACTGAGACTCAAGGAAATGTAGCCACTTGTTCACATGGCTGTCCAAATCAGTGGTGAAGATGGATGGTGGTTTGCTTTTGTCCCCATCTATAAATCTATTTAGTGTTAAGCTAGTCTAAAAATATATCTAGCCTTAAACTAGGCTACAGCTTAGGAAATTGAAGTCTTGCCTCAATTATGTACTTCAAAGCTCCATATTCATTTCTATATAAAATGTGAGGACAAAGAGCTCAAATAAATTACAATGACATTGGCTGAAGAAAGATCTAGTTAAGAACCACATGCCTCCAGGAGTACACACCATGGGACAAAGCATCATGACCAGTTTTTATTAGGTTCCTAAGCAAGTTAAGTTCCTCTATTATCAATATTTCCTATTCCTCTGTGAGATAATAATATGTATGTAAGTATTTTGGTCCCTGACCCCCACTCCATTCCTGGCCCAGAGCTCCTAAAATATCATTTCCTAAGTGATAAGAGCACTAGGAGCATCTTTTATTCTAATATTTGGTCTTTGACCCCAATTTCTGACAGAGTTTTTAAGTCCCTTGGAATTTCCTCGGTAATAGCAGTGTCTTTTGTCCTAAGGAGGTGGGTTTCTGGATGGAGGCTGGTCACCAGAAAGACTAAGTCATGATGAGAAGCTTGGAATTTTCAGGCCCAGACCTCGTTTTCCAGAGAGGGGCAGGAAAAGGAATTAATAATGCAGGCTTCATAAAATCCCCAAAGCACAGGCTTCTGCGAGCTTCTGGGTTGCTGGACACGTGGAGGTGCTGGAAGAGTGCTACTCACAGACAGACATGGAAGCTTCATGGCCCTTCCCACATACCTTGCCCTATGCATCTCTTCCACCTACATGTTCACCTGTATTTTTTATCGTACCTTCTCTATATATAAAAGCCAAAGTGACCATTAGGACTGGACAACCAGATGCTAGCTATGAAGCACACTGAACACCAGGGGGAAGACGCTCAATTCAAAAGTTGCCCCCTGGTGGTCAGTGCACTCCCACAGCCAACCTCCCGCAGCTGGCCAACCTCCCGCAGTCTCTCCCCCCAGCCAGTGCTGATCGGCCCCAATCGCCAGTAGGCCCAGGGACCCCACCCATGCACGAATTCGTGCACTGGGCCTCTAGTTTAATTATAAACTAGTAAACAGTAAGTAACCATTTTCCTGAGTTCTGTTAGCTGCTCTAGCAAGTTAATCAAACCCAAGTTGGGAGGGGGGTTGCGGGGAAGGCGTGGGAAACTGATTTATAACTGATCGGTCAAAATTATAGGTGACAACCTGGACTTAAGTGATATCCGAGGTAGGGAGAGAGGAATTCATGTGGAAATGAATCCATAACCTATGTGATGTGGCATTCATTCCAAGTAGATAATGTCAGAATTGAGTTAAATTATAGGACACCTAACTGGTGTCACAGAATTGCTTGGTGTGGGGGAAATTCTGACATATCTGGTGACAGAGGTGTTGTGAATGTGGTAGTGGTGCGAGAGTAAAGGAGAAATGCAGGAGGAGCAGTTTTCTACACAATATCCCTGGAGACAACCTACACAAGCAGAAACTATATCATCAGCATTATTATTATTATTTTAGCCCCAACTGTACCTTGAACAAATGCTTAATAAATATTTGGCTTTTTTTAAAAAAAAACCACAAACAAACAAAAGAAACTCTTTTGAGCTTTAGACTCATGTTACCAACTAACGCACCAACCTCTGCCCTTAGATTAGTTCTGGGTAGCAAATGTGGAGAGTCCCAAGCTCCAATGAACACCAATCAATCCTTCCTGCAAACCTTCTGACAGTCCTCATCTTAGTGAATCCATCCCCAATTACCCAGTAACCAAGAGTGGAAATCTGGGACATGGTGTTGTGTGTCAAAGGCCAGACAGCCTGGATGGAACTTCACCATTGCATGACTTGGGTAACTTTGCCGTTCGTGCCTCCATTTCCTCACATGTAAACTGAAAATATAATAGTACCTACCTTCCAGGATGCTAGTGTGGATTAAATGAGTTCGTACATACACTGTATGTAGAATTCAAGAAATCCGTAACTTCCATTCTTTTTCTTTTATGCCTCATACTTCATTTATAACTAGATCATTTGATTACCTCTTATAAAAAATTGCCTGGCTCATTATTTCCATTGCCTTCATTCAAGACCTTGAAACCTCTTGCATTTTAACTGGTTAACCTCTATCCAGTGTCTACAGTCCATCTCAACCTTCCATCTCCACTGCTCCCCTTCGACATTATCTAGTCTATCCTTTATTTTATCTCCTGCCAATTCACCTGTACATGATCAAACCACTCTTCTTAAAAAAAATGCTACCTTTCTCAGTGCTTAAGAAATTAATTCCAACTCATACTATTGTAATTAACTAGTTATTAATAACAGGAAAGGAGCAAAGGGAAGGCCAGAGGTTATAGGCATGTTCCCTGCAAAACACTGGAGGAAGTGGGTTGGGAAGAGAGAGGCATGCCCAGTAAAGCTGGAGGAACTAGAAGGGGCTTACTGTCAATCACACCTGGGGACACAGATGATTGACCAGAATGGGCATGGCCACTGCAAGTGTGCAGAAATTTGGGGATACATAACCCCTTAAAGAAGTTTAGCCTCTTGTGCTCTTGGCTTTCTTGGGACTCTTTTGCTCCTGCTTCCCTGCTTTTGCCCACTTGCCCCATGGCCATGTTAACCCCACGCACAATGGACTAGTGGACTGTAACTGATGCTGAACTGGACCCAGCTCCAACACGCAGAGGA
This sequence comes from Eptesicus fuscus, assembly GCF_027574615.1. Lineage (NCBI taxonomy): Eukaryota > Metazoa > Chordata > Mammalia > Chiroptera > Vespertilionidae > Eptesicus > Eptesicus fuscus. The sequence continues at coordinate 20,748,449 of NC_072490.1, forward strand.
AACTCTGGTCATTGGCTTTGCTTCTAGCTTTACTGAAATCCAAGCTATACTTCTTCTATGACTGGACTAAGGGAAATGGGACTTTGGAAACCCAGGGATGTAATTCCACAGAAATAAAGCTTTCTACCATATCTCATCCTCCCATGGGGGCCTCTGGAAATGCTTCTTCTGGCGGTACCCCAAGAACTCTACTCCCACTAGCAATGGGGAAAGATGAGGCATGTTTTCCTCCAATAACACAACTTTTTAAAATAAGACCATTTAACATCTGATGAAATTTACTTTTATTAATCAACTCTCATTTCATCCCACTGAGAATCAGAACCCTCTATACCCACACAGCTTACTGTCTGCATTAAGATGACTTTATTATTCCACTCTTTATTAGGATAACCTTATAATTCCAGGCTACTTTTGTCAGGCAAGATGAAAGTTGCAAGTAATTCTCAATAATAACAGGAACTTCCTGAAAGATCCATCAGCTTTTCAATTGAAAGTGTCAAGTGATGGTTAACACCCTAAGACTCTTTGAACCTCTTGCTTCAAAATCCTTGCCTTTCTGCTGTGTACCAATCTTAATTATATTATGATTGTTACAACCCTCACATTTAAAGACCAGCATTAAACTTGATTTCAAAATCTCAATAAATGTTTTAACTCTGTCCTTCCCTCTCACAGTCACTACTGCTGTGGAGGTTGATCTCTTACTGAGGTAAGCGATATACACAATTTTGTCTTATTGGCTTATATTTTGGGGAGCCTGCATTGGGCACAACCCGGCCAATATCAGAGAATTCACAGTTCCCTGAATACCCCATTCTCAATCACACTCTCTTTCTTTCTACAAGTCTGGAATGCTTCATAACCTCTTTTTTTTTCCATCTGACAAACTTCAAGTTTCAGATTATTTTGAATGTTATGTGAACTCTCCTTCAACAATTACACTTAGAGACAATTCTTCCCCACTTGGTACCACCAAAACACATAGCCTATATCTTAATTGTTACATATACCATACTATATGATAAATATATGCATGGATTTTCATGCTCTATTGATAGTATTTGAGCTCCCTGAAATCAAATGATACTAATACTTTCACTTCAGCATCCCAATCAATCTAGTGACCAATACATTGTAGTAATTAATGTATTCCTTATTGAGGAAATGAATGAATATGCAGTCAACATGCACCTTCTTAATATCAAGTATTCATAAACTAAGTGATATTTTGTTTGAAGATAGAAAATAAGTCAATAATGTAGCAAGCAGTGATGAAATAAAATGTAGAAAATGGCATTCTACACCTCATTGAAGCATTTTCCCCTTTCGTAAAATAATAACCACTGGAGAGTTGAAGCAGTAAAGCCTCACAGTCTTTGGCAAAGTTTCTTACCCTTTCTTTCAATTTGGAGAACTGCTCTCTGCTGATTTTGTAACACATTACTCGTTCATTAGAAAACCATGTGTGTGTTGTTGTTTTTTGTTGTGTTGTTGTTGTGTGTGTGTGTGTGTGTGTGTGTGTGTGTGTAAGGTATTTCAGAGCTGACTCTGAGATCCGGAAAGTAGATACTGTGGCAAATGGAAATGGATTCACTACAGTAGGCATACTTTTTTACATCCCCTATTCATTATGATTTTATGCTCTTATCTTCCTTCCATTCAGTAAAGAAAATTTGTACATAAGTTAAATATAGACTTTTCTAGGATTGGAAAGAATAACATTTGAAGCCAGAGGACCTACATTTTAGCACCACAAATACCATTCCAAATGTAATTTCTGAATAGCTTACTCTTGCTACCCTAAGATTTAAGATGGAGATAAAATTAATACTCAATTCACAGAATGATGTAGAAATGTTAATGTGATCACGTAAACACAGGGTGTTCTATGAATGATTAAGATCAGGGCAAACACTGGCCATTACTCTTCTCTCTGAATTTGTTGAAAAGGGGGTTATTTTCTCTAAGCGAATTATGCACATGACAGGATGATTTCTGCAACAATATGCAGAGATATGACCCATCTGCAGAAGCTTCACTAGATAGAGTAGATGTAATATTCACCAAACAACTGTGTATCGTTTCGCATCTGCACAGTGATTACTTCAAGGTCCCATAGTCCTTTTATACATGATCTCAAACACAATTCTCTTTTTTGGAACCAATTTTTACTACAACTGTCAGTTTAATCACAAACAAAGAATCAAATGGCACGTTGGCAAGCAAAACTAATTCTCAGCGAATGTGTGAAAGTTGGGACTATGTGTTCCATACCTTTCCCTGGTTATCTCAACCTTCTCAAAGAGCTAGTTCTAGACAACATTCAATTACCCACCTTGGGTCTAGGCACAAGTGGGAGAGCAAAGTTGCAACCATGACATTTTTTCAAAATGCAAGGCGTGGGGAAGGAGTGAGATTCAACAGAAACCAGAGAAGGATGGATGCGCAGAAACAGAAGGATTTACCTGCAAGCAGAGAGAATGGTATGTGAGCGTCCTTCTCCTTCAAAATTGTATAATCCCACAGGGGAGGTGAAGAGTAACTGGGTAAGAGGGGACCAATGGAATAAATAGAGAGATAAAAAGCAGAGGTTTTATAGCGCAGAGGACTGTGTGCAATTTGAGATGAGGGCGGGAAACATTTGACTCAGGGCCTGTTGCCTTTTGAACTTCTGGGGCTTCTGGCTGTTTTTTGTTTGTTTTTCTGGTAAAAGTCATGTTCATTATTAACAAGCGCTCCCCTGCGTAGGACTTCCCCCTGTGTAGTGTCTGCTGAGTCTTTCAGGCACCCTCTGGGAATAGTCAATGGGTTTCAGGAGTGTGAGAAGAAGCCCCAATAAGGTTTGCCTCAACGCCATCCCTCCTCAGATAAGAATCTTCCCCTCTAGTGCCACGTGGTTCCCCTCCATGTGCTGTAAGGCTGCTCCTGATGGGCACATGGCTTCCTGGCATCCCTGTCATTTCAGTCCCTGGTGTTTCTTCCTGAGAAAATGTAAGGGACTGGTAAGGGCACTGGGCTTCTCTGGATGGGAGCCACAGCGCTTTCATTCACTAGTTTCAGGACTTAGGAGAAGTCATTACATCTTTGAGATTCGGAACAAGTCAAGTAAATTTGCTTTCCTGAATTGTTGGGCAGAACAATCCTGTAATGGATAAGAACTTTGCAAACTGATAAGTAACCTTTCAAAATCAACAATTTCCCTTGTCAAGTTCTCAATAAATTCTTGATATTCCTGGTATAGGCCAGAGTTTATTTATAGAAGGTACCACATGCATCCATATATAAACAAATACAAATGTTATACACACAGAGACGCACATTCATTGCTGCTCCTTCTTTGCAGGCTATAAAGAAACACTCCTGTTTTCATTCTCTACTCACACACAGTACTTCTGACACTAGGTGTGTGGGGTTTCCACCCATCAAGCATTGCTCTGGCACCAGCTGAGTAGCCACAATTTAAATCAATTCTAATACTATCAACCTGGAAATAGCATCAGCACCCACAGGTTTAGGGCTCTGTCCCACATGACTGCCCCCCTACTTCAGATGCCAGTCACAAGTCCCAGGTTATCACTTGTACTTTTGATTGACCAGCTACAAATTGGGGGTCCCATGACCCCCTCCTTGTGTTCAAACATTTGTTAGGATAGCTCACAGAACTCAGGGAAACACATATACCAGTTCACTCCATAACAAACGATAGGAACAAGGACTCAGACTAATAGCCAGATGAAGAGATACACAGAGTGAGGTCCAGAAGGCTCCCCAGTGCAGGAACTTCTGTCCCTGGAGAGTTGGGGTGTGCCCCACCCTCCTGGTACATGTAGATGTACACACCAACTCAGAAGTTCCCTAAAACCCTTACCTTTGATGTTTTTATGGTGGCTTCATCACATAGACATGATTAGTCATTACCCAATTTCAGCCTCCCCTCCCTTCTCTGGAAATGGAGCCAGGGCTGAAGATTCCAAGCTTCTAATCATGGCTTGGTCTTTCTGGTGACCTATCTCCATCCAGGATGCCACCAAGGGTCACCTCATTAGAGCAAAAGACACTCTTATCGCCCAGGAAATTCTGAGGGATTTAGAAACTGTCAAAATTGGGGCTGAAGACCAACTATTTGAAGCAAAGGGGCTCCTAGTGCTTATTATCATTTTGGAAATTACAAAGGTTCTTGTGCCAGGAATTCAGGCATTGAGGATAGATTGCATAATTGATAGAGATATATAATAGACCAGTGGTCGGCAAACTGTGGCTCGAGAGCCACATGCGGCTCTTTGGCCCCTTGAGTGTGGCTCTTCCACAAAATACCACGGCCTGGGCGAGTCTATTTTGAAGAAGTGGCGTTAGAAGAAGTTTAAGTTTAAAAAATTTGGCTCTCAAAAGAAATTTCAATCGTTGTACTGTTGATATTTGGCTCTGTTGACTAATGAGTTTGCCGACCACTGTAATAGACTATGTTCTGTTATTTCTCACAGGCAAACAGGGACAACACAACAGCCTCATTGGACAGGACACATACAGTGGCTCTAACAGCAAATTAGGTAAGGGAACCCCAAGAGTCTCTTTAATCCAGCAGCACAGAGCACAGCCTAAGCCACTTGCTACTCATTTTGCAAGGAAAAGACATGTTCTAGAATAATCTCTTTAGGTCCTTAGGCTTTCCTACCTACCCAGCATGTCCTGGGCTCACCAAGTCACCAAAATGCCTACCAGATATTACTTTACCATTAATTATTTCAATTCCTTTTGAAGCCACCTTTCTTTTTATCGGATTAACTTCCCCCTCTCCTCACTTAGTCTCTGTCCTGCCCAAGTGGCTCAATCTAAGGCCCAGAAACAGTCTGGAAATGCCAGTTGTATTTTCAGTGCCTGTTGATTCTCGAACAATTCGTCAAGCCTGTCAACTTATACAAAAACACATGGTAACATCTAGACCACAACGAATAGATGCCACACATCTAGGTATATCCAAAGCCAAGTTACCATTGATTGATTCTTATGTTCAGGTTGCAAAGTGAGTACTAATTTCAAAACTTGTATCAATAGCTGATTTTGACAACAACATCCTGCAGAAATGATTTCCAATATGGCTAGAAAGGAATATGTAACACTCATAGTTCCAAATATGTTCCCAAATCACCTCTTCAGTGTATCATGTTTGTTTATATAGTGTATGTACCTTTTTATAGATATCCATTGTTAAAAAATACCTGCAATCTGTAGTTTGAATTACAGCTGATCCTTGAACAATGAGTGGGTTAAGGGCAACCCTCTCCCTGCCACCCCCCCCCCCCGGCACACATACACACAAAACACATAACTGAACCAGGTACTATGTATTTATCTCTTTTAATCCATGCAATTATCTCTCCAGGGGTCCTCAAACTTTTTAAACAGGGGGCCAGTTCACTGTACCTCAGACCGTTGGAGGGCCGGACTATAGTTTAAAAAATACTAGGAACAAAGTCCTATGCACACTGCACATATCTTATTTTGAAGTAAAAAACAAAACAGCAAAAACACCCGCATGTGGCCCGTGGGCCGTGGTTTGAGGACACCTGCCTCACACCATCAGTACTATCATCATCACTAAGTAATATATAAGGAACCTGAGACTTTAATAGGTTAAGTACCTTGCCTAAGGTTTGGAACTCCAAACCAGGACTAGTTGGCTATAAAATTTGATAGGCAAGGAAGGATATCCCTTGGTTCTGCATTGGTGGAGTGCACACCTCAAAACCTCAAACAAGTATAGGAAGAGAGGGAGTTTGTATAGTTGATGCTTTCTTGTAACTAGGTATATACTTCTACCCTTTTCACCTGAGAACACGCATACCACCAGTGTTTTCTGTGATAAACTTACATTTTATTTTCTGATCATAAAATGCGGATTTTCCCACTAATGTGCAATGATTTCCTTTCTAAAGGTTAAACTGAATGGTTCTCACAGCATAATTTCAGCTGGTAAATTTGGAAACCTGAAAGTTCTTCAATAAAAGAATAATTTCTGGGGGGGGAAAACAACACACCAAAAAAACTTCTTTTCTTTTCCACCTTTATCAAAGTAAGCTCTACTCAAAAACTGATAAGAGAAAAAAACAATCGATGAATATAGGAAAAGGATTTGGTCTTCACAGACATGGCACAATGTGGCTGTACTCAAGTCAAAAAAAGCCAGATAATTCGGAGCCGCTTACCTGTGAGTCCGGCGGAGAGCTGCACTGGCTCGCCGTGGCCGCTCTACCAAATTCCTGCAAGCTGGCTGGCTAGCAGCAACAGAAGTTTACTCTCGCAGGGTTCTGGGGGCCAGAATCAGAGTACTGGCAGGGCCACACTCACTCTGGAGATTTTAAGAGAGAATCCATTCCTTGTCGCCTCACCTTCTGGTGGGTGCCGGCTGTCCTTTCCTTGTGGCCACATTAGCTTATCTTCTTGTGTAGAAACCTCCACCCACCTCGCTTTTAGAAGGGTGCACGTGATTGCATTAAGGGCCCACCTGGATAATCCCGGCCTTCCTCGGCTTTTCTCCCCCTCTCAAGATTCTTCACACCTGCCAAGATCCCTTTCTGGCTAGTTGGTTTGTTTTTTCTTTGCCATAGGGGCTTAATCACAAGGAACAACAACAGCCTGTAATTATTGGAATCGAGATGCCAGTTTCCTGGGATAAAGATTTGGATATCATTTTTAATTTTTTTTTGGGGGGGGCGGCAGTTTTTAACCTACCTCACGTATCTTTTTGACAAGTAATTGGAGAACAGAATAAATGGGAAGAAAAGTTTGGACCTGCAGTACATCCTGTTAGTTCACCACTCAGCCCTTACACAGGCCAGTGATTCATCCCAGCTGCTGTGAGGGTTAAGTGCTCAAGGCTCACAGCTGCCTTCTCTGCAGAATTATCTGCTAATGGAAGAACCTCACTCCAGCCTGCAGCAAATGACTGAATGACACAGGGGTACAAAGACCAGCTCTACTGCCCCAATAATAGTGAAAAATGTCAGCTTCAATAGATAAGACTAATTCCGCAAAACGTTTCATGTACAAACCTGAATCTGCATCTAGAAAATTAATATTGCACTCCACCCTTTTTGACTAAAATTTTAAAGACATAAAAATGCCAATGGTCACAATGAATTATGTAATTGAAATGACTTGTTTTCTTTCTTTGTCTTTGCTATCACTGTGCTATTGTTTATTTCAAATTTACTATTTAAATGCCAGACTATTTAGCCCCACAGTGATATACATGTCACCCAAAGTGAGTCCAAACAATTCTATCCTTTATCAGTTAGCTCTCAGATAAACACGTGTAGCTGAATCTGCATGTGTTGGGACCCACCATATAAATGGGAGAATGTCAAATTAATTTCCAGGTGCAATAGAACGCCTATTAAAAGATTATGAATATAAATGTGTAAATTTGGAGCTTTAAGATATATTACAAAGATTCAACAGAAACAAAACAATGATTTCAACTTAGAATTCAGAAAACCAAAGGTTTTTGGAGTGAGAACTACAAATGTAGAGTGGTAATGGTACCGCTCTTTAGTTGGGTTTATTGTCAAGTTTAAGTTTTTTCAAACAAAGCATCTCCTTTGTCTATACCTAGGCAGTACCACCCTTGGTACTTTCTCAGTTGGGTAAATAGGACAAAGAGTTTGGCTTTAATTGATGGCTGATGTTGTCCAATGAAACATGAATTCTAATGTTTTTTAATTAAAGTACTTTAATGTTTGAAGGATAATACTTTGAAAAACACAGCTGTAGTGGAATTCCATCCAGTTTTAAAATAATACAATAAAATGTGTTAGTGCCATTACTTTTTAACATTTTTCTGGAGGTTCTAGTCAAAGCTAAAAGAAAAAAAGAGAGAGAGAAAAGAACAAATAGCAAGAGTTAAAACTAGTGAAGAGAATGAAACAAGATGATCGCAATGATGGCATCATATCCATTTTTTAAATCATCAAGAGGATTAACAATACTGATAATAAAATCCAGTAAAGTAGCTAAATAAAAAAGCAATAGGTTTCCTATGTATAAGTAAAGCTACTTAGAACATATAATGTATTGAAGTTTCCTTTAATGAAAGAATGTAAATATATAAAATGTGTAGAAATAATCAGTTATGGGTAGTGGCTAGAATTCATATAAGCAAAGCTATAACACTTTCTAAGAGCTATAAAAATGTAAAGAAAGAAAGAAACATAAAATTTTCCTGGATGAAAAAAAATGAATACTTAAAAAATGTTATGGCCAAAATATTTCTTGCATTAGCTGAAATCTCATTATAAGCCCCCATGGAAATTGTTTTTATATTCGCAAGATACTTTTAAGTTACTTGGAAATATTTAGAGAAACTATATTGAAAAAAATAAGGAACTTTCATTATCACATATGTATAAAATACCTATATATATATGTATATATACATATATATATATATATATATATATATATATATATATAAAAGCCTAAGCAGTTGTTATGACCAGACAACCAGATGACTGAATGGTAGCTATGAAACACACTGACCACCAGGGGGCAGATGCTCAATGCAGGAGCTGCCCCCTGTTGTTCAGTGCACTCCCACAGCCAACCTCCTGTGGCCAGCCAACCTCCCATGGTTCCTCCCACGGCCCCGATCACTGGCCAGGGCGAGGGACCCCACCCGTGCATGAATTCATGCACTGGGCCTCTAGTATCTATTAAAAGAAGTACAACAATTAAATGAGTAATTTACTAGTGTAGCTTGGGTTAGATAAATCTGTGAACTAAATAAATACATCTGAAACAGACCAGAGAAAATGTAAGAAAATGATATGATATGAAAGGATATTTATGTGATATGTGATATGATACAATAAGCATTACAAATCAACACAGAGAAGCAATAGAGATATTCCAAGAAGCACTAGAATTATTGTTTGCCTATAAATTCTGACCAGCAGGTAGATATTTCTATAATTGTATAGTTATATTTATATAGGTATATATGTTATAAATTATATATAAAAGAAAGGCCTATGATTAAGGTATTGTAAATATCTTACTCATAAGGCAGAGAAGGAAAATGTTCATTTAATAAAGCATGTATAAGGTAGCTATTAGTCTGTAACAGCACAGAAACTTCCTTTCTTTAATATGACCTTTCACCTTTCTTTCCTTTGATTCAACGTGCCCTTACCCAGCACCCTGGCTCACCTGCCTCCTTCTGCCTTGCATATCCACTCCCTTAATCATTAAGCCCTCAGGACAATGAGGTTCTGGTGGGCATCACAATATCTCAGGAGCAAAGCCTCAGGCCTGCTGACCAGAGAGACAGGGTCAAACTAGAGATGACATCTAGGTCTCAGTGTGTTTCAGCTCCAGACCCAGAAAAGCTAAAATTACCCAGCTCCCTGTCCACACCCTTGAGAAACCAGACAGAACAATGCATGGCCAACATCAGGACCAGATGCTACCCCTACCCTAGCGCTGACACAATCGATAAAGACCATGACTCTAGCCACAACCCTAACTCCCTTAGTCATCATGATTAGTGATTTTCCCCTAGGTAGCCCATCCCCGGAAGCCATTGGGAAGTGAGGTTTTAGAAAGTAGCTCACCTATGCTTCTGGGTTCGGTGCCATTTCCTTAATTAATAATCCTTTACCTGGCTGCAAACACCTGTTCACGTTGATTGGGTTTTGATGTGTTGATGTGCATAGGCGACGAACCTCTTTAGTTTGGTAACAAGTTCATAGACTAAAAAGTTATTTTATATATTCTCTCTCCCCAACAACTTTGGAAAGTACAATACACACACACACACACACACACACACACACAACGTTTATCAAATAAATACATCAAAATAAATCTGATATTAAAGAATTAACTATAAACAAACTAGAAGAAAATAGAAGTAAACTTTTAAATGATGACATCATGGGTAAAGATTTTTAAGGATTAATAAGTTAACTAATTTATACTTGTCTACAGAATAGTGAAAAGATGTATGGATAAACGTAAAAATAAAATTGAAAAGATCTTAGCATGTACATCTCTAAAAATATACCACTAAAATCAGTTTCTTGAAAACTATATGAAAAGGTTTTAGAAAGTCAATTCAAGGAAGGCAGACTATGAATGGCTAATTAACACATGAAAAAAAAATTCATTTCCTCTTACAGAGAAATGAAAATCACATGATAAATACACTAAGATCCCATTTTTCATCTATCAAATTGACACAGGTTAGAAATAGTAATAATCAAAGCTGACTGGGCCAAGGGAACTATGGCCACTGATGGGACTGTAAATTGCTACAGGTGACCTGAAAGGCACTTCAGCAGTAAGCATCCAGAGCCTTATGTACCTTATATCTTAATACAGAAAATTCATCTCTAGGAAACTTTGGTAAGAAAATAGCATGTACAGATATAGATATATTTATAAGGAGCCTTATCCAAGTAGGAGTTTTCCTCCTTGCTATGTGTGTGTTTTACAACAGCAAAAGTTTGGAAACTTTTCATAGGTTCAGAAAGAAAAGATTTATTTAAAAATATGTGACACACCGATGCTATGAGTCATTGCGCCCCTATTAAAGTCATGTTGTCAAATAATGTTTGACATAGGACCATACAATAAAACATTGCAGAAAAAAGCACACCAAATTTATCTGTGCATAAAAAGAAAAAAAGAACAAAAAACACATAATTATATTTTAAAACATTTGCATGTTTTTATACTTTCCTGTAACTTGTTTTATAGACTGAGCATATAACCTTATCATCAAAAAATGAATATTTTATACTAAATATAAATGCAAATTTCTAATTATATAATGGAATTTAAAACAATTTCATGGATGCTACATTATATCTTCTATTACCACACTTCCTAACAGTGGAGTAACAGAAGACAAAACCCCCAAAAAGCAAGAACAATAAGTAATACATAACACACACACACACACACACACACACACACACACTTCATTAAATGTGGCTTAAATATAGATTATACTCAATTAATATATGAAACCTGTAATAGAAGAAAACTATTGTGATTTAATGATTCAAACATCCCCTCAGCGATACTGTTTCATATTTGGGGATTATATTACAAATAAAAGCTTTGAGCTTTGTCAATCTGAACTTAAAATGTCATCTTCATTAGCATCACCTACAAACTTGTCCTTTATGCCTGCCAAGGTTGGTAATGATATGCTAAATACTAAATGAGAAATATGGTTGATATATTTTTTTGTCGCTTTAATCCCAAACTGGTTTAAGGCAGCGAGGTGTATGGATAAGCCTCTTTTCACATTTTAGAAGTTACCTTTTGTCTATATATTTTACCCAAGTAAGATACCTCCTGACTAGAGCATTAGGTTATAGGGAAACAAACAAACAAACAAAAAGACAAAAAATGACAAATTCCAAGAGGCACACTGCTTCGTTGCCTACAACATGCTCCTGATTAATTTGCACTGCAATAACGAAACCCTTCTTTACCCATAACCTTAATTACCGCAATCATTCATTCTCTAATGAATCTTATTTCCTTAACTTCTCTCCTTCTAGACTCCAATTTGTAATATCACCTCCGTGAAAATTCATCATCGGGCTTTCTACATGGTGACAGAGGGGATTTCTCTCTGCAAGCGCCACTTTCCATGCACTTATAAATTTCCAGGCGCACTCGCCTAAAATATATTGTGGCAGTCCTATCTTTATGAGGTGGCTAGCATCCATATGAAAAAAAGAACTAGTTTCTATAAAGAAGAGTTAAATCAAATATTCCTTTTTACAATGAATGTAGTTCCCCATTAAGAAGGAATATTTGCCCAGCTAGCATGGCTCAGTGGTTGAGTGTCAACCTATGAACCAGGAAGTCACAGTTTGATTTTTCGTCAGGGCCCATGCCCAGGTTGTGAGCTCAATCCTTGCAGGAGGCAGCCAATGATTCCCTGTCATCATTGATGTTTCTATCTCTCTTTCTCTCCCTTCCTCTCCGAAATCAATAAAAATATTTTTTTTAAAAAAAAGAAAGAATATTTCATTTCAATGGGGTGGTTCAGAACACAGTCACCTCTAATCATTATATTTTAGGTGCTCCAAATCTAATATGCATGCTTACTGCAACATAAATGGTATGAATGATATCTTTATATTATTTTTTTTTAACTTACCACACATATTTTTAAACCTGGGAGCCATGTACACTCACCCTTAACTAAACGAGCAACAATTCCTATAGAATGGACCACCCAAATGTTGCCCCAAACTGTCCTCTCCCTTTTTGCTATAAAAGCCCTGATAGAAGTCCTAACCTTCCAGCACCTGACTGCAGCCTTCCAATGCCATGATTTTCCTGCACACACCAATGCATCTTCCTTTTACAAATATATACATCTGGTTATGTCAGACCTATGTGGAAAATTCTCTCATGGCCCCTTGTATTAATTGGGGTAGGTCTGGCTGCAGTGACCAAGAAAATAAATTTAAAAAACAAACAAACATTAGTGCCCTGACCAGTTTGGTTCAGTGGATAGAGCATCGGCCTGTGGATTGAAGGGTCCCAGGTTTTATTCTGGTCACGGGCATGTACCTTGGTTGCGGGCACATCCCCAGTAGCAGGTGTGCAGGAGGCAGCTGATCGATATTTCTCTCTCATCGATGTTTCTAACTCTCAATCCCTCTCCCTTCCTCTCTGAAAAAAAATCAATAAAAACATTTAAAAAAGACATTAGTGCCATAAAACAATAAAAGTTGATTTCTCACTTGCATCTAATGTAGGCGTTCTTGGTTAGCAGGGCGGGGGCGATGATGTATCCAGTCATTTAAGAACCCAGGTTACTAAGGACTCTGTCATCTTCCACATGTAGTTTCCAAGGTTGCCCTGTGTATCATTATTCAAACAAGCGATGACAGACTGGGAAGACTGATAATTGTTCTTTCACAACCTTGACCTGGGAGTGACACATAACCTCGGTGCTTACTTTTAATTAATGAACACTAGTTACCATCTTACCATCTAGATTTGCCAGAGACCAGAATATGTTGTTGCTGGCTGGGAAGCCATTTTTAGTAATAATTCTATATTATAGGAGGGGGCCCCAAATTTGGGGGGTCAGTTTGCTTTCTCTGACATAACTTCCATTATCAGATTTCTGAGTAGAAATGCAAGGTGATGATCTAGCCCTTTGCTAAACATGCTCTTTTCCCATGTTTCCCCTTCGTTTGGTCATCCCTCACTAACCCCCCTGCTGGCCTGGTCGCCCCACACAGCCTGCTTAATTCAGTCATTTGGTCATCCCTCACTAACCCCCATGCTGGCCTGGTCGTAGGCAGCCATCTTGTGAGGGCATTAGGGTTAATTTGCCTATTACCTCTTTATTATATAGGATATAAAAGGCTAATATGCAAAGTGTCCCTGTGGGAGTTTGACGGGGAGACCAGGAGTTCTATTGCTCTCTATGATGTGTGCTGAACACCAGGGGGTGGCACGGAATGGAGGATGGCCCCAGCTGGCAGCTGGAAGGCCCCGATAGCCCTGATTGCCGGCCAGGCCTAGGGACCCTACCTGTGCATGAATTTCATGCACCAGGCCTCTAGTACATATATAATCTCAGTGCCCCCAAATGTGAAGCTCCAGGGTTTCACCAGGAAGCCCCTAGAGCTCTGCACAGCTGTTTCCTTGCCTGGATTTCTCTTTCTCTTGGTGGTAGTTTCCTGAATCTCAAAAGTGGAATTGGGAGGTTCTCAAATTCAGTTTTGTGTAGCAACTAATACATATAACACATCTGACGCATGACTGTCACATGTCTGAGTTTCCTATTCCATAGTAAATTCTTGAAATTAGGGATCACTTTGTGCTATCAGAGGGGTTCAGAACATGCCACCCCAAAATATGCTGCTTTGGAATCTTGATTATTGTGAGCTGAGGGTCTCTCTGACCTTTCTACTGAAAAGCAAGTCATAAAATTTCCCATGAGAAAAGTGTCCTTCCTGTACTGAGAAGAGCATTTTACCACCTGACTGGGAGTCAATGTTCAGATGGATCTGTACAAGGGAAGGAACAGTTCCCTTTTTAATCTTCCATTAGTTCTCCCCCCTGTATTTCCTAGTCACTGTTCCACAATTTACTACCCTTATCTCAAGCCCCCTTGTCTTGTCACATGCCCACAACTTATTGTTCTTTGCTTACAGAGGTATATAAGCTTGTGGGCCTAACAGCTTCTTTGGGTCTTTATTTTCCTTTTAAAGACTCCTGTATACACATTACAATATTAAATAAAAATTTTGCTTTATTCCAGTTAAAATGTCTTATGCCAGTTTATATAAGACATTATATAACCATAGAAACTAGGAGGGTAGAAGGAAGTTCTTACTCCCCTATATTATTAAGTTCCTTTAGGGAAGGGAAATGTCTGCTGGGCTAACAAATATATCCTAAATCTAACACATGTATGGCACATAATAGATGTCCAATAAATATTTGATGAATGGGCAAATGTGCCAATCTTTGCAATATTAGTATCTAATAGTGTTGACAATAGACTCAGAAGTAAACATTCAAGGAAGAAAGTAAAAATGTAGGAAGAAAGGAGCAGGTGGTGGGGAAGGAGACTTGCTGGGTTTCAGGGTCATTCAATCATTTTGCTTTGACATCATAATACTATTATTGAAGTAAAATAAGTGAAAAAGCAAATAAATTTGCATCACAATCAAGACTTCTCCATGGACAGAGAGGGCAATGACTTTCCTTAATGCATGCTATTAGAGACTTCTCATTTACAAACTAGGCGATCTTAAGTTCCTAAGCCTCAGTAAATATTATCTGAGAAGCTCAGAGGGGACCAGATAGGTTTATGATTTAATGTAACCAGAAACATATGACCTAAAACAGTTGAAACGGAAATGTCCTGAATCTCAGGATATAGTTTGAAAAACAGATATTGTGTGATATCTTATCTATACCAGAAACTTAGATAAGAGACTTCCTAGTTATAGAACTATTTAGAAAGTACCTGAATGCCAAAATAAAACTCCTTATAAAAATCTAGTTAAGAGTTTGTTTTTCAAACATTCAGAAAGTTTTCATGAAAAGTCTCCAAAAGTGTTATTAATATGAAAGAATTTTGTTTTCTTCTTGGCTTCATGCTGGTTGTCCTGAGATGGGTTCAGCCAAAAGGCACTTAAGAAGTTCGGTGAATGACTTTATTATGTACAGAGGGTAACGAGCGTAAGTGTTCTACACGGGTGGCATCTATGAGAGGAATTTTTGCACTTTCCCAATCCCCTTTTCCTGCAGAAAAAAAGGATGTATTTTCTCCCATAGTCACCCACTGATTGAAGCTTCTAAGGCAAAACATACTTTCCTCTGGGACCTGTACCTAATTATCTAACACCAAAGATTAAAAAGGGAAATGTTCCTTCCTTTTTTTTTTTTTTTTCAGATAATCACTTAAATTCAAATCCCTGATTTCTAATTAATGTATTCAAAATCTGAATCTAATTATCTCTCATTGTAAGATTCCCTCATTTATCTAATGCCCTTTAAGATTAGGGCTCTCTTAAATTCTGAAAACTCAATCTCTTTGATTAACCCTATCATCTAGATTCAACTGTTATTTTCACTTATGTAAGCCATTCAGGAAGTGTGTGTTCAAGATGAAAATACAAAATAGTATGGATGTGGAATTAACTCTATGATCTCCACAAAATAATGGCAAATCCAAGATCTAGAAGCAGCCTAAGGATTGTGCAATTTGTTTCCCAGAGAAGCTGACTCTGAGGTGGACTTTAATATGCAGTAACTTTATTGGGGAGTGAGCTGGAAGGGAAGGGCATTCCCTATGGAAGGGAAAGGCAAGCAGTAAGATTGGGCAAAGTGAGAACTTGAACTTCAGTGTGATCTCAATGGAAGTCACAATGAGCCTGCAGTGAGTTGTGAAGATGGGATGTTCTCTCAAAGCCTTCTCTATTTCAATGTTGGATTATGGTCTCATTTGACCTCTGATGAGTCATTGGTTACAGGTTGTCCTGGAAATGGATATGACTTTGGGTGTGGCATAGCTCTGGACTCTAAGCAGTACCTGGAGGGGGTTGAAAGCTGAAGCTCTGGTGGTTGAGAGATCAAATCCTTTATTCCGGAAGGATGATTTTGACCACAAGTTATCACATCCACTACCAGACTGTAAGTCCACTTGGGTAAAGTAGTGCAGAAAGCCTAAATCACAAAAGGTAAGATGCAAATAAGTGGATAAAATTTGTGTCAAGAGCAATAGTTGAGAATCATTGATATCAAGCAATCACAAGGGAAATGTAACCAGCATCCCTCACTGTAAAGTTTGGAAAGATTAGCCCATGCACATTATAGAGCTGCACTTTTGTTTCCTCATTTGGAAAGTTGAAACCTTAATAGATTCCTCACAATGTTATTGGAAACCTGTTTAAGACCTTTCCTTGACCAAAAGTGCTATATTTCCTCATTGATCTCAGGCACTGAGGCAAAAGAAGAGGGAGTCTTTCCAACCACAACATTAGGAACTCTTTGCAAAAGATTCTCAGCAAGGTATCTGCTATCTCAGGCTGACTTTACTAATAGCTCATTGATATGATTTCTCACCTGTTTCTATGCAGCATTTTTCAGTGGCCACACACACTACTCAACTACTAGGGCCCTGCTAAGACCCCGAGTCAACAGAGCGGCGAAATTTCTCTTCCCTACATGGCAGGTGGCCAAGAGGGGAGTCTACCTGTGAAAGGGAAGACCTGACATCACACATTTTAATATTATCTCAGCATCCTTCATATAATTACCCTTTCATGAAAGACATGGGATCATCCCTTCAATCCTTACCTTTGTTCAAACATGGAAAATATTTGGCAAACAGGTATGGTGGTCTGACCAAATAAAATTCCAGTCCACAAAACTTGTGATATATTACAGTACCCCTGGGCTTACTATTCAAGTCCAAAGACCATGAAAATTATGTTTTTGAAATATCAATAATATTATAGAAATAGATTTAAACCAATATCTATTTAAACACACATATAAAAAGTGCTTTGTAACACAAAGTTGTTGCCAAAAAAACCTGATGAAATGTATTATATCATTAAAATTGTGCTGTGAATGACTGTAAGCATAATAAAAATTCACTTCATAATCTGGATTTTTTAAACAATAAATGTCCAATTACACTATTGCATTTTTACAAATCCATTAAGATGATGTTTTTAAATTATTTATAAGGAAAAGTTAGTATGGGATATAATAAAATAACATACTGGTAGCTATAACATAGTAAATTTTAATTACTATTCTTATAAAATATGAATTAACATGGTGGCAATTCACTTGAAATCTAATTAACTTGCCTTAGTTATCTTGCTCAATGCCTGCAATAGGCAAATAATCTTTATAAAGTTAACATATTAATAAGAATATGATTATGCCTTTTCCCCAATTTAATTTCTATTTAATTATATTACTATACTTGGCTTGTCTACCAGCAAAGTATCAATTTTGCAAATAGTATCTGTAATAGTCACTTGATCAGAGGTCTTAAAAACAACCCAGTGCCTGGTTAATTCTGTGTAAATTATTGAATGTGTCTGGGCTTAATGTCCAGTGCCCCAATTTTCTGCCACTGCCTCAGTGCTGCTCTGGCTTTTTCACAGATTTCTTACTAAGAAAAAACAAAAACCAAACAAAACAACAACACTATGTGGAATTGCAATTCCCATGCCCTAGGCAGCTGTCCTGATAAATAGACTGACATGAGAAATATAGGAGGAGACCGGCAGAAGAAAGAGATGCCAGAGCAAGAACAAAGTACCAAGGTCAATTTACAGGTCATAGATAAGACAGTATATTATTTATAAAACTTGACATTGCATATTTTTAAAATACTAATTATATGTTGAGTTGCATTTATTTATTTTTAAGTATTCATGTAAAGCGGGTCAAATTTTCCTGCCAATACAGGGGAAATCTATTATGTAGCAGAGAATTGAAAATCTAGTGTGTTTCCATCCACTAAACAGAGGCCCATTCCAACTCCCTCCTTCTTTAACCCTTTGCACTCGCTTGCTTTTTTCTCGATTCCTTTATTCTAATGCTAACCGCGTCGAGTCACACTGGATCTTGAAGAGAACTGGTTGGCACAAGCTCAGGGGCTTGCTATTTTTCTCGTGGGACATCACACGCTATGGGAGTTACGATATCCCTGGCTAAATCCAATTCTGAGAGATTTTCCTAAGATACCAATTACAATAACTTTTCAAGCCTCTTTGATCAACTTCTTCCCAATACACCTGCATGTGGAGGAAAGGGAGTTGGAGAAGGAGGGCAAGTTCAGATCAACCCCAGGTGAATTGATCTGCACTTGCCACTTTTGCCCTTTATGCTGAGAGGTTTCCGATTCAATCCTGTGCACGTAAACTCCTGGCATTTTACGATCTTTCCCATCTGCCCAAAGAAGCCAGGCTAATGCTCCATGCCCAACTTCAAAAGATGTCAATTTATATTCCTTCCTATAGCCTTATTTACAGCAGCAACTGGGAACAGTCCAAGATATGGAGATAGGTTCTTTTCAACAAATTTCCACTCCATTAGCTGAAAAGGAAAGGAAAAGAGAATGCAGATGTGGATCCCAGCCATCCAAATCCATCTAGTCTTGAATATATTTGGCAGATGCTAGGGAGAAAATGGCAATGTATTTTGGGGTATCTCAGACATTTAAAAAATATTAGACCTCTGAGTACTCACATTATAATTCAGTAGCACTACCTTTTCTAATTGAATGAGGTCATGATATGGGATAGATAGGTAGACAGAAGAAAAATGTACACAGACAATCATCTCCTACTTCCCACAGTAATTAGAAAAATTCACACACTAAAGAGATAATAATAATCATTTAAATTTGCAGAGAGCCTTAAGTCTGTACTGAATATCCTCATCAATCCATCAATACTAACTCATCTGAGCCCAGCAAAATCCTTCAATGAGACAGACATCATAACCCCTATTTTACACATGAGGAAACCATAGCTTGATGGGATGAAGTGATTTTCCTAAGATTTGAACTCAGAACTCTGACCACCTCCAAGCTCAAAAAATGTTTCTTCCCCCCTCCCTCACAGATGGGTCTTATAAACAGATTTAGAGACTCCACACCAGAAATCATAACTCTTTTCTCCCCCAGATGCCAAGGAAACACTTTCTTTAAAAATCTGTGAGTCCTAACCTCCAGTTTTATTACTTCCAGGGCATTTGGGCCAACAACATATAAAAAGAACATTTGACCTTCTGCACAGATGGGTCCATCCCAAAACCAAATGGGTTTCTGTGGCTCCTTGTTCAGAACCTGATACTAACAGTCCTAGGTGACCTCCGGGTCTGAAGCCAGGAAGGCAGCACCGCCAGTGAGCAAACAGTAAGGCCTGTAGTGCCACAGGATTAAGGCTTATAAAAGAGAAGTTTTAGCTTCAGCTTCCTACCTTCCCACCAAGAAATTCTGGAATTTGGGAGCTATGAAATAGGTCCACATAAATATAGGAGCATCAACACCGATTGTGACAAGAATATCTACTATGAATTCTTGTTCTATAATTCAAAGAATGCTATAAACATAGGTTCTGCTAGGATCCACTTATATATTAAAAAATGGGGAAAAACAATAAACTCTGAGGTCTGGAGAGTCTAAGTAACTTCTCTAAGATCAAAGATCTCTCTTAAGGAGGGTGGTAGCATTTGCAAGCCTGTCATTGGATTCCATGCCTGTGCTTGGAATCATTAAGTTATGCTGCCTTCATAGTATTGGTAAAAAGGAAAAAAAAATGTGGAAAATGGGGTGAGGGTACACGATTCCTATTGGCTCATAAGAAAAAAATTTATTGCTCAATAAAATATGGTAAAACTAACTCAAGTACGTGAAATCAGTTACATCAATTTTAGAAATTGTACATTAATTTCTTCTTTATTCTGCTAACTTTAGATCATGCATTCTCAAGGGGAGTGATATCACCTCCAAGGGGGTAAAATTTGTCCTTGGGAGACAAGAAAAACACAACCTTACTGTTTTCATGCATAAAACTCAGATATACATATGGTACATAAACAGATACCTAGTATATCGGTAGTATTAATATTTCATGAAGGGCTGGTTAGTAAAACAAATGTTTAAAATGGCTCCTTGGAGGGAGATAACAAAAAATTTAAAAAATATATTAATCTAGGTAACATTTTTTAAAATTTAAAATGAGGAGCACTTTGGTGGAATTCAACGAAGGCTACATTTTAAACAGCACATGACAGTGATCTAGTGAGGGGTGCATTGTCTCCTTCCCCCCCTCCCCCAGTCATTTTTGTTACATCACTTTGGTGAAACTGTCAACATTTTCTTCTTCTTGTTCTAAAAAACCATTTTGGTGACCTGAAGATTGACCAAGTTTTCTGTAGCAAAGCAGGATGTGAAGGTTTCACTGTAGCATTTTAGTAAAATCCTACAGTAATATTCACCATTGTCCCACCTCCTTACTCAGTCCCTTTCTAGTAAGGCGGGGCCCGCTGACTAGTGCTGGCCAATGGGCTCGAAGCAGAAGGAACAAGCCTTACTTCTAGGCAAAGCATTCGAGAGCACGTGTTTTTATTCCAGGAGGTGCAGCTACATCTAAATTGGCAGAACCTCCAGCAGCCTGGGTCCCTGTGGGACACTGGGGGGAGTGACCCCTGTTCATCTGCGTTAGAAAAGTAGCCTGAGTGAGAAATCAGCTCTGCTGTGTTAAATGGCTGGAATTCTGGGGTTAGTGTGTTATAGTCACATAGGATAGCCTGTCCTGGAAAACACAAAGGTGATGGTTGCTTCTGAGATACTGAGTTGGTATTGGGGTTCCAGGTTTATGAAATCCTGCAGTGACTTTATAGTAGTGACTTTCACAAAATATACTGTTGCATAAAGCCCTAGCTTTATGCATTAAATATAAATGTTTCATTCATTTTCTAATGGAAAACCCACAGGTCTGCCCCAGGAGCAGCATGTTCTCTTCTAAAGGCTATTTCTTAAAGAATTCATTCCAGTGACCTCAGTGGCAAAGGTTAATAATAGTCAACTCTCAAGGTGGGGTTCACAGGATTAGAAAGGAAAACATCATAAAGTAAACATTACTAGTGCTTTGGAAATTATTTTATTTTTTCATTTTTCTTAAAATATGCGTCCCTTCAGCATTCCTTTTATGCCCAGCCTCATTTCTTTTAAACTCTGGGCCTGTGAGCCAATGTTTATTTGCATGCTAATTACCAGCTAAAGGCATTTTATGCAGATCCAAGGTCTTTAACCAATTAATGAACCAGGGGGAAAGATGATCTTTTCCTAGAGGAGAATTGCTCACTTTCATCATCATTACCCCTGAATTGCATCCACTGTACCCATTGCCTCATACTTCAGGCTCTTTCCTGAATATGTAAGTAGAAAATTAAGTAGCCAGGTTGGATGCCACTGAGTATCTCATTGCATAGAGCTATACTTAGGATGCCAAGCCCTGTAGATACGTAACTGATGTGAAATGGGCAAAAGGGAAGTTTAAAAAATGGTATTCTTGACATGCTGGAATCTTCTTAGAAGTAGTAGTTATATTCTATCAAAGCTCTTAGATCTTTAGAAGTTGCCCTGTATGATCCCTTGATTAGAGAATTGTTAATGGTGTAGTTAGAGACCCTGAAGACAAATAAGATAGAGTCCAGCCAGAGTAAAATATAAGTAAGACAATGTCAAACACAGATGGATGTCTAACAAGGATGAGAACTGAGATGTGGCTCAAGATGCTTAGGAGGAAGACTTAAGTTATTTGTTCTTCACTTTCTATAGGAGGGTTGCACATAATCATGAGAGTTTTTTGAAATCTATAGCAGCTCATAGCAGCCATTTCGGTGATTTAGAATACACACAAACTCCTTCAAGCATGGCATTTCCCATTTTCAGTGACCAGAGCAGCTTATGTATCCTGCCCTTTTCCCTAGGAAGTTGATCTTTGTAATAGGGACACAATTCTAGTTCTCAGCCTAAAGGGTTTTAGAAAATGCATTAGCACAAATAAACAACAGTAGTATATCATTTCTTCATATCACTCATTTCCTGATGATCTTGACTCTCTGAGGCCTCCTAGGTTTACCAGTGTTGACAATGAGCAATGACAACACTCTATCCCAGGCATTTCTTATTCCCAGGTATTCTCTTGTCTTGCTGTATCCCCTTGTTCCCTAATAGAACAGAGTTTCAGAATTGCTAACACATGTGCTGAGAAACATAGCTTTGTTTCTCTGTGATTTTTTTAGAATTATGAATATATGTTCTAGAACACTGCCTCTGGGAGAAGGGAACCAAAATATTGCTATCAGTTTAGTTCAGCAATCTCAGACCAGCTCGATAGTTTAGATTCTTTGAACAACTCAGTCTCTGAGTAATTCAATAGATAGCGCTTTCTTTCAGGTTTAAGTCAATGGTCTAACAAAGCTCCTCTCTTCTGCCCTCAGTCCTGCACCAGAGCTGAGTGAGGCTGAAGAATGCAAAGTAGACCTACCTCACCAAGTTCCACGTTGTAGAGATTTCTGTTTGTTTTGTTTGCGGCTCTATCTCTGTCACCTAGAACAGTAATCAGCACGAAGTAAACACTCAATAAATATTGTTGAATGAGTAGATGAATAAATACACAGGGTTCTCCTTCAAGAGCCCCATCTAGGGCAGAAGCACTTGAGCTTCCCTTCAGTCTATCAAAACACTGAAGTAGGGATATTGGAGTATAATCTGAGGCCTTCCTTCTATTAACCATTTTTTTTGTGTGTCCCTTTTCTCCATTCTCAGCCACCAGAAGGGGTCTTTCTCAAACTTTCTCTTTCTTCCTGGGTCACCTTTATGTAAAACTTTGCTACTGCACCTACCAAGTATAGCTCTCCATCAGCTAAAGAAGGGATCATGGAATCTAGTGAATTTCCTCTTTTCCCCCACATCTTGTTTTCTAATCTAGAGCCCGGTCAATATCAGACCATTTCACCTTCTATTTTAGTAGGTAAGCCTCTCAGAGAAAGAAGGCTGATTAAAATGAGGAGTGAGGTCAGAGGAAACACATAGACTTGATATTTCCACAATATTCTTTCTGTTTCACTAGGAATTGTAGGAGCATTTAGAATGACCGATAAAATAAAGGTCAGGGCCATGTTGAATGAAGTTTACATTTCAGTAGTCACTAACCTAGAGAAAAAAGTATTGTTATAAATTTGGTCAGGAACTGATATTCCACTGGTCACTTCACCTTTCTTTTGAGTACATGTCAAGGCTAATGCCAATGACTGTTCCAATGAGAAGGGGTGGGGGTATACATGGTAATGGTGAAACTAGAATACTCATTAAAGCCCGCTAGTTAGGACCTTCTCTGTTTGCTTTATATGCTGTTCCTGCTGTTGCAAGGATTTAGCTATTAATATTAAATATCCCACTGTTTTCATCATATCTTCACCTAAAACACTTGCTAAAGGAGATTGGGAGATGAAAAAATGGCATGCCAAATATTTTGCTTTTAGCTTGCCTAACAACAGAAGATGTTGAGTTGATTACATAATATGTGCTCCACCCAGCTGGTCTGGCTCAGTAATTGAGCATTGACCTATAAACCAGGAGGTCATGGTTCGATTCCCAGTCAGAGCACATGCCCAGGATGTGGGCTCAATCCCTAGTGGAGGGCGTGCAGGAGGCAGCTAATCAATGATTCTCTCTCATCATTGGTGTTTCTATCTCTCTCTCCCTCTCCCTTCCCCTCTGAAATCAATAAAAATATATTTAAAACAATAATCTGTGCTCCAATGTTAAAGGAAGCCATTCAGATTAGTGCTATGAATCCCACCCTTGGCTGCACATTAAATCTCCCAGGAATTTCTAAAAAATATTGATTCTTGGACCCTAGCCTCACATATTCTGATTGAATGTTTCTGGGTTGGAGCCTGGATGTTGATTTTTTTCCCCCTTTTTCAAAAACTCCCCAGGTGCTTGTAAGCTCTGGAGGCAGGATCTGGAACTGCTGGTGTAGAGAAAAGAACACTGGATTTAGGCAACTCTGTCACCAGTTGTCTGATCCTAGACAAACCATATCACTCTCTGTTCCTCAGATTCCTCATTTTAAAAGTGGAGTAAAATAATGTTAATGTAATTGGAATAAAGCATTTATTAGGGTTATTTTGAAGAATACATTTGATGGTG
Source organism: Eptesicus fuscus (assembly GCF_027574615.1). Classification (NCBI taxonomy): domain Eukaryota; kingdom Metazoa; phylum Chordata; class Mammalia; order Chiroptera; family Vespertilionidae; genus Eptesicus; species Eptesicus fuscus. The sequence goes on from NC_072490.1 coordinate 20,772,702, forward strand.
CACAAAAAATATTTGAAAACTCCAAAGTTTTATACAAATGTTAACAATACATCTGAAACTTAAATGATTACTTAGGTTATGCTAGATAATTTGAATTAGAATGACAAAATAACAATAATTATAATAATCCTCTCTGCCAACCTCAGGAGGTCTTAGCAGATCTTATACAGAATTAGCCTTTTGTGACCTCGGTGAAGCACAACAGCGATGTAGTTATTATCTTTAGAATTCGATGAATTTCTCTCTGGAGACCATACCCAATAAAAGTGACTTTCATTTTAAATTTATTTTTACATAGGTAATTCTTATTCCTGTGTCTTTCCCATCATACGTATGACCCCTGTTCAGAGGGGAGTTTTAAAGTGCTATGCATCCTCAGAAGAGCTTGCCGATGGAATGCAAAATCTACGTGTTGCTATACCCACCGCTTGATGATGAAGTTACAGGGCAGTAGGGGGCCATTTGAATGTGCTCTCTTGTTTGCCAGAATAAACTCTGGGGACTTGAAGATGGGGAGAAATGACTTTAAAGCAGGAGAGGGCCAAAGGATAGGATACCTTTGTTGCCCAGTCTTCCCATAAAAAATATCCTCGGTAGATACCTGGGACTATTCCTGGATGAAAGGAATGAGATGACTGGCAAAAAAGGGAACAGAACTAGCCAAGTAAATGAAGGGCCTGTTTGAATGTTACCAAGAAGAGGTGATTTGTTTGATTCCTCAGTGAGGGCTGGATATACAGGCTGGAAATCCACAATCTTTTTAACACCAGCCTAGGAAACACCTGCATCCCAGGGAATGATTCCTGGCTGCTCTCTCTGAGTGGCTTTGCCTTCAAATCAAAGAGCTCTAAATCAACTCAGATTCTTACCCAAAGCCACAGAAATCAAGTTGAGCCTTGGGTATATCCCACACATACACCACAGATAGAGAATAACTAGGCAGGTTTCTGCCAGAAAACCAAATGGAAGGCTTCCAGTGGTTGAGCTTATCTCTCCATGTGGCTGAAAGACATTTATCCTTTCCAGTAAAGCGTTGGCCTCATTGTCGTGTTCCATTTAGTCTCTGACTCAAACCAACAATCCAGGACCAAGTGTCATTTTACATGACCTTACATTAAAGACATCAATTGTTATTATGATCATGTTAGCATATTTGAAACTTGACATTGTGTGCTTCAGAGATGAACTCTCCTCCCCTTGCCTTTTTCTTTTTTTTTTTTTTTTTTTTTTTAGGAAATGTCAGGCTACTTTTAGGGCTGGTAAAATATATTGATGTATGAACAATAATAGAGGAAAATAGGCCCATGATCTTGAAACGATGTATGCAATAAGTAGGCTCTTTAAATGGATCATCCCAGGAAATAGAGTGTTATTTCAGGCCATTGCTGATCTACATTTGCTTTAAGCTACATATTTCAACATTGCTGATGTCTACAAATGCACTGCGTACGCTATAGCTCTTACATCTGTCTCATCTCACTTTCCCCTTTCGCCTCAATTCTAATGCCATACATTTCACTCCAAATGTTTCCAAGGTTCCTATGCTTCTGCTATGGTCAGATGATGACCATTTGTGGTGTCAGAGAAGGCATTTCAGAAACCTCAACAAATAGGCTTTCAAAAAGAATGCCAATGCCAGAAAATAATGAAGTCAAGACGTGACTTCCCGCCAAGCTCCAGAGAGTTGAAACCGTTTCTGAAAAGATGATGAAGAGCAGGTCCTTCTGTCTCTCTCAGGGTTGTTCTAGTGCCAACCAGATCCTCAGTGGAGCCAGGCTGTTCGGACGTGCCTTGCCAGGGAACTTTCAAGAGAAACATGAGAAACAGCACATCAAGACCTTGTTCCAAAATGATCTTCTTTGGGAGAAAAAAATTTATCAAAATCCTCCTGTTGTTCAAATAGTGTGTATTTTATGCACAGCCTAAATTAATAAAATGATGGCAATAAAAACAGATTTCTCTATTTATACCCCAAGTGTTCCAGGATGTTTTTCTAAGCAACTGATTAGACCCACCTAGGGTACCAGCCTTCCACTTATCTACTGACATGAGAATGGAGGCAGTGTTGACAATGAAATCCATTTACAGGGTCAGATGCAGGAAAGGCTTAAAATAAGTGATGCTTGTTCTCATCAGTTTGTCTGTACCTGTAAAGTTTTGGGTTTAAATCCCAGCTCTGTCACTACCTGAACAAATGGTCCTGGTCAAGGGGATAAGAGATCAATCAAAGGACTTATATGCATGCATAGAAGCATAACCAATAGACATAGATAGTAGGGGGTGAGGGCACGGGCTGGGGAGTGGGAGTGGCTAGGGAGAGGTCAATGGGGGGAAAAAGAGATTTATGTAATACTTTAAACAAAAAAGAATTTAAATTTTTTAAAAAGGTGCTGGTCAAGGGGTTAGACTCATGTATTAGTTTTTCTCTCCAACCCTCTGACTCTATAATATTCAATGACTTCTTTCTCTCTCCCCTCCCCCCTTTTATGTGCCCTTTCGTTCAATCCTTTCTTTTAAGTTCACCTTCTGCCAAAAACATCTGGAGTAGAATCTCACCCCAACACAGGCTTTCTATTTTCTAGGTCAGTGGTTCTCAAAGTATGGTATGATCGAACAGCATCAGCACCACCACCCCCCCACCCTGAGTACCTGCAGAAATGCAGACTCCAGGGCCCGTCCATGTTTCATCAGAAACTCTGGGGATGGGGTCTGGCACTCTGCATTTTATCAAGCCCCCTCTGTTACACACTAAAGTCTGAGAAACACTGCTTTAAGTCACACACTTTCATTTCCTCATGACCTTCATTTCGTAAAGCTTTTTGAGTCCAGGTGTAAATATCTGAGAGAAAAATCACTTACAAAAGTAACAGAGAATGAAGATGGAACATGGAGCCAGGGGAATCTGGAATGAAGCATTGGCTTTGCCACTGTGCTTGGTCAAAGCTGCGTGAGTTGACCTAAGCCATTATCCTCCCTCTCCTCAACAGTAAATGTAAATGGGAGCTATTACTCATGGGTTACTTAGGTATTATGGAGTTTTATTTATTATTATACTTAGAAAAATTTGAGTGATATGAAAATCTAGAATTCACAGAGTGTGGTAGGCAGAATGAAGATCCCTCAAACATACCCATGCCCTAAGCCCTGGGAATCCATGAATATATTTCTTCTCCTGGCAAAAGGGACTTTGCAGATTCAATTTCAGGTACAGATCTTGAAATGAGATTATTCTAGATCAGTGGCGGTTTGCCGCTCTGTTGACTAATGAGTTTGCTGACCACTGTTATATACTACCCTTTACCTCTTTGCACACAATATGCCACAATTGCCTAATCCTCACAGCTTCCAACTATACGGTAACATTTAGTCAGATTATTTGGGTGGGTCAATCTGACACAAGAGTCTTCAAAAGTGAGATCCTCTCGAGGCTGTGGTCAGAGTGAGATGTAATGATGGAAGAAAGGTCAGACAGATGCTGCATGGCTTTGAAAACGAAGGAAGAAGGCCAAGAGCCTAGGGATGTGGGTAATATCTAGTAACTCAAAAAGGCAAGAAAATGGATTCTCCCCTACAACTCCAGAAGGCAATGCACACATGCTGACACCTTGATTTTAGCTCAGCGAGATCCATGTCTGGCTTCTGACCTTGAGAACTGTAAGATAATGTTTGTTGTTTAAGCCACTATGTTTGTGGGGATTTGTCAAGACAGCAATAGGAAATGAATACATTGGGTCACTAAAACAATATTTGGGCAGGTTTTCTTAGTTTACCCCACATAAATAGCTGCCCAAAACGCCTCGACTGCATGACTGTCCTTGTTCCTGGATCATTTCAAAGTTCCTCTTGGTTAACAGTTCTAATTTACTCCCATGCCAAAATGCATCCAAGGCTACTTTGAGTTCTAGCTCCTCATTCTTTCCCTATCAATTGAAAGAAATAGGAACTAATGAGCCTTGAATTAATGACAAGAGAAGCAACGGACTTGGATAATCCATAAAATGGATAAGCAGCCCCTGAATAATTAATTGCAATTTAACTATGGTTAAAGCTTCTTATCTCAAACAAAGATATATTCCATGATTTAAGAATATTACTTAAAGCTATAAAGCAGTAAGAGCTTCCTCTAAATTCTTCTTGGAAGTCTTTGTGAAAGACACCCAGGGTATATTGTACTATAATTTATAGAATATTTGTAATTTGTAGAGATATATATTTTAATTTGTAGGATATAAAACATGACTACTGATAATGAGTATCATCATGGTGATCACATTTATCATAAAATAGCTTTTTAATAGTTCTGATGAATAGAGAATGAAAGAGGAAAATCAATGGTAAATTTAGGTAGAGAAATTGACTTTTTCAACTGCTCTTTAAAAGTAAAAATTAGAAACAATGCCCTAGGATTAAATATATATGGTGCATATTAATGTTTCCTGTGATGCTATGAAGTCAAAAAAGGAAGAAAAATTTTTTTGAAATATCTTTAGTTTATACATTTCTGAGTATCATACTCTACACAAACAAATAAAAACCCAATAAGAGTTGATATACATATAAATTTAAACAAATAATTAATGTATACTCTAATATGAAGATTTTATGTACTAAGTGTAGGCTCCTGTTGTGAAATTCAGGATGTGTAAAATTTAAACTTTTTAAAAAATTACCATATTTTCTTTTAGTGATGAGCTCTAATGACTTCATGATTAACTTAGGCAACAGCAAGCAAATGATAAAAAAATCACAACCAAAGTATATTCTGTACATCTGGTCTATTAATTACATACTGGCAATCATTTTTCCTATTTTTTGTTGGGTTGTTTATTCTTTTCAGGTCCCTGTTGTGTATGGCTTACTTCTGTATGTATTGCTATATAGTCTCTGAACCATGTGCCACAACCAACTTATGGGTGAGAGATGGAAACAGCTGATATTGCTTCTCATCTTTGTATTATACTCAAACTTAATGAACACATTTAGAACGCATGTATTTCAAGTACATGATGGATACTACCATGTGGCAGCAAATAAACTGATTAATAAATACTGGCACTGCCATATCTTCATTTCCAGAAAGCCTCTCTCTGGGCACTCTGATTTACCATAATGAATTCCTCAAGCCAAAAAACACCAAATTCCCCCATCTAATGCTCAAGGTTACTTCAACTTTGAATCCACGCAAAAAGTAATGATCTAAACATGCAAGTGAAAAACATTCTATTTTTTTAAGCAACCATTTTTTTTAAAATTAGAAGTAAGATTTTGAAAATGCTTACTTACATTGATCAGATCATTGGTTTTTGTTTATTCCTTGAGTCCAAATCCAGTTTATGCATGCAGGATTTCATTATGGAGAAAATAAAGGTATCTTGGGTAGCATATAGTTGACTTAAGGACATTTATTTTTTGGAGAGTGTATTAAAAGTGACATGTTTAGTAACAAATTAAACATTGTACATATTTAATTTTGAAAGCATCCTGAAGTTTTCGGCAACCTACATCCTCTTAATTTTCTGGTTAATTATTCAACATAAAGTAGTGGTTGCTGACATCTAAAATAAGACAGTCCAACACATAGAGTCATATGCTCCCAGCAAATATTACAAATTTGTAATGTGTAGGAAGGAGTTTTCCAGCTTGAAATAGAAACAGAAAAAGCCAGAAGCAGAAATCCCAAAGGTGACTCCACACATTGGTTTCAGGTTTACTTACTCAGATCTGCCTCTGTTTCTCCAAAATGGCTCAAAGAATTGTAAGAGTTAATGGTGTCATTAAGCATGTATGTTCTGGAGTAATCTGTTTCAAGCCACTGGCCAGACCTGCTGAAACCTCACACCTTGCTGCAGAGCTTTGGCTTTAAATACACATAAATTACTGCCAGTTAGTGAGCTAACTAACTGAATAATGCAGTTAGTGCTGATAAGAAACAAGCCGAGGAGGTTTTAAGAAAAGAATTCTTTATATGAATAACTACTTCCTCCTTTGCTAATCCTTACCTTATCCTATTTATATTTCTTCTAGTGCACAGACTTTCTTAACAATTTAATGAAGTAACTTTGGTTTCATGTTGCCTGGTGAATTGTGCCTGAATGAAAACATCTTCAGGTCGTTAATCCAAGATGCCAAACTGGGTTATTTTTTCTTACTATTCATTGCCAAGTTTGTGTATGCGGAGTCATAATGAAAGGTCAAATGCTACTCACTGGCAAGAATGTAATGAATGAAATAGAATATACCATGATGAGGTGCAAATCTTCAGGATTTCTCACAGAAGTAAAAATTCTCATGATATTAATCCACAGTCCAAATGCACCAGATATAGCTCAATGAACTGTGAAAACGATGACCTCTAATTCATTCATATATGCAATGAGTGTATATTAAATATGTAGCATGATGTTAGGTATGGGGATGCAACAATGAACAAAACAGACAAATTCCCTGCTCTCAGATAATATATATTCAACTGAGAATGAGGAACATTAAACAAAATGGCTAACAAATATACAGCCCGTTAAAGAGAGTTATAAATGATAAATGCCACGTATAAAGCAGGGTAAAGGAAATATGAGGAATAAAGGTTAAAATTTAATATTTCTACCATGTAGAAGCATACATATCAAAACTCATTTATTAACTAGAAGGCAATACTGAAAGAAAACAAAGATTCTTACACAAGTGGAGTTTACATTCTAATGTCTGACATCAGAAAATGAAATAAGTACATTAGAAAGTAGGTAGTATCTTAGAAGATGATAAGTGTTGAGAGAGGGGGGGGAGAAAGTGGTATTAGGAGTGCTGAGGGAAGAGGGAGAGTTAGACTGCAAATTAAAATGTGGTGATTAGGGTAGACTTCATTGAAAAAGGGCAAGTAAGCAGAGTTGAGAAAAAAACCAGGTAGACATTTGGGAAAATCATTCTAGGAAACGTGAATAAGAACCAGTGTGAAGAACCCACGAATGGAGTGTGCCAGTTTGTCCAAAGAACATCAATGAGGCTAGGGTGTCTGGGAAGGAGTGAAAATCAAGAACAGTAGAAGCTGAATTCTGACAGATATTGGGGGCCAGGATCTGTTAGACTTGGTGGAACATTGTTGTTTAAGGGAAATTGAAAGCATTGCTTGTTTATTTTTTTAGAGAGATAAATTTTATAATTTGACATATGTCCTCTGTTTGCTGTGTTTGGAATGGACTGTGGAGGAGCACAGGTAGAAGAAGGAAGAGGGCTCCAGGGGCTATAATAGTTATCCAGACAAGAAATGACAGTGGCTTAGAAGAGGAAGACAGCCCTGGAGGTGGGAGGGAGTGGTTGGATTCTGTGTCTACCAATGCAGTATATCAAGAGGTGACTCAAAAGGTAATGTTTAAAAAACAAAAACAAAAAAACACCCGAAGAAAGAAGAGCAAGTTCAATATGGTGTTCTATTTAGTCCTTTGTTCTCTTTGTCATTTGCACAGGCAAAATGATTGTATTTTCTGGAACTTTGGGGACCTCCAACACATGATTCCATTGATCTGGAGTTCCTACTGAAAAGTGGTTCAACAGTTTATTTCTCAATTGTATGATAACTCATGATTTCTCATTTCAGTTACAGACGTTGCCTACTTTCAAGTCTTTAAGGAGAACTAAAATAAATAAATAAATAAATAAATAAATAGTCAAGAGCATCTAATTTCCTTTTTGATGAATGTTATCTATTATATTACTCCCTCATCAGTGGTTTAACTTTCTTTTTTAAAAAAATATATTTTTATTGATTTCAGAGGGAAAGGGAGAGGGAGAGAGAGATGGAAACATCAATAATGAGAGAGAATCATTAACTGGCTGCTTCCTGCATGCCCCCCCACTGGGGATCGAGCCCGCAACCCAGGCATATGCGCTGACTGGGAATCGAACCATGATCTCCTGGTTCATAGGTTGACGTTCAACCACTGAGCCATATCAGCCAGGCTATGGTTTTACTTTCCATGATTTCTGTATCTGAGGTTAACCAGAATACAAAAATATTTAATGGAAAATTCCAGAAATAATCTAACCCTATCCCTATACATTCCAACTGGGACATTAATCATCCCATTGTCCGCTGTCTCCACACTTTATATACTTCCGCCCGTTAGTGACTTAGTAGGCATCTCAATTATCAGATCACTGTGGCCTTATCGCAGTGCTTGTATTCAAGTCACCCTTATTTTATTTAATAATGGTCCCAAAGGGCAAGTGCTTCCTTTAAGTGAAAAAGTGAAAGTTCTCAATTTAATAAGGAAAGAAAAAAAAATTGTACGCTGAGGTTACTACAGTAAGAACAAACCTATCTGTGAAATTACTTAATTTATAAAGTAAACTTTATCATCGGTATATATGTATAGGAAAAAAATATAGTATATATAGGGCTTGGTAATATCCTGTCAGACATCCACTAGGGATCTTGGAACCCATACCCCTTGGATAAGGGGGACTACTGTACTATAGAACTATTGCAAACAGTTACAGTTTGTTTGTGATTTTCCACACAATTACAGGCAATTTTTAGTTCACAAAAAGAAATAAAGACCTGATGAAGAAATAAACCAACCTTGAATATGTAATTATATGCTACTATTAAATGTCCATTCTCATCTACAGATTAACATAGCAGCATAAATATATGAAGATTGTAGTTATGAAGAAATATATTATGGCTGTAATTAGTATATGAAATCTTTCTGAATAAAGATAACATTTGCTATTTACTTTCTAAGCTGCATTGCCAAATATAAGAGCCACAAGGCAGTGGCTAGTGAGCATTTGAAATGTGGTTAGTCTTAAAAGAATGAATTGCAAGTATAAAATATACATCAGATTTCAAAGACCTACTACAAGAAAAGAATACAAAATATCTCACTAATGTTGAGTACATGTTGAAGTAATAATAGTTTAACTATATTAGATTGAGTAAAATATAAGATTAACACTAATTAATCCATTTATTTTTATGGCTATTAGAACATTTAAAATTGCATATGTGGTGTATTTTTGTGGCTCACATTATATTTCTACTGGACATCTCATTTCTAAAGTATAAAGTAAGAAGGATAAGTTTTCATATATTTTATATTTTCTCAAAAGTCCCCTTTTCAAAAATCTGCATGATTTTAAAGTAAAGAAAAGGAACTGTTCCTGGTAAGGGGAAGAAGAGGGGACAGAATACCAGGGGAAAATGCAGAATGTATTTTTAAGGATGTATCTCCATCACTCCCTTTTTAAAAGCACATGATTCCTAACAATAATGAAACAAATGTTCACAACTCAGAGATAATACATTCATGTGATCACAAGTTCTAACTAGAGCCTCCTGCCTAAGACTTAGAAAAATGTGGGTTTGTTTTATTGTTAATTTGCTCATTGCTGATATTTAGTAAAAAATACTGTCCACTCTGTTTCTGTGCTTGAGCAGAGACCACACCATCAGTTCAGCTGTTGTATGGTGAATCCAAAAGAGAATTCTAAATTGTCCAATCACTAATTTCAAAATTCGAAGTAAATGGTAAATTTTAAATCAATGTTGTAAAACATTGTGTAACTTAACCTGATTGTCCTGTCTTGTATGTTTGTTATCTAAGTTAGATATTCTTTATATAGTTACTAGAGGCCTGGTGCACTGGATTCGTGCACTGGTGGGGGGCATGGCCTGCAGGCATCAGCCTGCTGTGGGAGTGCTGCTCATCCCACAGTCAGCGTGGACCTGCCCTTTGAGTGGCTGCTCCCTGGTCTGGCATATTCCGTGGAGCAGGAGCACTCGCCTCTCCGGGGGACTTAATCAGGACCAGGCCCAGGGACAATAGCACTGAGTAGGCCTCAGTCCCACTGTAGCCATGAACCCGCTTCCCAGCCTCTGAGTAAGCTCTGCGAGCCCAGCGGTGGTGCTGCGCAGCCTGCAGGTGTCTGGAGGAGGCAACAGGGAGTGAGGAGGAGGAGCCAGCATGGAGGAGGTAATGATCGCAGCCCGGGTTCCTGCCCATCAGCCAAGGGTTTGCAGCAGGAGCAGCCACTCATCCCAGTCAGCCAAGTGGTGCTCCCACTCTGGTAGCACACTGACCACCAGGGGGCAGCTCCTGTATTGAGCATCTGCCCTCTGGTGGTCAGTGTGCGTCATAGTGACTGGTCAACCAGTCGTTCTGATCATTACGCAGTTTGGTCGCTAGGCTTTTATTATATAAGACTAGAGGCCTGGTGCAGGGATCCAGAACTGCTGGCCCCCAACTGCTCGCCTGCCTGCCTTCCTGATTGCCCCTAACCACTTCTGCCTGCCAGCCTGATCACCCCCTAACCACTCCCCTGACAGCCTGATTGATGCCTAACTGCTCCCCTGTCAGCCTGTTTGCCCCTAACTGCCCTCCCCTGCAGACCTGGTCCCCCCGCAACTGCCCTTCCCTGCAGGCCCAGTCGCCCCCAACTTCCCTCCTCTGCCAGCCTGGTCACCCCCAACTGCCCTCCCTTGCAGGCTTGGTCCCTCCCAACTGCCCTCCCCTGCTGGCCTGATCACCCACAACTGCCCTCCCCTGCTGGCCATCTTGTGTCCACATGGGGACAGCCATCTTTGACATGGGGGCAGCCATCTTGTGTGTTGGAGTGATAGTCAATTTGCATATTACTCTTTTATTAGATAGGATAGAGGCCTGGTGCATGGGTGGAGGCCAGCTGGTTTGCCCTGAAGGGTGTTCCGGATCAGGGTGGGGGTTCCCTTGGGGCGTGGGGTAGCCTGTGCAAGGGGCCTGTGGTGGTTTGCAGGCTGGCCACGCCCCCCGGCGACCTAAGCGGAGGCGCTGGTATCTGGGACTTATATATCTTCTATAATTGAAATGTTGTAGCCTTGAGTGGAGCCAAGCCTCCTGCTTGCTCCCTGGCTGTAGCCATTTTTCTTGGGATTTATTTATCTTCTATAATTGAAACTTTGTAGCCTTGAGTGGAGGCCTGGACTGGCCAGGGCAGGCGGAAAGCTTGGCTTCCTCCATTACCCAGGAAACCCAAGCCTCCTGCTCGCTACTTGGCTGCAGCCATCTTGGTTGGGTTAATTTGCATACTCACTCCTGATTGGCTGGTGGGCATGACTTGTGGGTGTAGCCGAGTGATGGTTAATTTGCATATTACTCTTTTATTACATAGGATTATTTTTGAATAAGCAAACCTCTACATAATCTCAGACTAAAAATACAATTAAAGTATTTATCACACCCTCCATTATTCTACAGGTATTTTTCTGTTTTATGATTATGTACATGATTCATTTTGGTTACTTTTTTGTATAAAGTGTGAGACTTAGATTAGCTATATTTTTTATTTTCTTGTGTCCTCTGGGTGTTCCTTTTTTTTTTTTTTTAATAAAGGCCTCCATTCTTCTATTATCCCTTAATTGCATTGCTTTTACAAGCTTGTCAATTATATACATGCATACACACAAACACACACACATATCTATATATTCCAAGATTTTTAATGGGAGGAATAGGGAAAAGAATGTCTATTTCATCGTCTGAGAATCAGAAATCCTTACTTACAGACTTTTTTACTCTTCCTCACCCAGCCCAGCAAGGAGAAGAGAGGCACCTTGAAGTTTATATGTCTCACCTTAAGCTCTGTGTATGGAAATGATGTAGATGCTTCCACATGCAGAGTCAAGGGCAGATATGGAGTTGAAGGTATCCTTATTTTCTCCCAGCTTCCCTCTATCTGACCCACTTTGCCATTTTGAAACAACACGCTATCTTCCAAAATGAGCTGCTCCACATACTTGGTTAGTGGGCCACTGAGAAATGCAAGTAAACAAGTCTGTTTCCTGACAGCCCCCATCACCTAGAGGGAGTTTTCTTTAGCTTTTTTCCTTCTGCAGGACTTCTAATTACCACGAGGAACCACAAATTGCCATGAATCATTTGAGATGCAGGGTCAGCCAGCCCATCTACCTGTACTGTGGGAGGCTCGGTTTTATTAGCACTAACCAGGCCTGATAAATGGATGTCAAGGCAGTCTCGGATTTCTTTAGAGAAGCAGCTCTGTAATTACTTAGCAAGTTATTCGCTTATTCTGGATGAGTTGTCACTGGACTTGATTTTCACTGATGCCAGCTAATAGAGAGAACAGCAAAGAGGTACACACGAAGGGGACATAGAGTCTGTCACTGAGAGAGAGAGTTGAGGAAGAAATGGTCCCCTACCCTTTGAATCAGAAGGAATTGCCAGTAGGGGTATATAAGCATGGGGAAGGAATGAATGGGTCATATGAGGTCATGCAGGCAAGCAACACCTCAATGTCCTCATTTCTTAGCATTCTCTGAATTGGGATGGTAAATGTTACCCTCCTTATCTTTTAGGGTTTTTGTGGGGTACACTGTCTACTCCTCCAATAAGGGAGTACAAAGCCCTCAGAATTGTAAAATCTGCCTTTGTCATTGCTTCCTCTGAGTCCTTTTTGCTTTCCCATTTCCTCTCCCTTATATTCCATTCAGGGCATTAAGAAGGAAGTGGAGAGAGAAAGAAATTTTAGGATCAATGGAGTATAATGGAGTAGGCCATGTGATACCAGGCCTTTTTTTTTTTTTTTTTTTAATGATAAGCCTTGGGGGCATGGGAACAGCAGAGGAAAGGGACAATACAAATGGGAAGAGGAATGGGGGTTAAGATGGGAACTTGCATCCATTCATGAAATATGTGTTAACCACTTACCATATGCCAGGTTCCATGCTAGACCAGAATAGAAGGGTATACGTGGCCTGGTCCTCAATCGGATTCCTGTGTAGAAGAATAGGCCATGACACAAATAATTATTATAAATACAAGTATTATCAAAGAGGCATATGCAAGTGTCTTTGAACACCTAGCAGTCTTAATTCTACCTAGATGTTCAGGGAAGGAAAATTTCACTGAGATGATCACATTCAAGCTAAGTTTCATAAAGGATGAGGAAGAGTTAAGGAAAAGGATAGGGAATAGTAGATGCAAGAAATGTGAGGAGAAAAGTCTGTAGAATCAAGGATTTGAAGTAACAATAAAAGGGTTAAAATTTACCAATGGTAAAGCAACTATTAGAACAGAGAGAGACAAAACAGATACAAGCAAATACAATTTGAAAGTAAGGTAAAGTCTGATGCATTTTAAGTAATACCCAAATTGAGTCCACATGGGTTTCTTTTTAAGTTAGCAACATTTTATTTAAGAACCAAAATTCCCTCAACTTGCCTTTGTTCTTAAAGCATCAGAAGCTTTTAGTCTTGAGAGAGGAGAATGAAATTCTTTTTGTCTCTTGATCCCTTTACATCAATAGACCATGCGAGGCACATGGTGCCATGTTGAGTCACCTGTTTTTTTATTGGATTTGATAGGCTACAAGCCCTGGAATTTTTTCAAGAGTATGAAAGGGCAGAACAGGAGGAAATTGAGAAGTTATTGTTGAAAGTGGATTTCATCAAAGGAGTGGCATTTGTTCTTGCATTTGTATGCGTTTACCTCCACTAGGATCCTTGTTCTGGACCAATAACCGCTGGCCACACATACCAGCATCCCAATGATAATATCTACACTAAACGTGTCACAATGTAGTAGAATTAAAAACTCTGAATATGCTTTCATTTTCAACTGTACTGAGATTCCACTTCAAGAGAATAATTCCATATGGCTTTCCCTAAAATAGAAAATACCACTCATTTATTTTTACCATCAAAAAAGGCTTCCCTTCCTTGTCATATTTGGTTTTTCAAAAAACAAAGACATGATATTTTTATATCAGTGTTTTATTGTGTTCCTAGTCTGAAAGCTCAAGAAAAAAAAAATTTACATTGGGAAGCAAAATTGTGTTTTGCTATTATAGAATTATGCACAGCGCTGAAATAATAACCCCCTGCCGGGTTAACATGCCATCTCTAGATGCTGTAATAGAGTTAAAGTTTAACTGTCAGTGCATGAAATAGGGCCCATTCAACCTAGCAAAAGGGTGAGGGTCAGTTTAGATGCCTGAATTCTAATATCATCTGTGCAATTCACCTTTGAATTTCAGGGCACTAAAATGGTTCCCTTTCTGTAGTCTAATTCAACAAATGAATAGGTAGCATTGTGCCCTGCTTACTACAAGGAGAGAGAGATATATAGTAGAATAACACCATTAAAACAATGCAAGTGTTTAAGAAGAAAGGTGCTTTATAAATACCAAGCATTATTATTCATTATCAGAAATTTTGCCCACTCCCACAGTTTTCCTTGTGATTATCTGCAGTTCCAGTAAGTAACATTTTAACATTTGATGCTATCATGCAATTGTAATAGAGGAATATTAAACTAGAATAAATTTAAAAAGAAAACCAAACACATGGAAATTTCTATACACTGTATTCTGTCACATCATGTAATTTAAAATTCAGAAAGTCTACAAGATTGGTATAATTTGAGCCTATTTAAAGATACTCTGTCATTTTGGAGTACAAATTCTTTCTCAGGAAAACTAGATATTTTATTTATGAGGGTGTGACATTTAAAATAAATAACCTGTTCAAATGAGGAAAGGAAGTTAATGTTTAGATTGGGTGGTACCCACCTGTCAGAGATGCCTTCCGGAAACTGGGTGTATTCACTCTATTGAGAATCCTGGGATTTGCATGGTGGGTGAGGGGGTAAGAACAAGGATGACAGAAGAACCTCATTTGTTTGCCAGGAAAAAAGTGGGTGGGGGACAGAGTGGGATTTTACTTTGACTTGGCTCTTTGCACTATGCCAAGGGCTTAACTTAAAAAAAGTAAGTAAGAATTACGTATATGCAGAAACCTGTGTTTATAATCCTAGCCAGTAGGTCTATCAGGAAGATAAAAAGATCTCTGGATCTTCAAAATGACATCCTATTATTTCCTCACAAGAGCTTCATTCTGTTGGATCTTTAAGATTCTTTTTATCTTTGTGAGTTTTCTTTTAAATTAAACATATTTTTGAGTTAGGGCCATTATTTAAAAAGTTCTCAGTAAATATTTTATTGCTAGTGAGCACCTTCACTCCCAGTTATGAATAGAAAATCAGTGTATCTTTGGTAGCTGTTTGGGTCACAGGTCCTATGTCTTGGGGTGGGGATAAGGGCACCAAGGGAGTGGAGAGATTTGAATAAAAACTAAACAAAATAGGAGAGGGGAGCCTACAGTTTAGTTTTGTGCTTCTCAAGTCATGCAAGCAGATTTGTTGATTTCTGGGTTACACAAGGTTTCTTTGCCTACAATGGAGATTCTTCTACCTGCATAACTATCTGTTGTCTATCTACTCATTTCTACACAGACACATTAAATGTGTTTCCTCTGTGACAAGAAATATATAAAACATAACATATGCAGTATCTTATTTAATTTTGATAACTAATCTATGTCATATATATATATATATAACTAATTTCATTTTACAGATGGGATAATAGCTCAGTTCCTTATGCTATGTGAGATATTGGAACATAGAACTATCAGACACCAAAACCCTTTCCTAACCATTATGCTACATTATTATTTTTCTTAGCAAATATTTAGTAAAATGATTCATGAAGAAAAGTTGTTCTGTGCTTTAATATGTTCAGAAAGTGATACATATTATAATCCCATGTCCTTAGGTAATTAGAAATAACACAAACATGTTAAATAATCATGTTTTGTGATTAGAAATGTTGGTTATATTTGGAATAGTTTTGAGTTGGCTATTATTATCTCTTTTATAGATGGAGATACTAACACCCAAAGGGCTAATTAATTGGTTCAAAGTTGCAGGGCAAGCATGAGGTCTCAGCTCAGGCACTCCAATCTGGAAGACCCCGACTTTCCTAAATACTGTGCTGCCATGCACAATTCTCTTCTTACAAGAGGCATCTCTGTCTTGGATTAAAACACAAAGGAAAACAAACAAAAAAGAAAAAAAATCACAGTTCATCACAAATTGGACTCCAAAAACACTATGGTCCTGAGATTTCAATTTACTTTCAATACCAATGTTGACAGTTGTGAATTCCATGGATTTATTTAATTTTTTACTGCTTTATAATGATCCTCAATAAAAAAATACATATACCTTGTATGTCTCTATATTTACATAAATGCAAATAATATATAAGTGTAAGAAATAAATGAAATATTCATAATTATAGTCAACAAGCATGTGTTCTATGAAATTTTTGGTTGTTAATCGTCACCCGAGGATATTTTATCATTGATCTTTTAGAGAGAGTGGAAGAGAGAGGGAAAGACAGAGGGAAACATCGATGTTAGAGACACACATTGGCTGGTTGCCTCCTGCACACACCCTGATCAGGGCCCAGGCCAGGGAGGAGCCTGCAACCAAGGTGTGTGCCCTTAACAGGAATCAAACTTGGGACCCTTTGGTCCACAGGCCAACACTCTATCCACTGAGCAAAATCGACTAGGGCATTTAAAACTATGTTTAACCTTCCAAATTATACATATTCACAATATTGAGTAACACCCTCAATATCTCATTCTCTCTTTGTTTACAAATAGCATTTATATTTGTCAGCAAATGTCTTCTGAAGTTTGAATGCTACAATAAGTTTAGAAGAGGAATACATTCGGTAAAATACAGTTTATTCACATTTGGTCTAGTCAGATAGTGGAGCAACAATAATAAAAGAAAAATTTAAATTTGCTTTGTAAATGTATTTTGCTTTGTAAATGTATTTTACAAAGGCAAGAGGCTTTATCAGATAAATACTGGAAATGACTTATTATTTTTTAAAAATATTTTTTTTACTGAGGAAGGGAAAGGGGCGGGGGAGAGAGAGAGAGAGAGAAACATTGACTAGAGATGGAATTTGGGGATCAAACCAGCAACCCCCGGGGTGCATGGGACGATGCCCAACTAACTAAGCCATGCTAACCAGGGTGGAAAAAACTTATTTTCATTATGGATTTTTTTCTGCCTTAGGAATGTAGATCAGAATCAAAACCTTATGAAAATTTTCTTCTTTTACTTCATTAAAAAAAATATGCTGTCATATAGATGCTGGGTAAAAATCACAGAAATTTGGAGAAATCAGTCAACTCCAAAAAGTTCATTTAGTTCTGACAACATTTCTCACATTTGCAATGAACTATGCAGAGAGAGAGACTTGATTAGCATGTGCCATTAATCATTTAGGAGCCTTTCATTTTCAATGAATAGCAACACAGTGGTAAATGAAGGCAAAATCAGTGGATGACAGGGTTACTTATTACTTATCTCCTAGAATAAAGTCTGATTTGGAAAAAAAAATTTGTGATTCTAGCGCCATCCATTTATGATTATTGAAATCATTTATTTTCTGTGGCACACATATGTCATTTGTTGAAATATATTGGCTTTTACAATTTATGTTTTACTATTTATTTTCACTGTTCAAAGCAGACATGAAGCTTTCTGATCTACAAGCGTATTTAATGGAAATTGTAAGTAGTCTGCCTCTCTGAAGAATACTTCCAAGGTAATTTGCCTGCCACCAAAAGACAGAGAAAACCACCAGTCATTGTGTGAAAGGTACAAAACCTGATAAAGGTAAAGGAAAACAAGTATTATTCAGACAAAATTCTAGGTTAGCTTTTGATTAGAGGGCATTAGAATACAAATGCATACAGACGTGGAGAGGAGGCAGGTAGTCCTTGAAAAATTATAGGGCACTTATCACAAAAAGAGATTGATCTTCGCGTCAGTCAGGGTCCAGTAAAGAGATAGAAATCACACAGTAAATTAAATCAGGAAAGTTCAAGTGCAAAGAATTATTCAATAAAAACAGGAGATTAGCTATTAAGAAATAAAGAGAACGCTAATGAATTCAAGAATAGAAGACTAGCCGAAACCGGTGTGGCTCAGTGGATAGAGCATCGGCCTGCGGACTCAAGGGTCCCAGGTTCGATTCCGGTCAAGGGCATGTACCTTGGTTGCGGGCACATCCCCAGTGGGGGGTGTGCAAGAGGCAGCTGATGGATGTTTCTCTCTCATCGATGTTTCTAACTCTCTATCCCTCTCTCTTCCTCTCTGTAAAAAAAAATCAGTAAAATATAATTAAAAAAAAAAAAAGAATAGAAGACTAGCCACCACCTCAGGGGAAAAGACCAAGTACTCAAAGAAGCAACACATTTGGGAGCTGTTCCCCAACCCCAACCAAGGTTGACACTCAGACTTCATTGGAAAAAAAAAAAAAAAGGTGACAAATGGTCGAGAAATTTGCCAAGGTGCTGCAGGATGGGGCTGGAAGGCAGGAAACTGCCAGGGAGGGAGCTGGTGAAAGCCATTGAAAAGCAGCGTTTAAGGGCGCTGCTATAATGTTCTGGGAAACCACCCTCTGGTGAACCACTGCAATTCACCGGCAGGTGAGTGCCCGGGATTGCCCTGCACATCAGCCAGATGCTGCAGGAGCAGGAAACGCAAAGCACCTAGAACGTGGAAAATCAGTCACTTCCTTGGTTGTGTCTCTCCAGCATCTTACCATGGCCCCGGATGCAAAGAAAATGTGTTTCCGGGGTCCAGCTACAGTCTCACAAAGCAGAGCAAAAAAAGATGGATTTGAAGTTCAGAAGAAATAAATTGGTAACTGACACAATCTTCAAGTATAAACTATATTTGCATATGTTTGTTTGAACACACATGCAAATAACTATACACCATGGACTTCATTCAAAAGGTCAAACTATTAAATTTTTTAGGACTGGCAATTCTAACTGTAGATGAGTAACATTATATCTGCTTAAAAACTGTTGTCTTGTTTCCTTAGCAAATATGCACAGAGCTAAATGTATAGTTAGTCCAAACTATCTGAACTACATTAGTTTAAAAAATACTTTCCTAAATCAACTGCAGTATTTCTTTTTTTTTTTTTTTCAAATGGCTCCAACATCCATTAAGTTGAACAAGGCCATAAACTTGGAATCATTCTAGAAAACTAGTCTCATTAAATCACAATATTAAAGCAACAAACACATACTGTCATTTTAAAAAATACACTTTACATATCTCTCTACTCATGCATTCTCTTCTTTCTCCACTGGGACAAGACACCATCACTTCTTTCCTAGAAAACTTTCATACTTCCCAAGTGATTTTTCAAATCCAAATATCATCCTACTATTGTACATTATTTTCAGAAAAGACATTTTAAAATTGTGAAGTATGCCTTACAAAAGAGTGCATGTAACATATGTATCTACTATAAAGAATACTAAACATAAACATCAATGTATCCTTTATATATTAGACCATTATCAATACCATTGAAAATCTGAGTGACCCTCCCAACCTCGCTTCTCCAGCCACCCCCATCAAAAGTGACCAATTTTCTGACTGTTGTGTTAATAACTTTGAATAGTTTTCTACATATATATCTCAACACACACACTCACACACGAACAATTAATTGCTTAGTTGCATCTTTAAAACTCTATATAAATAGAATCATGGAATCATGCTCTATAATGATTGCTTTTTTAAAACTTAAACTTTTGTAGGTAAAGTAGCTAAGATTGATTTCCATGGCCATATGGTATTCTCTTTTTGTGACTATTACATGCTTTATACTAGTATATCCAGTTTACTGATGAAGGAGATTTAGGGGATTTCTAGTTATTTTGTGTGTGTGTGTGTTTTTATTCTCTCCGGTGAAAACCAGTAATGTTACAAATGTTTTATACATATCTCCTGATGCCTGTATGGATTAGCTTCTGTTTGACAAATGCTGGACTAGAGTGTCAGAATTTTTTGTTTTTTGGTATTCTTTTATCTGTGACATGATAATTTATTGTGGATTTTTCTGCATTATTCTGCTTATTAATGAGATTTCACAACTTTTCATATATTTAATGGTAATTTATATTTCTTCTTGTGTGAAGAACTTGTTGAGGTCTTATGCTTATTTTAAAAAGTGAATTACTGTATCACCTTACTGATTTGTAGTAATCATTTCTAAATTCTGGAATTTTTGTCAGTTACATGTATTGCAAATATATTTTCCCATTAAAAAGCTTTGCTTAGTAGTCTTTAAATACCATATTTTAAATGAGCATTCTAAACTTTATTATAGTCAAGTTTTTCAAGTTTCCCTCCTGTGTTCTTTGTGTGTGTGTGTGTGTGTGTGTGTGTGTGTGTGTGTGTGTGTGTGTTATAATTTTGAGAGTTGAGTTGAACAAAAATTATTCTAGCCCTGACCGGTGGATAGAGCGTCAAGTTGTGGACTGAAAGGTCCCAGGTTCGATTCTGGTCGAGGGCATGTACCTTGGTTGCAGGCTCAATCCCCAATAAGGGGCGTGCAGGAGGCAGCTGATCAATGTTTCTCTCTCATCCATGTTTCTAACTCTCTATCCCTCTCCCTTCCTCTCTGTAAAAAATCAATAAAAATATATTTTAAAAAATTATTCTATATTTTTTTCTAAAAGTTAAAAATTTATTTTTAAATGTGTTTTTATTAAGCTTAAATTAATTTTTGTATATACTGGTATTAGGAATATATTTCAATTCTTTTCTTCCATATAAATAACAAATTGTTCCAACACTATTTTTTGAACATTTTAACATTTTCCTATTGATCTGCATTATTAGCCACGTCATAAACCAGGTTTTTATGTTTGTTCTGTTCTATAACTTGATGTATTCTGTGCCATATCGCACTACTGTTATTAGTATTAAAAATCTTACCTGGCATACTTCTTCAGCAGTATCTTGGCTTTTCTGAGCTCTTTGCTATTCCATAAATCATTTAGAATCAGCTTGTTAGGTTCTTTGAAATACACCAGTGAGAGCTTGCTTTGCAACTTCATCAAATCTATAGAACTATTTGAGGAAAATTGACAATTTTACTACTTCAATCAGTACTTCTTAAATGTCTCATAACATCACATAAATTTACCCCTAGGTTTTGAATATCTTTTGTTGGGTTCAGTTCTACACTCTTTGATTTTTGTTATGCTCTTGGAGAAAGCATTTTTGAGTTTTATTTCCTGTTTTTCTTGTAATAGGCAGATACACAATTGATTTTTATATTGACTTTGTATTTAGCAAACTTGCTAAATTCTAGTATTGATTTAAATATTTTACCTGAATATTTGTTTGCGCTTTCTATATTGACAACACATCATTCAAAAATATTGACAGTTTTGCTTCCTTTCTGCATTTATTTATTTATTTATTTATTATTTATAAATATATTTTCATTGATATCAGAGAGGAAGGGAGAGGGAGAGAAAAATAGAAACATCAATGATGAGAGAGAATCACTGATTGGTTGCCTCCTGCACACCCCCTACTGGGGATTAAGCCTGCAACCTGGGCATGTGCCCTTGACCAGAATTGAACCTAGGAGCCTTTGGTCTGCAGGCAAACACTCTATCCACTGAGCCAAACATGCTAGGGCTATTTATTTTACTTTTCTTATTGATCAGGCTAATGCCTCCAGTAAAATGTTGATTATAAATAGTTATGCTCTGCATTAGCATATTTGGCCCATTTTTTTTAAAGGAAAGATTTAAATTTTTTAACATTGCATATATTCGTTTTCTTAATCCTTTCTTTCTTCTTCTTATTCTTCTTCTTTTTTTTTTTAATTTGTTTCTTTCTATTTATTTTCTGGCACAGGAGCCCTTGTTTCTTTATTACTTTGGGCTTTGTGTTTTAATTGTTTTAACATATAAAAATAAATATTTTATATTCTGCATCTGATAATTCCAATATCTGCAGCACTTATTTTTCTGATTCATTAGTTTATTGTTTTGGCTAACTCTCCCACAGGTGGCTTATTTTCCCATGTGTTTAGTATTATCTCTTATTCAACTAAACTTAAACGATTTTTGTCATTGAAGATCTTCTATACAAGTTAATGTTGTCAGATATTACTAGTAAGATTAAAGATACATAAGACGTCCAGGTAAAATTTATAAAAATTTACTGAGACTTAAAAAAAAACTATTGTTTGAAATATTGTGCATTTTAAGCAGAATACACATGTTATAGAAAGAAATCATATATTTTAATATCACATTTTTCTACTTTGGGTCAGAGAATCTCAGTTTCTACGGCCTGTTTTCCTGTTTGTTTGTTTGTTTGTTTTTTTAAAGTCACTGAATAATCTTTACTCCTTCTGTTGTTTTATCTCCAGCTTACTTATATATATATTTTTTCTTTATTGATTAAGGTATTACATATGTGTCCTTATCCCCCCATTGCTCCCCCACTCCCACCCCCACTCGTGCCCTCACCCCCCTGGTGTCTGTGTCCATTAGCTAGGCTTATATGCATGCATACAAGTCCTTTGGTTGATCTCTCACCCTTACCCCCACCCTCCCCTACCTTCCCTCTGAGGTTTGGTGGTCTGATCGATGCTTCTCTGTCTCTGGATCTGTTTTTGTTCATCGTTTTATGTTGTTCATTCTCATTATATTCCACAAATGAGTGAGATCATGTGATATTTATCTTTCTCTGACTAGCTTATTTCCTGTTTTTAGTTCAGTACCAAAATTAATGTTTGAGTGCTTTTTCTGTACCAGGCAGGATGTTACTTGCTGAAGATAAACACATAAATAAGTTACAGTCCCTGCCTTAATTGAAGCAAATTGTTTCAACAATAGATGTATGAAGAAAGCCCCAGATTACAAGATAACTTGATTTTCTACAAAGGCAGGTGGTCATATAAATTTCATAGCCATACTAGGAAGTAATGTAATTATTGTTCATGGATCTGTATGCATTGATTCAGATTCAAGTTCTGAATGGTATTCATATCCTAAAGATATGAGTGTAGTTATAATGCTACCTTTTTTTTGCTTATGACTTCTTTGTATCAGCAAGTTGAACTGTACAGGTCCACTTATATGGAGATTTTTTTCAGTAAATATGTACAGTACTCTATAAGTATTTTCTCTTATGACCTTATTAATAACATTTTATTTTCTCTAGCTTACTTTAATAATATAGTCTATAATACATATAACATATAAAATATGTGTTGATCAACAATAGTAAGTTTTGGGGGAGTTAAAAGTTATTTTTAATTATGTTATTAAAACACTTCCCCAATGTGACTTCTTCCTAGAATATTCCGCCTCAGAGAATCTCAATAGAAGGAACATAGGACTTGGAGTCAGACCTTTCTGGGGGTAAAACCCAAGCTTGAGTGATTGTTTTTTAACCTCAGTTTCTTAACAGACAAAATGGGGTAATAATTGAATACTCATAAGATTCGTTTTAAGGATTAAATAAAATAATGTATGTGAGGTGCCAGGCCAAGTATTTCCTACATAGTGTCTTCTCAAGTGATGATAATTGCAGAATTAATCCCATTGAGAAGGTAAATGTCCTTTTAATTTCAACAAGGTCATGATTCCCAGGATGTAAAATAGCACATTTAACTCTTCTCTCTTCAATGGAATGATGGCATTTCCTCCTCTCAATTTTATATTTTATTTCCCGGGAACTTACCGTTTTAAAAAATGTGGCAAGGTGAATTATGGAAATGTATTGTGAGATAGCATTCACTGCCA
Source organism: Eptesicus fuscus (assembly GCF_027574615.1). Classification (NCBI taxonomy): domain Eukaryota; kingdom Metazoa; phylum Chordata; class Mammalia; order Chiroptera; family Vespertilionidae; genus Eptesicus; species Eptesicus fuscus. The sequence goes on from NC_072490.1 coordinate 20,796,202, forward strand.
TTTGTTTAAAGATCCATGAAATTTAATCAACAATCATTTAGGTTTTTTTTTTATTTCTAATGAGAGCTGGATATATAGAAGAGTATTTTTCTTTCTCAGACTCTGCATGAAAATTTGCTCTGTTAACATATTTTGTTGTGACATTACAATTTTTGTTTTAACAATCCCTTTCTCTCAAGATGAAAATCAGCCAAGCAAAGTAAAGGTATAATTTCCATGAGCAGAAGGAAAGAAAAAATCGTCTCTGGGATTTATTTGCTTTTAGCTTCAAGACCAAATTCTACTTCCTATTAAAATATCTTGATGTACTGTGAGGTAGTAGTCCTCAAATGAATATCTAAATCAAATGTCCGAACTTGCTAATCTCTTCACTGTTTTCTAAAGGTTGTCTTCCTTCCTGCTGAAATAATAAATGGGTAAATAGTCATGTGTGAGATGCTGGCATCTTTAATATGCCAACACCTTCTGTCTTAGAGGCCTATGGTGGCAGATGGGATGTTTCATAAGCTCTGTGTAAGACAAATTACATTAGCTACCCTGGCCAGCACAGTGACACATAGCACCTTTATGTAACTAAATGTTGTCTGTCTACATCTCCAACCATTTCATTTCAAATCAACAATAGGATAGCAGAAACTATCATCTCTGAATGGAGTGATAAATCTGTCCACTATGTTTATAAAGCATCAGCCTCTATTAATTTCTTCATAACAATATTTATGATAATAGTCAAACCTTAGAATGGCCAAGCAAAATTATTTTTTCCCACAAAACTATTCTTAAAAGGCAGTATCTCTCTGTAGGAGTATTTTAAGGATCATGAGAGGAAACACTGGAAATAGATTTGAACCTTTGAGTACATGCAGCTAACAAGTGGGTTAAGATGCCCATTTAAAATATATATATATTTTTGAAAAGGAAATTAGAAACTTGAAGTTTGAAGAACAGATAAATAATTCCTATCAGAAACTATAATGACTCCTATGTATTTAAAGAAGAAATATGTTTATTTTCAACTTACATATAAATGGGGGAGAGTAACAGAACACTCAGGGGAAAATTGCAACTATATATACATATATATATATATACACACAGACAGATTATACAGATAGATTCTATATACACAGATATAGATAGATAGATGATAGATAGATAGATAGATAGATAGATAGATAGATAGATGAGTGGATGAGTAGATAAATAGATGGAGTTAAACCTAATCCTGGAAAGTTAAAAGCAGCATTTATTTTTCCAGTTTGAATAATAAAATACCTTCCTGCATAGTGTAAATGCTTAATTTACACAAGCATTTCTAGTTTAAAAGCTTTATTGTAGATTTGGTTTAGAGAGGAATTAACATCAGAAGTTGCCAGCATTCAAAGACAGAATGAAATACTTGTCAAGAAAAGGATTTACTACAAAGATGAAATTTTGACAGTCCCCTTTTCTCACCAAGACCTTCCTGTCGCTGTTGCCGCCCTATTAACCTCCAGGGCACTTCTCTGGAGGCCAGACTCTGGATGCCAAGTTCTCCCAGCAGGCCCTCCCCACATCCCTAGGGAGCTTCTATAGGAATCTGCTTCCATTTCCAAGACAAGGCGATAATTATTTTTCCTCATGATATGGCTTGCCTTCACATCTAGTTTATTATACAGTTTAATAGAAAGCAAGAAAAGCTTAGGAAATGCCTCATGAATTCACAGATTAAAATCATCGTCTTAATTGGACACTCCTTAATCTCATGAAGGAGACAATGAATTTATAGCTGTGTGACCAAGTGGGGAAAATGACAACTTTTTTTTTCCCAATTAGTGCACTAAAAATACAACTCCAATGTGCTAGTGATGGGTTAATTAAAACGTAATGTAATGGTAAACTATGTAAATCAGAAATTGCACAAATCATAATAAAATTTCCTAAAATTCTCTTTTTAAAAACAGTAACTTTTCAGGACACACACAGTTGGGAATGTGTGATCAAAGAAAATCTAGCATGCAAATGAATCCAGCTAGTGATTAACAAGGTATCTTAAAAAATAAACAAACAAACAAAAACTCTTGATAACTCATGATTTATTTTTGCTGAATTATTAGCTATTTGAGAAAGAAATATCCTATCTAATAAAAGAGTAATATGCAAATTGACCATCACTCCAACACACAAGATGGCTGCCCCCATGTGGTCAAAGATGGCTGCCCCCATGTGGACACAAGATGGCTGCCACAAGATGGCAGGCAGGGGAGGGTAGTTGGGGGCGATCAGGCCCGCAAGGGAGGGCAGTTAGGGGTGACTGGGCTGGCAGAGGAGGGCAGTTGGGGGTGACAGGCTGGCAGGGGAGGGCAGTTTGGGGGGACCAGGCCTGCAGGGGAGGACAGGTAGGGGTGATATTGGGCTGGCAGGAAGGGCAGTTAGGGGCAATTGGGGCAGCAGGGGAGCAGTTAGGTGTCAATCAGGCTGGCAGGGGAGTGGTTAGGGGTTGATCAGGCTGGCAGGCAGAAGTGGTTAGGGGAAATCAGGCAGGCAGGCAGGCAAGCGGTTGGGAGCCAGCAGTCCTGGATTGTGAGAGGGGGTCCCAGATTGGAGAGGATGCAGGCTGGGCTGAGGGACAAACCCCCCATGCACGAATTTTGTGCACCGGGCCTCTAGTGTGTGTGTATGTGTGTGTGTGTGTGTGTGTGTGTGTGTGTGTATGTGTGTATGTGTGTGTGTGTGTATATATATATAAATATATATATATATATATATATATATTGAAACTTTAGTTATGTGTGTGTGTATATATATATATACATTGTGTGTGTGTGTATGTGTGTATGTGTGTGTGTGTGTGTGTATATATATATTGAATTGAAACTTTAGTTATCAACTATATATATAAAAGCCTAAGTGACCAGCTGAGTGGCTGGTAGCTATGACATGCACTGACCACCAGGGGCCAGACGCTCAACACCAGAGTGGAAGCCACAGGCATGGAAACATGGAACAGACTGATGAAACTCAGAGGGAAGGGGGGAGCGGGGAGGGCAGGAAGAGATTAACCAAAGATCTTTATGCATACTAGAGGTGGGGTCCCTTGGCCTGGCCTGCGCCCTCTCGCAATCCGGGACCCCTCTGGGGATGTCAGACTGCTGGTTTCAGCCAGATCCCTGCAGGCCAGGCTGAGGGACGCCACTGGTGCACAAATCCGTGCACCCGGCCTCTAGTAGTTTAATATGACCACCATTTAGAATTTTAAAAGCTGATGTGATTCGATGGATAGTGGGTCTGTTTTTAAAATGTTTTCTATTATGAAATTAACATAACACATTTTTAGCAATTACTGGAACATAAAAGAAAAACACGCATAATTTTAAAACCTCACATACATTTTGTTGTATTTTTTCAGTCCTTTTTCCTATTCAGCTTTTTTTAAATGTCATGCTGTCAGCCAGTTTATACACAGATGTTTTTCTTATATTTTTTGTTATAGTCAGTATTTTGAGTTTATTAGTCTTTGTAATACTCAATTTTAATGGCTGAAGTATCTACAATTATGTAGCTTTAAAACATTTCTTTATTATTGGACATTGGTATTTTCTTATCTGTAGGTTTTATTGTAATTTGAATAAAATTTCCACTTTAAAAATGGTTATAATACTAGCTGAAGCACATATCTTGCAATATTTCTTTTAGGTTATGTTTATTTCTTGTTAGACCTTGAAAATGATATACTTAGTACACATTTTTAAATTCATAAGTAAATGAGTAATATTACCATTAAGGTCTTTTTTCTAAAACTATCCTCAAAAAGCTTATGAAAAATGTGGAGTCACGGGGAACTGAATTGGATTCCTTCTCTTACTTCCTGGTGATCCATGAAAAACTGCTTGCATTTTCTTGGCCTTGGTTTTTCCAAGTGCGCACAAGAACAGTATTAGCATCTACCTTTTAAGGGGTTTTGTTTGAATACTAA